>NC_054468.1:138223743-138526600 GCF_017639515.1 Carcharodon carcharias | reverse complement strand
ATGAGAACTCAGGGGAGCCTGCAATGGGTTAGATGTTTACTGAGATTTTCTTCATGCTGGGCCAACTATTGCACTTCTAAGGATATTTTTCAGTGTCACTACAAATCATTAACCTACCGCGGCACAAAAACGGCAGTGGAAGCCAGCCTGTAATCGGCCCACACCAAAATTGGCCCATTTTCGCTTCCCTTTCCACCTCCATGCTGGCATGGTAGGCCACAGGCCCATCTTGAATCTGTCCCACCTCCCCCAGATGAAAATTCGATCAATTGCCACTGCCAGAGGTGGGATCACGATAAATGAAAAACTCCTGGCTCCCTATCCCCGCATCTATGATGAAAATTTGGCTCCTTCTCTTTGGTTCCAGCTGTTTGGTTGCCACCTGTCATAGAAACATATGTTATATTAGACTGAGCGGCAGCTTGTATATAAGACAAATTATTATCAATCCTAACCAGCCAGAGTTGAATCTTACATTTAAAATTTGCAATTTTCTTTCAACTGTGTCCTGGAACTTAATTCACTGGCTGAGGAGGGTGGAGGGGAAAGCTTTGAATTTTGGCAGTAGTGTAGAATCAGCCCATCTGTTATAGATCTCAACTGGTTTGCAAATTCAGAGATGTACAACAGGAAGCTGATCCAATATCGCTCATTTCACACTATTGTCCAAAGTCAAAATTACCCCCATGATCTCTTAATTTTGAAAAAAACATAGTAGCCATCTTGGGAGTAGGTTCTTTTTAAGGAAGGAGAATGGTAATAGGCAAAAGGAATGGTCGGAAGGGCCAAGCAGAACATTGTACTTTACTGTGCAAAATATTTAAGCTGGTTTTTATTTCACTTCTTTAGTTCTTATTATCCCTATAAAATTTTATTGGCGAATCCTAGCCTGTATTTGCATCTTCAACATTTTTATCAGATTTATACAATTGTGGCCTCAGGATGATTGCAAAGATTGAAAAGGTACAATTTTTTTAATTGCTTTTTCAAGGTGGTTGGTCCTTCATCTGCAGGATCTTTTCGAGAGAGACCCAGTGGACCTACAGCTTTTCGCAAGTGCTATAAACGAGGTGATTTCCCTATTGCCCTGGAACATGGTTCACATGGAAATCGAATAGCCTGGAAGGTGAGTTAGAGTAGTCGTGACAAGCACTACACCACTAAAAGTAACATTTCCTATTGCCAAACAAGGAAAATTTACAAATTAATCAGATGGAGTCATTTCTCAGTAAATAGGGGCAAGGAAAAAGACATGTCTCCTGAGTCAGCTGCCCACCCTTGCTAACAATTAAATTATATCCAGCAAAAGAGATGAGAGAGTCAGCTTTCCTTTGAGAGTATTCTCTCCTGACCAATCCATCTCCATTTTTATGAGGACCTGGCAACCCAGGCTATTTAAAACAGTCTATCAAGTGATGGAACTAGCTAAATGCATCAAGCAAGCAGGCATTTATCTCCCAAGCTTCGCCTCTTCTTGCAGGATGTTTCCAAATGGAAGGTTTAATTACTTAAATGGATAGGTCAACATTGTATGCCCTATGTGATGCAGAGTAGAATATAAATGAAGGTCAATCCTTATTCCACTACCACTTTCAATAGCTGCAACACATTTTAGCTATGCACTCATATACAACTTCAAATGGCCCTATGTTTCACATTTATCTGACAAAAGGTTAATTATCTTCAAACCAAATGCATTATTTAATGAAAGCACTGATACTAGTATGCATTGCATAAAATAGCAGGATGGTTCATGTGTGAAAATTGCAGGGCAGTTAAAAGTGTACCTTACTGTGAATCGCCAGGTTGAAATACACAGATTACTTACAAAATGGAATACGTTAATTTTTATTGCACGATCTCAGTTTCAACTAAATGATAAATTTATTTTGGCAGTATTTTCAATTGCATAGTATTCTTCAGTGCTTTTTGGGAGTATTTGTTAACAAAGTAGTATTGTTTCTTCTTCATTCCATACAGAGTTCAAAAGTGTCAACATAACTGTTAGAACGTGTAATGTAACATACCGAAGCAACATTTGAAGTGACTTATTTTGATGATTTTGTTATTTGACAGTGGAGGTCAATAGAAAATGTTAGTGCTAAGTCGTTTGAAGATGGAATGGGAATCAATTAACTATTTGGTGTGTCAATTAGTTGCATTTTATAGGAGCATTATGGAATAAAATTGGACACCAAGGCACATAAAGAAATATTAGGATAGGTCACCAAAAGCTTGGTCAAAGAGTTAGGCTTCAAGGAGTGACTTAAAGGAGAAGAAAGAGGTAGCTGTGTGGAAAGGCTTAGGAAGGAAATTCCCAAACTTAAGGTCTAGGCTGCTGAAGGCATGGCCATCAATGGTGGAACAACGAAAATTGGATTTCTGTTAACGAAGGACTGTCATTATTTCCCTCTCATGTAAAACATTCATATTTAGACATACAGGAAAATGCAAAGTTAATGGTTTGTGATTTTCTGCTCGTACCTTGTCTCTTCTTCACTTGTCCAAACATGTTGAGAAATGGTTTTACTTTCTAGTTATATTGCAGGGCCGGGGATTGAGGAATGGAGCAGTTGCTGAGTTATGGGAGGGGTGCACCTTTCCACTGAAAGATTTGGAAAGAACATTTTATGACACTTCCTTCAGGATTTTTAATTGGTATCTGAAAAATAAATAAGTAATAGTTTCTGTACACATTGCAGGTAAATAAATAAATACAAATGTTCCCTTCTTATTTACATAGATAAATACATAGCAGTATTAGGACCAGACTCTTTACTCCCTATTGTCCCTTATGATAAGGGTATGGGGTATGGGTTTTACAGCAAGATTAGGCAATTGCAAAAAAATTAAAAGTAAACTAATAAACTAAGTTGTTTCCTTTTTGCACTCAAAATTCTGCAACACTGTTTAGTGTCACCAGCAGATTCTACTTAAAGAAATATGCTTAAAAACTCACAGGGATCATTTTCTTTCCTGGTTGCCTTGAAGTTCTGAGAATAATAAACATAAATGAAATAAATCGTCACAAAATGTAAAGATTTGCTCTGCATCATTCCCCTAAGCTCTTCGCCAGTTGTTGATTTTCCCCTCAGTGGTATCTGGGTTTGGTTGCCTTATTATACCTAATACTTTTAGTTGCAGCAGATTGGGCTAGTATACAATATATATAGGATTAGATGATCCTGTGATAGCCTTTGGGAGCAGATCGGAGCAAAGTACAACCTCCAACCAGCATGTTTCAAATTTAGGAGTATTAGCATAATTTGGATGGGAGCTTGTGCCATTTCTTGCTCAATTATGGAGTCTGCCTCAGCTAATCAGAGGAATATTACAGTGGCAGGATCTTGCAGTGCAAGTCTACCAACCATGTTGGCTTAACAACTTCAAAAAAATTGCCAAGACAAATTTCAAATTTGTCTCTTTCTCAGCAGCAATCGATCAATCTGTGATTGACTGCCAAAGGGAAAGATGCCTTTGAAATTATAGCAAGCCCTAATTCTGCCAGATCAGGTCCTGACATGCAGTACTCCTGCTTTACTCAGGCATACACAGCACTGTGGGGAAGGGAGGTAGCTTTGGCAAGAGTTCTGCAGGATGATGTCATCCCACTAGTCCTATTTCTTTCTATGAAATGCAGAACAAAAGAGGCAGTTGCAAGAAATATGCACTCTTCCAAAAATGGGATGTCTCAATCATTAAAAAACCTGGGAGTTTCGGCCACGAATGCAACCCGGAAGCTTTGACTGTTACTTCATTGAACCTCTTCAGCTAACAGTGAAGGATGTAGTGAGCCCCGTGAAATCAGCTTTTTCAGAAAGCACATGCTGCTGGTCGAGAATATATTTCGAAGCTTTTGGAACATCAAAACTTCTATTGCATAGGGAAATGGAACCAATTTTTACATTTTGAATTTTATGTAACAAATCTGATTTCCTGTAGTAGAGAAACAAAGTTGTTGGCTGAACAGAATTTTTTTAATGTTTAAAATGATTTATTGATTTTAAAGGTAGTGCTTCCTAACTGCTCACCCTGAATTTCAAAAACAAAATATTGTGGATGCTGGAAATCAAAGAAAATGCTGGAAATATTCAGCAAGCCTGGCAGCAACTATGAAGTTATGGAGTTAATGGGTAGAATCTTCTGCTCTCCCTGTTGGCAAGCTTGGAGATGGGAAGGGCATGTACTTAGGTGGATGGTGGCATACCAGAATTCCACCGCCTTCCCACCTCTGCCAGATTCATGTTCTGAGTGGGAATGCCCATGGTCAACCTTCCTGCCCCACCATCAATTGAGGACCTTAAGTAGCCAATTAATGACCACTTAAGGGCTTCATCCCTCACCTGCTGGTATTAACCCGGCTGCAGACAAGCCTGTCACCATGTGGTATCCACAACAGCTAAAACCATGTGGCCAGCCTGTCATCTCCTGGGAGTGGTTCCCTTGATGGAAGGCACTCAGTGCCTGATCAAAGGACTAGGCATCAGGAAGGCGGGTGCCTGCTTAGAACCATACCCCTGCCCTTGCTGCCAACCCCTCTTGCCACAACCCTTATCCTGTAAAACCTCCTCTCCACATTTCTCACCTGTGGCCTGGGACTTGTGTAAAGGAAGATTTAGAAATCCAAAGTCATCAGAACAGGATAGCAATGCAGGTAAAAACAAGCAGAGTGAGTCAGGAAGGGACAGAGAGTTTAACAAAATTTGTACATCAACGAATAAGGCCATTGCAGGGAATAAAAGTAAAAATTTGAAATTAAAAGTTCTTCATATGAATGCGTGAAGCATCCGCAATAAGATAGATAAACTAGTGGCAAATAGAGATAAATGATCTAGATCTAATCACCATTACAGAGACATGATTACAAGATGATCAAAGGTGGGAATACATAATATTTCAGTAAGACAGACAGACAGAATGGCAAATGATGAGGGGTGGCCCTGATAGTAAAAGATGACAAAAGGATAATGATGAGAAAGGGCCTGGCCTCAAGATCCTGAAGTAGAATCAGTATGGATGAAAATTAGACATAACAAGAGTCAGAAGACACTGGTGGGAGTAGTTTATAGGCCCCAACAATAGTTATACTCTTGAGCAAAGAGAGTACTAAACAAAAAATTATTGGAGCCCCAGAAGGAAAAAAACAATTCGGACCTGTACTCTTATTTCCCGGCTTTCATTGTTTTTTCCTCCTGGGGCTTGTAACAACGGCAATGTAATAATCAGGGGGGACTTTAATCTTCATAGAGACTCAGACAGTCAAATTAATAAGAGTAGTCTAGAAGATGTGACAGTTTCTTGGAACAATATATTGTGGAACCAACTAGGGATAAAGCTATCCTTGATCGAATATCATGTAATGAGACAGTGTTAATTAGTAATGTCATAGTAAAAGATCCGCTGGGAAATAGTGTTTATAATACCATTGAATTCCATGTTAAGTTTGCAAGTGACATATTCCAATCACAAATAAGAACTTTAAACAAAGCCAATTATATAGGTATGAGGGGAGAACTGGCTAAGGTTAATTGGGTCAATTGACTAAAAGTTATGGAGATAAATGAACAGTGGGAAACGTTTAAAGAAACAATTCAAAATCTTCAACAAAATATATTCCTTTGAAAAACAAAAACTCAATGAGAAAGGCCCATCTGTGGCTCACACAGGAAATAAGAATATTATTAGATTAAAAGAAGAGGCTTTCAATGTTGCAAAAACAGTAGCAAGCCTGAGGATTGGGAGTATTTTAGAGACCAACAGAAGACTACCAAGAAGTTGATAAAAAGGGAAAAAGTAAACAATGAGAGTAACCTAGTCAGGAATATAAAAACAGATTGTAAGAGTTTTTCTTTGTATATAAAGAGGGAGAGAGTAATGAAAGTAAATGTTGGACCCTTAGAAGCAGAGATAGCAGAAATCGTCAGGGGATTTGAGGAAATAGCAAGGGCATTGAACAAGTGTTTTGTGTCTGTCTTAAAGAGTGAGAAAATTAATATCAGCAGAGAACAAGTATTGGCGACACCTAAGGGACTAAAATCTAACAAATCCCTGGGGTTTGTTGGCCAAAACCCCAGGGTTTTAAAAGAGTTAACTGCAAATATATGATTTTCCAAAATTCTTTAGATTCTGGAACAGTCCCATGAGATTGGAAGTTGGCAAATGTTACACTGCTTTTCAAGAAAGGTGGGAGAGAGAAAACAGTGAACGACAGGCCGGTTAGCCTAACATCAGTTTTTGGGAAAATGCTGAAATCTATTATTAAGGAAGTCAAAACAATCTACTTCATAAAGCAGAGTCTGATTAGAACAAGTCAATCCTGTTTGACAAATTTATTAGAGTTTTTTGAGGATGTAACTAGTAGGATTGATAAAGGAGAACCTGTAGATGTAGTATGCCTGTATTTCCAAAAGGCATTCAATAACGTGCCACACAAAAGTTTGATAGGCAATATAAGGACTCATGGAGTTGTGGGTGGTATTTTAGCACAGGTGGAAGATTGGTTAACAGATAGAAAGCAGAGAGTGGGTATTAACACGGCTTTTTCAAGTTGGCAAGCAGTGAATAGCGGAATGCCACAAGGATCAGTGCTGTGGCTTCACTTATTTACAACCTATATTAATGACTTAGATGAAGCAGCAGGAAGTAATGTATCAAGGTTTGCTGATGGTTCAACCAGGTGGGAAGGTAAGCTGTGGGGAGGACACTGAGAAGCTGCAAAGTTATATAAACAGGTTAATGAGTGGGCAACAAAATGGCAGATGGAGTATAATGTAGGGAAGTGTGAAGTTATTTTCTATGGTCGTAAGAATAGAAAAGCAGAGTATTTTTTATAAGGTGTAGAACTTGTAAGTGTTGATGTTCAAAGAGACTTGGGTGTGCTTGTACAAGGACCACAGGCAATTAGGAAGGCAAATGGCATGTTGGCCTTAACTGCAAGGGGACTGGAGTACAAGAATAAATAAGTCTTGCTACAGTTGTGCAGGGTTTTGGTGAGACCACATCTGGAATACTGCATGTAGTTTTGGCTTCCACATTTAAGGAAGGATATAATTGCATTGGAGGCAGTACAGTGAAGGTTCTCTAAATTGGCCCCTAGGGTGAGGGATGAGGGGGCTGTCCTATGATGAAAGTTCAAGTAAATTAACATAAGAACATAACATTAGAACTAGGAGCAGGAGTAGACAATTCAGCCCCTCGAGCCTGCCCTGCCATTCATTATGATCATGGCTGATCTAATTTTGGCCTCAGCTCCAATTTCCCGCCCTCTCCCCTTAACCTTTCAACCCATTACTAATTAAAAATCTGTCTATCTCCTCCTTTAATTTATTCAGCGTCCCGGCATCCACTGCACTCTGATGTAGTGAATTCCATAGATTCGCAACCCTTTGAGAAAAGTAATTCCTCCCCATCTCTGATCTAAATCTACCACCCCTTAGCCTAAAACGATGGCCTCTCATTCTAGAATGCCCCAGAAGGGGAAACATCTGCTCCATGTCTACTTTGTCTATCCCCTTTAGTATCTTATATACCTCAATTAAATCTCTGCTCATCCTTCTAAACGCTAGCGAGTATAGACCTAAACTGCTCAATCTCTCCTCATAAGACTGGGCTTATATTCTCTGGAGCTTTGAAGAATGAGAGGTGACCTCATTGAAACCTACAGCATTCTAAGAGTAGGATGATAGGGTAGACACTGAGGGATTGTATCCGCTGGTTGGGGAGTCTAAAACATGAGGGCACAGTCTCAGAATAAGGGGCCAATCATTTAGGACAGACATTACTTCACTAAAAGAGTTGTGAATCTTTGGAATTCTCTACCCCAAAGGGTTGTGGTTGCTCCATCATTGAATATATTTAAGGTTGGGATAGACAGATATTTGGTCTTGCAGGCAAATAAGGGATATGGGGAGCAGCCCCCGACTGCAATTTCACGCTGGCTGCCGGGATGGGGGCAGGAGGAGGCCGAGAGCTGAAGTGGGCACAGGGGAGCACGGAATGAAAGCTCCCTGAAGGCAGAGATCTGCCTCAAGTAGCTGAAGAATTTAAATGCAATAAATAAAGAATTTAAAACCCGAAAAAAAATGCCCATGCATCAGAATCAGTCACCTGAACAGATACATGATGAAAATTCTGTCCATACATTTTTTTTATTTAATAACCAAAACCTCATCCTGCCCGTGGATGAGGTTTCCTGAAAAAGGCAAAGGCCACCTGGCCAACTCACCTGCCCACCAACTGTAACATTGGACAGGCAATGAAAAATCTTGGTTAATTGCGCTATTAATGGGTTTAATTGCTCTCTTAATTGTCGGTGGGCGTGCTTATAATCCCTTTCAACTTAATTACCCTTCACCCTTAGCCCATCATGCGCTATTTCACGCTCGAGCGGGTCAGGCACGCGTCTGCACGCCAAGCAAAAAATTCTGCCCCTTGTGTTCTTGTGGTGCCTTTCCTTCCAGCAGCAGTCGTGGCCACCCCAGTGGCGCTGCTGAGCACAAGAGCTATCGGCCTTTGATTGCCCAGCAGCTCTCAGTGGGAAAGATTTCTGCCCACAGGATTCCATCCTTGCCACTGCCTGATTGGCTTGTGGTTTGGCGGACCTTTCAGAAATGAGGTAGTGCAGGTCTCTTGCCAGTTCCCTAGCCGGCTGGTGATCCCCGACGCCTCAACAAGATTCTGGCCACTGTCTCAGGTCAGTGACCTGATGAAAGGTCTGATGAGAGGTTACTGACCTAACATATCAGGCGAAATTTAATCATGATGACATGGTCCTATCACTGAACCCAGAAGCGAGCAGCATTGGCCCCCAGTGTGGAAGCAGCCGACTGAACGTGATTACATGGCAGGTGCCCAGCTAACGAGCCAAATGTGTAGGGCCTGTCCAATCATGTGAAGGGGATGGGAGTCAGGCTGGCATTCCCAGCAGCAGCTGATGGCTGTGCAGGCGTTGGTGCCATTTTTAAGTGGCAGCCAGCCCTGCCTGCCTGAAACACCCTTTCACTACTTCTCTGACAGCACTATAGTGAAAAAAAGGAGAATTTCACAGCTGCACACCTCAGCCTTAAGAAGGACAAATCTGAGTGTGAGTTTGAACTGTCCAAATTCAAAACTAGCCTCCTGCATCCTCAGAACCACAGTGAGCATTTTGAGAAACCAGACCCAGAACATTAAAGACAAGGAATGTCGTAGCACACAAAGAGGATAGCCCCGTGGGTCAGTGATGCCTCCCTGTGTACCATCCTCCAGTCAGTCCTGGAATGGCAGAATGATGTTCCTAACTGATGGAGGGAAGGAAAGCTCTTGCCTAACCAAGGAAGTCTGGATGGAGATAACAGTGGAGGTGAACAGCTGTGGTGTGCAGCATAGAGACTGGGTCCAGTGCAAGGATAGGGAGAATGACCAGCTTCACACTGGGGGGATTTGAGTGAATGACATGTGCATTGTGTTTGCAGGATGGGCTAAGAGTGAAAGGTAATTAATTTGAAAGGGATTGTAAGCCCGGCTGCACATGCATGCAGCATTAGCCTCAGGAGGAATGACTGCATGTGGGTGACAGGCATCTGCATCATGATGCCAACATCCTCCAAGTCCCAAGCCATGGGCATGTGAGAGACACAAATGCCAGGGCCCATCATGGGCCCAAGGGAGGGCCAGCAAAGATGGGTCCACCTCATCATGCTGTGGAGAGTCACTCACCCTTTCAGCCTGCAAGAGAAAGGCGACCACGACAACCACGAAAGGGCAAAGATGGGAGAAGAAGTGCCAGATATTCTAACCCTGAACCCTGCTGAGATGGGATCACTGAAGTTGGCTGGAGAGCAGGGTGGCCATTCCATCTCCAGTGCAGACGTCAGAGTGAGCATTGAGAGTAAGGAGGGCTACAGCTTGACTAAATCCCTGGGTGGAACAGAAGCGTGGTGCTCACATGGATGGGAGTAGGTGTTTAAAGAGCAGAGCCGCTTTTATTTTGCTGTCTCACACAGGTGCAAACCTCCTGGAGGGGCGTGGAGAAGCCACTACTCAAGCTCTTCAGATCTTGTCTGAGAAAGAGAGTGCCCATACTTCAGAGAATGCAGTGTCATATCTTTCCCCTGCACCATGCACCAGTGCAGATACGATCACCTTGGTCGATATGCACTTGCGAATTGGTTCAGGGTCGCAGTCTGGTGACCACCTCCCTGAAACGCAGGTGTAACTGACTGAGGGTGTGACAGCCGAGGGGCCTGACAGTTGGAGGACTATTGGAGTACAGACCCATGCTAAGCTTCAGGTTGATGGCAGGCCTCTGATGTCATCCATACTCAACCTGCTGGCATTGCAGTGACAAAGAGGGGAGATTCTGGTGGAGCTGCTTGAGGCATTGAGCAGACAATGAAGAAGTCCATCCAGGCCATGAGTTCTGTCATTGCTCAGGCGTGTGAGTGCATGGCTTTCCCCATGGAGATACTGGAGACCATCATGGAGAGCTAGATCCAGCAGAGCACTCAGCAAATGCTGGGTGTGAGTGCAAATCTGCAGCCGATTGCAGTGGCCATGAGCTCACTGCAGCAGCGGCCACAAGAGGTGGACAGACACCCCTCCAGCAGCACCTCTATCTATGAAAATCAGGGAAGTTGCCATCACATACCAAGAGGTCGGAGGAGCTGCAGCCCATCATATCTGTGTGTCCTTCTCGAGTTACTCCAAGGACAGGAGCTCCCCAGCTCCTCTAACAATGACCCACAAGCCTCCAGCAACAGCAGCCACGAAGGAGGCTTCTGCACTGATGCAGGAAATCATCAGATTGTTGGGGCCCTCTAGGCCTTGAACAACCAGAGCACAGCTATCACTGTCATCACAGGCCATGGGGCATGGAAAGCAGCAGCCTACCTCCACCTCAGTTGCAGGTGCCAGCGACACACCTCACCATAGGATAAGGGAATACATGATAAAGAGCACTTAGATGCACCAGGGTGGCATAGGTGTTTAAATCTTTGATGTCAGATATTGTTATTTGTTTATGATTAAACAATGTTTGAGCTTTCACTTATGTATCCCTTGTCAGTGAATGATTTTTTTATGTATGGCTTCTGGAACCCTTGGATCCCCATATACATATGTGGAAGGTTACTGCTGAAATATGGGCCTCTCTGTGTAATGGAGCAGGACAAAAATCAGAGGCTGGGTTATCGTCATTGTTACATGACATAGGAGCCTCAACCACCACTATCCACAGCTCCTGACTACAGCATGCATATAAAAGTGCATTTTTCCACTACACCTCAGAATCCCTGAGTGAACAGTAACACACAACCACCACATGGCATAAAACACATGTGGGCAGCAAGGCTGGTTGGACAGCAGCTGCCCCTCATGGGAGTGATGGATGCTGGAAGCAGCTGAGAATTAAGTTCTGGCAGGCTTCCTGAGAAGGTATTTCCATGCTTCTGACCTCTGCTGCTGGCAGATGATGTGGCAATCCTGCCTCTTCTCCATCTCCTCAACCACAGAATTAAAACAACCAGTACCAAACACGGAGTCACCACGACTCAGTTTAAACTTACAAAACCACAGACAAAACATCACGCCTTGTCCTGAAACCTTCAGAAAATCCCACAGATTAATATCACCATGATTTGGCTGAAACCATTTACAATCCCCAACACGGCTGGTCTGTCCGGTGTCAATTGTAGGTCCTGAATCAAGGGGACCAGCCCTAACCCTTCTTCCGACGGCAGCCCAGATACTCTGATGCGCTCTTCTTTTATATTAATTTAACTCAGACATGTCAAAACACATTTCCTTTTGTTCCAGTGTCCAGTTAGTTGATTCCACACAAAGTCTGGACAAATGTAGTCAGCTCCTGTTGGTTGAAACATGGAAGATGCATCCAGACGAATATTATAAGTTCTTAATGTATGAGCAATTTCCCTGCTGTTTGAGATGGCACCATAACAAGACAGTAACAACACCTGACTCCAAGGTTAATGAGGGTTTGAATGAACCTATTCCTGTACTATTGTCTGTGATGAAGACCTTAGATCAAAGCTGGGAACTAAATATTCAGGGGTATGTGACTTTTTGAAAGGACAGACAGAAAGAAAGGGTGGTGGGGTAGCTTTGTTAGTACAACATGGAATATGTATGATAGCAAGAAATGATCTTGAATTAGAAGATGTAGAATCCATTTGGGTGGAGGTTAGAAGTAACAAGGGAAAGAAGACACTGGTGGGAGTAGTCTATAGGCCCCCTAACAGTAGCTATACGAGAGGACAGAGGATAAATCAGGAGTTAATGAGGGCATGTAAAAAAGGCAGCACATTAATCATGGGTGACTTTCATTTTCATGTAGATTGGGAAAATCAAATTAGCAGAGGTGGCCATGAGCAAGAATTCATTGAGTATATTTGGGGACAGTTTCCTAGAACAATATGTTGTGAATCCAACCAGGGATCAGGCTATTTTGGATCTGGTAATGTGTAATGAGGCACATTTAATAAATGATCTCAGAGTAAAAGATCCCCATGGGAAACAATGACCATAACATGGTAGAGTTTAGCATTCAGTTTGAGAATGAGAAACTTGGGTTGGAAACAACTGTGCTAAACTTAAATAAGGATAATTACAAAGGAATGAAGGCAGAGTTGGCTGGATTGGACTGGGAAAGGAGTTTAGCAGAAAAGGTGGTTGACGAACAATGGCAGACATTTAAGAAAATAGTTCAAGACTCACAACAAAGACACATCCCAGAGAGGAAGAAGGATTCTAGGAAGGGGATAAACCAACCATGGTTAACCAAAGAAGTTAAGGTTAATATCAAACTGCCAAATCGGCTGAGTATTTCCATGATTTTCTGTGTTCATTCTGAAGCAGTTGTTTTCATACATCCTTAGTGGTTCTTCAGCAGAAGTCATATCCTTTGCCTATGTCCAGCTGGCACCCTATTCAATTATGATTTGTTATTGTTCAATTCTTTGTTCTTGTTCATTCAGGGATGCGAGCATTGCTGGCAAAGCCAGCATTTATTGGCCATACTTAGTTGCCTTTTAGTAGGTGGTGGCGAGCCACCTTCTTGAAGCTTTGCAATCCGTGTAAAGTAGGGTATATCCACAATACTGTTAGGTGGGGAGTTGCTGAATTTTGATGCAGTGACAATGAAGGAACAGCAATATGTAAGTCAGGATGGTGTGTGATTTGGAGGGGAACTTGTAGGTGGTGATGTTCCCATGCACCTGTTGCGATTTGACTTTGAGGCAGCAGAGGTGACAGGTTCAGAAGGTACTGTTGAAGACACCTTAGCAAGTTGCTGCAATGCATCTTGTAGATGGTACACACAGCTACCACTGTGCACCATTGCCTTGCATCTGGAAGAAGGAATTAATGTTTAAGTGGATGGGGTGCCAATCAAGCAGACTGCTTTGTCCCTGATGAAGTCAAGCTCTTTGAGTATTGTTGGAACTGTACTCATCCAGGAAGTGGAGATATTCCCTCGCACTTCTGGAGAAGAGTTATTTGCCACAGAATACCCAGCCTCTGACCTGTACTTATAGCCTTGTGGTTGATCCAGTTAAGTTTCTGGGCAATGGTGACCTCCAGGGTGTTGATGGTGGAGGATTTAGCAATAGTGGTACTATTGTAGCTAAAGGGAGTTTTGGTTAGGTTCTCACATGTTGGAGAAGGTCATTGCCTGGCACTTGTTTGGCACGAATGTTACTTGCTACTTACTGTTGTCCAGATCTTGCTGCAGGTGGGCATGAACTGCTTCATTATCTGATGAGTCACAAATAGAACTGAACACTATGCAAACACCAATGGACATTCCCACTTCTGACCTTATGATGGAAGGAAGGTAATTGATAAAACAGCTGAAGATGGTTGGCTGAGGAACTCCTGCAGCGATGTCCTGAGACTGAGATGATTGACCTTTAACAACACAACTATCTTCACTTGTACAAAAACAAAAACAGAATTACCTGGAAAAACTCAGCAGGTCTGGCAGCATCGGCGGAGAAGAAAAGAGTTGACGTTTCGAGTCCTCATGACCCTTCGACAGAACTTGAGTTCGAGTCCAAGAAAGAGTTGAAATATAAGCTGGTTTAAGGTGTATGTGTGGGGGGCGGAGAGAGAGACAGAGAGAGAGGTGGAGTGGGGGTGTGGTTGTAGGGACAAACAAGCAGTGATAGAAGCAGAACATCAAAAGTTGTCAACAACAATAATACAAAAGAACACATAGGTGTTAAAGTTAAAGTTGGTGATATTATGTAAACGAATGTGCTAATTAAGAATGGATGGTAGGGCACTCAAGGTACAGCTCTAGTGGGGGTGGGGAGAGCATAAAAGATGTAAAAAAAATTTTAAAAATAAAATAAATAAATAATATTTTTTTTTCTCTTTTTATAATGGAAATAGGTGGGAAAAGGAAAATCTATATAATTTATTGGAAAAAAAAAGGAAAGGGGAAACAGAAAGGGGGTGGGGATGGGGGAGGGAGCTCACGACCTAAAGTTGTTGAATTCAATATTCAGTCCGGATGGCTGTAAAGTGCCTAGTCGGAAGATGAGGTGTTGTTCCTCCAGTTTGTGTTGGGCTTCACTGGAACAATGCAGCAAGCCAAGGACAGACATGTGGGCAAGAGAGCAGGGTGGGGTGTTAAAATGGCAAGCGACAGGGAGGTTTGGGTCATTCTTGCGGACAGACCGCAGGTGTTCTGCAAAGCAGTCGCCCAGTTTCTTGGACTCGAACTCAAGTTCTGTCGAAGGGTCATGAGGACTCGAAAAGTCAACTCTTTTCTTCTCCGCCGATGCTGCCAGACCTGCTGAGTTTTTCCAGGTAATTCTGTTTTTGTTTTTGTTTTGGATTTCCAGCATCCGCAGTTTTTTTGTTTTTATCTTCACTTGTGCTAGGCATGGCTTCAACCAATGGAGAGCTTCCCCCAATTCCCACTGACTTCAATTTTATCCTTGATGCCACACTCAGTCAAATGCATTCTTGATGTTAACAGCAGTCACTCCTAACTCACCTTTGGAATTCTGCTCTTTTGTCCATGTTTGGATCAAGCTTGCAATAAGATCTAGAACCAAATGGCCTTTGCAGAACCCAAAATGAATATTAGTGAGCAGGTTATTGGTGAGTAAGTGCTGCTTGATAGCATTATTAATTACACTTTTGATCACTTTGCTGATAATTGAGAGTAAACTGATGGCCAATAATTGGTCAGATTAGCTTGGATTTGTCATGCTTTTTGTGAACAGAGCATAGCTAGGCAATTTTCCACTTTGTTTGGTAGATGCCAGTGTTGTAGCTGCAGGGGAACAGTTTGGTTAGGGGTATAACTAATTCTGGAGCACAAGTGTTCAGTACTGCAAAGATTTTAGGGGCCCATAGTCTTTGCTGTAACCAATTTTCTTAGCTGTTCCTTGATGTTGTGAGGAGTGAATCGAATTGGCTACAGACTAGCATTTGTGATGCTGGGGATTTCAAAAGGAAGCTAAGATGGATCATCCACTTGGCACTTCTGGCTCAGTCATAAAGTTTGATACAAAAATTTGCATATTCAAATGTATGACACCCCAAGTATGAGGAAAACAATATATTCTGGAAGCAATCTTTTTCAATTCAATGTACCCCTTGTTGCATGGCTCGCAGGTGGTATCAGGTGTGCAGCATTATTTAGTATAAAATTGGTGAATTATAAAGATCCTCCAATGAAATCAATTAACACAGCTGATCTACAGAGATGTTAATAATTATGCAAAGTTTCTACATAGGTTCCCCATGGAGACAATCCATAATTCAAATTCTGTGTTCATAATCACAGAATTGAACTGTAATATTAAAAATTCCAAAGGAAGTGTATTAATTTATTTAAATAGAATGTGAGTTGTTTTAAATGTGACAGGTTTACCAGTGAAGATGCTGTAAAGCTACTTTTTGAACTTGATGATTGGTTGTTTTGATTCCCTCTTCGGTTGTGATTAGTTCTGTCTGATTTGTTGTGGATTTTATGAATATAAATTATATCTGTGTGTGTATGGTAAGTCAAATCAAATCAGATGTTGCTTTCCAACATCCAATTGTGAATGAGCTATAATTTCTGTCAGTTAAACATTGGGAAGACTGAAGTGATCATCTTCAACCCCCAGGACAGACTCTGTACTTTATACTGACTCTGTCACCTTCCAAGTCATTGCATCAGGTGGAAGGTTGCAGTTGCAGCATTGGTATTTTGTTCTCTCCTGAACCCATCGCACACCCTCTGTATCACAAAGGCCATTTACATCTACCCCAGTATTATGACCTGCTTCTGTCCATTTGAACTGAAAGAAGGCTTGTAATGGGGTTCCCCAGGGGTCAATGTTGGGGCCCCTGCTTTTCTTGATACATATTAATAACCCAAACTTGGGTACAGGGCACAATATCAAAATTTGCAGATGACACAAAACAAGTATTGTGAGCTGTGAGGATAGTGTTAAACTTAAAAAAGACATGGACAGGCTGGAGGAATAGGTAGATCCATGGCAGATGAGATTTAATGCAGAGCAGCGTCAAGCAATCCATTTTGGTAAGAAGAACGAGGATATGCAATATTAAATATAGAGTTCAATTATAAGGGGGTGCAAGGGGAGCTACATGGCAGTGGCAGATATCTATCAATCAACTCAAAGAGATCACCTTGAACAGGTGTCAATTATCGTAGCAAGAAGCTAAGCTGGAATTGCAACTTGGGAGTGAGTCATCAGCACCCTATAAAGCAGACAGGTTCGCAAACTTCATGGAGTAAGGGGGTGCACAAACAGGAAATGATGCCCTAATGCGACATAGACCAAGTTTGAAGACAGGAATTTGGTTTAGGTGGGATTTTGGTGCAGAGGGGAAAAGAGATGATCCTTTTTCTAACTGTTTTCAGCTTCCAGTAGCTGATAAGTTTTCTTCTTCTGTCTCCAAGCTAGGAAAATGTAGCTTTCTGTTACTTTAGCTGTGTAAGATAATAACTATTTGATTAATTATCTAAATAAGGTTAGACAGCTGTGGCAGGAATGGCAGTATGCTGTGACTGCAGCATGTGGGAATCTGTGGAACGTACTTCAATACCAGACAACTGTTTTTGCAGTGAGTGTCTGCAGTTTGTGCAACTTCGACTCCAGGAGGCAGTTACACTCCTTAGGTTAGCCATAACTTTAGAATTGAGCAATGGTCAAGAACAGAATGGTGTGACTGCGAGTCAGGCCGATATAGGGAACCAATTTATCATGATGAAGGAGCCTCAGCCCCTGACTTTGTCCAACAAGCACAAGGTGCTTGCTAGCTGTGTTGATAAGGAGAAGGACTACAGGGTGGTTGAGCAAACTGAGCATGGCACTATGGTACAGGTGCCATTCAAGTGGGAGGAGCATAAGGGAATGTGGCAGTAGAGGAGACAGCATTGTCAGGTAGATAGATACCATTCTTTGAAGCCTTGACTGGGAGCTCGGAAAATTGTGTTGCCCGCCTGGTGCCGGGATTAAGGACATCTTGCACTGGATAGGAACTTGGAGTGGGAGAAGGAGGATCCAGTTATTATGGTCCATGTGAGATCCAATGACCTAGGTAAAAGCAGGAATGATGTTTTGCTAAGAGAGTTTAAGGAGTTAGAGTCCAAATTAAACGTAGAAGATCAAATGGAATCATCTCCAGATTGTTACTTACCTGAGCCACACACCAATTTGCATAGGGCCAAGGAGATTAGTGAATTAAATGCGGGGCTCAAAGTGCCATGTGGGAAGAAGAGGTTTTGATTCATGGGGCTCTGGCATCAGTACTCAGGGAAGAGGGAGCTGTACCACTGGGATAGGCTTCACTTAAACCAGGCTGGATCCGGTATCCTGACCAATTGCATAACTAAGCTGTGAACAGGGCTTCGAACTAACGAGAGGTAGGAGGGTTTGCGTGAAGGAAGATTTAGAGCTCTAAAGAGAAAGGTCAAGGCAATGAAACAATGTAGCCATGTGAGTAAAGACAAGCAGTTTGAGACATGAAGGGTCAGAGAATTTGACATTAATCATGTATCAGAGAATAAGGTCAATGAAAGGAATAGTAGTAAAAAATTGAAATTAAAGGTTCTTTATCTGGATGCATGAAGCACTGCAATAAGATAAAAGAATTAGTGGCACAAATAGAGGTAAACAGTTTCAATTTAATTGCCATTACAGAGACATGATTGCAAGGGGGACAAGGTTGGGAAATAAATATTCCAGGGTACACAATGTTTCGGAAAGACAGACCAAATGACAAAGGAGGAGGGGTAGCCCTGATAGTAAAGATGACATAAGGACATTAATGAGAAAGGAACTGGTAGGCGAAGGGTCGGGTCAGTTCGAAAAGGAAAGTCAGGTCGGAGGCGAGTCAGATTGGTGAGGGGATAGTCAGGTGGTCAGGGGTTAGCATAGTCAGGAAGGGGAATCAGATCGTGTTGGGTGTAGTCAGGAGGTCAAGGTTGTTAGTCAGGGGTTCATGGATGTTAGTCAGGAGTTAAGGGGGGAGTCAGGGGAGTTGGAGGGTTGTTGGGGGGGGGGGGGGGGGTGCTGCGGCGGGGCAGTGTCAATTTGAGTAATTGGTAGATCCGTTCTGTAGCTACCCAGGAGTTAGACCAGGTTTTAATCTGTTTAACATTTCCTGGTGGACTACCCAGGTAAGTACCAGGGAAATATCCAAAGTCTCTAACTGTGATCTAGCCCAGAGTCAGAGACTTTCATGGAGGTTCCTGAGGAAACAGGGAAGTTGCTCATCAGAAGTTCCGACGATTCAGAGACTGGAAGACCTGGGCCATTAACTTTGGTCGTAAGAACAGAAAGGCACAATATTTTTTTAAAGGCATGAAACTTGTAAATATTGATGTTCAGAGAGACCTGGGTGTGTTTGTACAAGGAACTTAGGAAGTTAGCATGGGGGTACAGCAAGCAAGGAAGACAAATGGCATGTTGGCCATTTTGTAAGGGGATTGGAGCACAAGAATAAAGAAGTTTTACTATTGTACAGGTTATGCTGAGACCACATCTTGAATACCATGTGCAGTTTTGATTTTCACATTTAAGGAAAGATATACTTGCATTAGAGGTGAGACAGACATGGTTCACTAAATTGCTCCTTGAGATGAGGGGCTGGTCCCTTGAGGAATGGCTGAGTAAAATGTGCCTATATTCTCTGGTATTTAGAAGAATGAAAGGCTATCTCATTGAAACATAAAATATTCTGAAGGAGTTTGACAGGGTAGATGCTGGAAGATTGGTTTAGATTCTTCAGCCAGGGAAAACAATGTCAGAATAAGAGGCCAATGTAGGTCAACAAGTACAGGAGTGATAGAGAAACTGGACTTGTTGCGAATTAAGACATGGGCAGCAGAGTTTTGATTGACCTCAAGTTTATGGAGGGTAGAATGTGGGAGACTAGCCAGGACAGTGTTGGAATAGTCATGTCTAGAGGTAATGAAGGCATGAATGAGGGTTTTAGGAGCTGATGAACCTGGCTCGGGATGAATTTGGGCAATATCACAGAGGTGGAAATACGTAGTCTTAGTGAAGGTATGCGCTTTATAACACCAGTTATAAAGTTGGTGGAAGGGATTTATCAGTGAAAATATAAGAACATAAGAAACAAGAGCTGGAGAAGGCCATGTGGCCCCTCAAGTCTGCTTCGTCATTCAATAACATCTACCTCAGCTCCAACTTTCTACATTCTCCCTTATTGCATCATTCCCTTAGTATCCAAAAAATCTATTGTTCCTATCTTGAATACACTCAACGACTGAGCACCTATAACTCTCAGGGGTGGAGAATTCCAACAATTCACAATTCATTGATTGAAGATATTTCTCGTAATCTCAATCCTAAATGGCAGATCTGAATATTCTGAGATTGTGACCCCATGTTCTAGATTTCCCAGTCAGGGGAACATTTTCTCAGCATCTACCCTGTCAAGTCCCCTTAAGAGTTTTATTTATTTTAATTAGAACACTTCTCATCTTTCTAATCTACAAGGAAAAAAAGGCCACTCTACTTAATCTGTCCTCATAGGATAATCCCCTCATCCCAGGAACCAACCTAGTAAATCTTTGTTGCGCTCCCTTGAGGGAAAAGGTGTCTTTCCTTCAGTAAGGAGACCAAAACTGCAGAAGTATGCCATGTGAGACCTCACCCGTGCCCTTTGTAATTGTAGTAAAACTTCTTTACTCTTAAACTCCAATCTTTTTGTATCAAAATTTAACATACCATTTGTCTTTCTAATTTCTGCACCTGTTTGTTAACTTTACGAACATGTCATCATGCAAATTAGGAGCAGAAGGTCATTCAGCCCTTTGAGCCTGCTCTGCAATTTGATAGGATCATTGTTGATCTGATTGTGGCCTCTACTTTCCTCTCTACCCACAAACCCTTTGACTCCCTTGTCGATCAAGAATCTATCCGAATCAGTCTTAAAAACATTTAATGACCCTGCCTCGATGGTTCTCTGGGTAAGAGAATTCCACAGACTAATGACCCCTGAGAGAGAAAATTTCTCCTCAGAAAAAAATTCTCCGTTTCTTTGATTCATGAACAAGGACACCCAGGTCCCTCTGAATGCAAACATGAAAAACATGGTCTTACCATGAAAAAAAAATATATTTTTTATTTTTTCCTACCAAATGGATCAACTTCACATTGTCACATTATACTCCCAATGCCATGTTCTTGCCCACTTATCTGTCAATATCCCTTTGCAGCAACTTTGCATCCTCCTCACTGCCTACTTTCCCACCTAACTTTGTATCGTCAGCAAAGTTAGATAGAATACACCCAGTAACCTTGTCTAAATACCGATCCTTATGATTCTCTGCTAGTTACAGCCTGCCAATCCAAAATGTTCTGTTTATTCCTATTCTGTTTTCTGTCCATTAACTAATTCTCAATACAAGCTAATATATTATCCATATCCCGTGAGCTTTGTGAAATTTGTTAATTTTATGAAATAACCTCTTGTGAGGCACCTTATCGAATGCTTTTTGAAAATCCAAATACACTACATCCACTAAGATAAAAGCAAAAAACTGCAGATGCTGGAAAACCAAAACAAAACAAAAATACCTGGAAAAACTCAGCAGGTCTGGCAGCATCTGCGGAGAGGAGCACAGTTAACGTTTCGAGTCCAAATGACCCTTCAGCAGAACTAAGTAAAAATAGAAAAGAGGTAAAACATAAGCTGGTTTGGGGGGGGGGGGGTGGTGGGTAGAGCTGGATAGAGGGCCACTGATAGGTGGAGATGACCAAAAGATGTCACAGACAAAAGGACAAAGAGGTGTACACTACATCCACTTGTCATACTACACCTACCTTATTAGTTACATCTCAAAAAAATCTCTTAACAGATTTGCTAAACATAATTTCCCTTTAATAAGTTGTTGCTGACTCTGCTTAATCATATGACGATTTTTGAAGTGTGCTGTTACCACGTTCCTAACAACAGATTCTGACATCTTGCTTATTACTGATGTTAGGCTATTTGACCTATAGTTCCCTGTTTTCTCTCTTCTACATTTCTTAAATAGTGGGGTTATGTTTCCAACTTTCCAGTCCTTGGGAAGTATTCTAGAATATTAGGAATTATGGAAAATCAAAACCAATTCATCCACTATTTTTTCAGCCACCTCTGTTGAAACCTAAGGATGCATGGCGTCAAGTCCAAAGGATTTGTCACCATTTGGTCCCATTAACTTCTCCTGTACTATTGCTTTACTTCTAAGTTCCTCATTCTCAATAGGGTTTTGGTTTCCCAATTGATCAAGAATTTTTTTGTGCCTTTGGCCTTGAAGAGAAATTAAAAATGTATTTGTTTAATGTCTCTCCCATTTTCTGTCGGTGCCATGTTTACTTTCATTAATCTCTTCCTATTTACATACCTGTAGAAAAGTTTACAGTCCATTTTTATGTCTCTTACTAGTTTATTTTCATATTTTCTTTTCTCTTTTAATTACTAATTTCTTGGTCCTCCTTTTCTGAATTCTAAAATCCTTTCAAGCCTCAAGTTACGAACAGTAGAATTTGGGAGACCAGCCAGGAGTGCATTGGAATAGCCAAGTCTAGAGGTAACAAAAGCATGAGTGGGGCTTTCAACAGCAGATGAGCTGAGACATGTGTGAAGTTGGGCAGTATTACCAAGTTGGAATTAGTTGGTCTTAGTAATCGAACGAATATGAGGTTGGAAGCTCATCTTGGAATCAAATGTGACACCAAGATTGTGAACAGACTGGCTTAATCTCAGACTGTTGCTGGGGAGAAGGATGGAGTCAGCAGCTGGGGAAAAGAGTTTGGAGCCAGGACGAAAAACAATGACTTCAGTCTTGCCAAAATTAAATTGGAAGAAATCTCTGTCATCCAGTATTGGATGTCATATAAGCAGTCTGATAATTTAGTACAATAGAGGAATCGAGAGAGGTGGTGGTGAGGTAGAACTGGGTGTCATCACCTAGTGAAAACTAATGGGGTGTAAATTCACTGGGCAAAGCTAAGAGTGATGGATTGGGAAGGGGTTTAAAATCCAGATTTGATTGAGCTGGCACAGCAACAACTGCAACAAATCCTTATACGCCACTTTGCCCTACGCATCAGACTCAAACATCAATACAACTTTGATCAGGAATCTAAAAGTTAAGCAAAATCAACTATTTGCAGTCAGCTTTGACTGAATAAAAGTGATTTCGGCGAGGTTCATAACATACCGTTGGTTTTACAACAGATTCTTTGTACAGACCCCAAGTTGTACATTAAGATATTTATTTGTAAAAACAAATATAGTTCTCCAATTTCTGTAACAGGGTAATAACAATGCAGTAGAAAATATAATTTATATGTAAATGTACAATTATTGCTAAGTCAAGTATGAATTATTTATATTCTAGAGTTGCATCTTATTTCACAGTAATTTTAAATAGATTTATCTTCATAGATAAATTGTTTATAAGTTTTAATTGACAGAAATGTGAAATAGAGAATCCAGGCTATTTAGCTGTTGCACAAAAGATTCACTTCACAAGCAAGCAGGCCTGAGAATTCAGAAACACCATAGGCATGCTGTTTTATCAAGATTTTTAATATATGTGCAGAAAAAGTCTGTATTCCACTATTGAATAGGAAATTTTCTGTTTATACCTCAAGTAAGAAATGTTACATTAAAAAAGCTATATTTAATCTATTATTTACAACATAATTTTAAAGGAGCCTTTTTCAGCCTAGAAGGAACTTTATCTAGAAGGAACATGGTCTAGAGGATGTTGATTGCCATCTTGAAATTTCAGCAAGTAGGATAGAGTTTTGAAATCAACGGTCAGGATCGTCTAATTTGTTCACAATAGCATTTTAAATTTCTAGCTTTATGTGTCAGTGGGAATGGGCAATGAAACAGTTTAAATAGATACTACTGACACAGGATTACCAGCAAGATGGATGCATTAATGACACAATAGAAATAAATGAGTTATGACAGCAATTTCAGAGATACACTTACAATTTGACCTTAGCTGGGGCATGACTATTCAAGGATATTTGATATTTCAAAAAGACAGGAAGAAAGGAAAAGGAGGTAGGGTAGCTCTTTAGCAAAAGATGAGATCAGTACAGTAGTGAGAAATGATCTTGGTTCAGAGGATCAAAATTATAAATCAATATGTGTGGAGATAAGAAATAGCAAAGGAAAGGAGTTACAGGTGGGAATGGTTTATAGGACCCCTGACAGTAGCTACACTGTAGGGTGAATTATAAATCAAGAAATAATGGGGATTGTAAGAAAGGTACTGCAATATCATGGGAGATTTCAACCTTAATATAGATTGAAAAATCACATTGGCAAAGGTAGCCTGGATGATGAAATCATCGAATGTATTTAGTACAGTTTCTTAGAAGAATATTTTCTGGAACCAAACAGGGAACAGGCGTTTTTAGACCTTGAAATGTGTAATGCGCCAAGAAAGATTAATGACCTCCATAGCAAAGGATTGTCTAGGTATGAGTGATCAAAACATGATTGAATTTCATATTCAGTTTAAGGCTGAGAAATTTGGGCCTGAAACTAGAGACATCAGGAGCATGGAGCCTGGTGGCCTAGCTGTATGCCTCATGGCATACAGAGTCCAGAGATGCAGGAGAAAAGAGCGATGGAGGCACCTAGCTGGGCAGAGGGAGGAGTGGCACCCCCAGGAAGAAGGGGCAGTTGGAGCTCCCACACACATCATGAGGCATACAGCTAGTAGACGCCTACCTAGGCCCAGGGTATATAGACGCCGCCTTTCATTCCTGCAGATGACCGAGAATGAGTGTTGCCAAAGACTGTGCATGTATAGGAAATTGGTCGGTCACATCTGCCAGCAGCTGCAGGATTTGGCACCACAGGGACATGGAGGGCATCAACTGCCCATGGCATTGAAAGTGACCACAGGGCTCAATATTTACGCCTGTGGCTCCTTTCATGGCTGCACAGGTGATCTCTGTGGAATATCTCAATTCTCCACCCACAAATGCATCCGTGAGGTCATGGATGCCATCTTCGCGAGGGTACACAGCTTTGTGCATTATGCCTGGGACCAGGAAAGCCAGAATGCAAGAGCGCTGGTATTTGCCCAGATCTCAGGTTTCCCACAGGTGCAGGGTGCCATCACCTGGCACTTAGATCTCCATGGCAACAAGTGGTCAATTGTGTCAATCACAAGGGCTTCCACTTGCTGAATGTTCAGCTGATGTGTGACCATCACAAATGCATGTTGCAGGTGTGCACACAGTTCCCAGGGAGTGTCCACAGCTCCTGCATCCTTAGCATGTCTCAGATTCCTGATGTCTTCCAGGGTCCACAGGGACTGCAGGGTTGGCTCCTTGGGACAAGGGCTACCCGCAGAGGATGGGGCTGATGACACCGTGTGGCAGCCTGAGACTGCAGTGGAGGCTCATGCTGCAACTCACACCTTAGTGGAGCAAATCATCAGGATGCTGAAAATGATGTTCCAGTCCCTAGACTGGTCTGGTGGAGCCCTGCAATATAATCCACAGAGGGTATCACTCATCATCGCCTGCTGCACCCTTTACAACCTGGCACTACTACAGGGAGAGGAGCTAGCTGAGGAAGAGGTGGAGGAACTGGAGGTCTCCTCTGATGAGGAGGACGTTGACAGGGATGAGGGTGAGGAGGTCCTCAAAGGTGACAATGAAGCTCATGAGGTCATCACACTGGCCAGGTGAGGCAGGCGCGCTCAGGCAGCCCTCATAGCTACTAGATATGTGGAGGATAATAATGACATGCAGTGAGGAGGCACCATGGATCCTCACAGTGCACCTGTGAATGTTTCACTCCAGTCCGGCTGACTGTGATAAGGCTCCTGTCATGAAGATGCAGCAGAGACCCTAAGAGTTGCTCGATTCCAGGAGGAGCATGATGACATGCAGCGAGGGCACTCCATAGATCTTCACGTAGCCTCTGTGAATGTCTGGCCGAAGGCAACTCACTTGCGCTTTGTGATCAGGGTCATATCATGGAGACGCAGCCATGAAACTTTAAATGCACCTGATCCTTTGTCAGACTTCAGCACCTGACCCCTTCAGGAGCACAGTATCACTGGTCACAAGTGCTGAGGAGCTGGGGGTCAGCCCCACCATAAAGGCGCTGGGAGCACACAGAGAACGACGGAGCTCTGTGATGCCTGCCCACGACATCCTGGCAGCAATGACAAGCACCATCACGGTGCAGGCAACAGTAATGTGTCCAGTGAGTGTAAGGCCAGACCACACTTTGGTCTGAAGGCTGCACAAAGCACAGGGAAGAGGCCCTGAACTGAGATACCTGCCTTTATCTTGTGCAGGAACCAAGGTTTCACATCTGATTTTTGTTAATTTAGTTTAATTGTTTTAACTCTATAAGAGTTACATCTTTTTAACTCCCTAATTCTGCCGCTACATCTTGGTGGCCCCCTGACATCTACAGCAGAGATGGAGGCAGCCTGCTGACTGGTATGCCCTGTCTGTGATGACCTTGGAGGGCGTCCTCTGGAGGGCTGAGACCTGAAGGGCTTTCAGGGTCCTGCTGTGTGGCAGTGGCACCCTCCTCGGCCTGTGGAGCTGAAGCTGCTGTGATCACTGGAAGAGGGGATTCAGATAGGCCAGACACTCTTGGAGTCACCCAGGTGGATGGCCCCAACGTGCGGAGCTGCTGGTCCTCCTCCCTATGGGTGCCTGGGAGCCCTAGGCTGACTCCTTGAGGAGAAGGAGTAGCTGGCGTGAGATTGAGCTGGTCCGAACCCTTCTCGTGTACACACTGTTGGAGGCCAACTATGGTGTCAGTGATGGAGTTCAGCTCACGCAGCAATGCAGGACAGATGGCCTGGATCAAGATCTCCATTGTGGCTGCCATCCTACCAATGTTGACCTCTGTGCATTGGCATGCCAATGCTATCACCTCACGCTGGAGGTGGACAGTCTCCTCCAACAGGCCTTTGAATCTGAGGAGTGCAGCAGATATCCCTTCCTGATTTTCCCAGGCTTGCTGTTACAGCTCCAGCAACTGTGGTATGACTGAGTCCAGAGACTCCTCATCTGACTTGGACTCAGCAGATTACTAGTCTCCAGTAGTCCTCCAACTGCCGGAGACCTGGGAAGTCCCTATCTCTGCCTGCTGTGGATCAGGTAGTGCAATGTTCTCACAAGATTGTGATTCCAAGGTTACTCTAAAGCTAGGTCTCACCAAGGTGTGTGTCTCTGCGCTGGTGGTGTGTGTGGGTAAGCCCCGTGATGGACCTTCATTGAAGGTGCCTTCAGGTTCTTCTTCAGAGGTTTCTTCAGGGCTTGATTGGAGGCTTTGTGTTGTGGACTCCATCAGCTGTCTCCCAGATGTGCCAGCAAAAGCAAGGTGAGATAATTAAGGCATGGCAGGGGACTGCAGAATGGGGGAAGTGACTCTCAGCATGATTGTCTGATGGATGTTGTACTGCTGGATCCTCACTTGGTAGAGCACTGCCGACCTCACTGTCAGCACAGGAACAGTCCAGATCTTTGCCAGCCTGCTGAATGACTCTATTTTCAAAGTCTATTAGGACCTTGATTTCAGGCATTCCTCTACCAGTCTGTGACCTCTCCCTCTTGTTTTGTGCCAGCTTGTCATGCATGAATACAGTTGAAGTGAGTATAAGCAGGATGCTTGCCAGGCCAGATAATAAGTATGCTTGGCATGTGTGGATGGTGAGTGGTCCCATGGATGGGATGAGAACAATGAGGTTGTGTGTGAGTGTGAATGGTGATGTACCTAGAACTGGCAGTGACTGAGTTCCCTGTGGATGAGTGATGGGTTTGTGGTTGTGTGGGTTGAGAGTGATGAGAAGAGTGGTTTATTCTGGCGGAACAGAGGAGATCATTCATCCTCTTTTGGCACTGGGTGGTTGTTGTAAAGAACATATCTTTTTATTTCTGTTGGACTGTGGGTTAAAATTACAACAGTTGCAGTTTGGAGGACATGTCCACTGGAACAGTGCGAGAGATTTATATAATGTTGCAGTCCTGAACAGAGTGTGCCATAAAAGACAGGATAGTGCCGAGAAGGAGTCTGGTCCAATCTGGCAACAACATTTTTAATTGGCTCCTGGCCAGGTGACAAGGTTTTGTGTGAGACCAGTGCAGCAGAATAGCTCATAGCCTGAAATGAACAAGATCTGAAACCTAGAGATAAAAACAAAAAACTGCGGATGCTGGAAATCCAAAACAAAAACAGAATTACTTGGACAAACTCAGCAGGTCTGGCAGCATCGGCGGAGAAGAAAAGAGTTGACGTTTCGAGTCCTCATGACCCTTCAACAAAACTGATCTTTCTTTACATGGAGAGGGAAATATAAGCTGGTTTAAGGTGGGCGGGGGCGCGGTATTAGGATAGGAGCAGATCATCAAAAGATGTCACAGACAAAAGGACAAAAACACTTCAACAGAGGTGTTGAAGTTGGTGATATTATCTAAACGAATGTGCTAATTAAGAATGGATGGTAGGGCACTCCAGGTATAGCTCTAGTGGGGTGGGGGAGCATAAAAGATTTAAAAATAATGGAAATAGCTGGGAAAAGAAAAATCTATATAATTTATTGGAAAAACCAAAAGGAAGGGGGAAGAAACAGAAAGGGGGTGGGGATGGAGGAGGTAGTGCAAGACCTAAAGTTGTTGAATTCAATATTCAGTCCGGAAGGCTGTAAAATGCCAAGTCGGAAGATGAGGTGATGTTCCTCCAGTTTGCGTTGGGCTTCACTGGAACAATGCATTAGGCCAAGGACAGACATGTGGGCAAGAGAGTAGGGTGGAGTGTTAAAATGGCAAGCGACAAGGATGTTTGGGTCATTCTTGTGGACAGACCACAGTTATTCTGCAAAGTGGTCAACCAGTTTACGTTTGGTCTCTCCAATGTAGAGGAGACTGCATTGGGAGCAACAAATATAGTAGACTAAGTTGGGGAAAATGCTGCTTCACTTGAAAGGAGTGTTTGGGCCCTTGGACGGTGAGGCGAGAGGAAGTGAAGGGGCAGGTGTTACATCTTTTGCGTGGGCATACGGAGGTGCCATAGGTGGAGGTTGAGGAGTAGGGGGTGATGGAGGAGTGGACCAGGGTGTCCCGGAGGGAACGATCCCTACGGAATGCCAACAGGGGGGGTGAAGGAAAGATGTGTTTGGTGGTGGCATCATGCTGGAGTTGGCGGAAATGACGGAGGATGATCCTTTGAATGTGGAGGCTGGTGGGGTGATAAGTGAGGACAAGGGGGACCCTATCATGTTTCTGGGAGGGAGGAGGACAAGGGGGACCCTATCATGTTTCTGGGAGGGAGGAGAAGGCGTGAGGGCAGATGCGCGGGAGATGGGCCGGACACGGTTGAGGGCCCTGTCAACGACCGAGGGTGGAAAACCTCGGTTAAGGAAGAAGGAGGACATGTCAGAGGAACTGTTTATGAAGGTAGCATCGTCGGAACAGATGCGATGGAGGCGAAGGAACTGAGAATGGGATGGAGTCTTTACAGGAAGTGGGGTGTGAGGAGCTTTAGTCGAGGTAGCTGTGGGAGTCGGTAGGCTTGTAATGGATATTGGTGGACAGTCTATCACCAGAGATTGAGAAAGAGGTGTCAAGGAAGGGAAGGGAAGTGTCAGAGATGGACCACGTGAAAATGATGGAGGGTTGGAGATTGGAAGCAAAATTAATAAATATTTCCAAGTCCCGACGAGAGCATGAAGCAGCACCGAAGTAATCATCAATGTACCGGAGAAAGAGTTGTGGAAGGGGGCCGGAGTAAGACTGAAACAAAGAATGTTCCACATACCCCATAAAGAGACAGGCTCTTGGGAGCAACGAATACAGTAGACTAAGTTGGGGGAAATGCAAGTAAAATGCTGCTTCACTTGAAAGGAGTGTTTAAGCCCTTGGACGGTGAGGAGAGAGGAAGTGAAGGGGCAGGTGTTATATCTTTTGCGTGGGGATGGGGAGGTGCCATAGGTGGGGCTTTGCAGTACACCTGCGGTCTGTCCGCAAGAAAGACCCAAACCTCCCTGTCGCTTGCCATTTTAACACTCCACCCTGCTCTCTTGCCCACATGTCTGTCCTTAGCTTGCTGCATTGTTCCAGTGAAGACCAACGCAAACTGGAGGAACAGCACCTCATCTTCCAACTAGGCACTTTTTACAGCCTTCCGGACTGAATATTGAATTCAACAACTTTAGATCTTGAACTCCCCCCTCCATCCCCACCCCCTTTCTGTTTCTTCCCCCTTCCTTTTGTTTTTTCCAATAATTTATATAGATTTTTCTTTTCCCACCTATTTCCATTATTTTTAAATCTTGTATGCCCTGCTAGTCTTTCCACCCCACCCCCACTAGAGCTGTACCTTGAGTGCCCTGCCATCCATCTTAATTAACACATTCGTTTAGATAATATCACCACCTTCAACACCCGTTTGTTCCTTTGTGACATCTTTTGATTATTTGTCCCTATCATTGCTTGCTTGTCCCTACAACCACACCACCCCCCCCAACCCCACCTTAAACCAGCTTATATTTCACCCCTCTCCTAATATTCACTCAGTTCCATTGAATGGTCATGAGGACTCAAAACGTCAACTCTTTTCTTCTCCGCCGATGCTGCCAGACCTGCTGAGTGTTTCCAGGTAATTCTGTTTTTGTTTTGGATTTCCAGCATCTGCAGTTTTTTGTTTTTATCTACTGACATTTATTCTTTACCGTATGGAAGAGACCAGCTAGGCTAAGCGAGCCAGAGGTTTTGCAGCAATTGCTGGGTTTCCCCGCATCCAGGACGCCATCGACAACACACATGTGGGCATCAAGGCACCAGGGGGTCAGCCAGGTGTCTTCGTCAACAGGAAGGGCTTCCACTCCATGAACATCCAGATAGTGTGTGACCACAAGATGCTGATTCTGCAAGTCTGTGCAAGGTACCCTGGCGGCTCCCATGACACTTACATCCTGATACACTCCCAGCTGCCGAGGCTCTTCAGTGCTCCAGCCCAACTGGATGGATGGCTGCTGGGTTACAAGGGCTATCCAGTGAAAAAGTGGCTCATGATGCCCCTCTGCCACCCAAGAAGAGAGGCGGAGAAGGGTTACAAGCCTCCACAAGGTCTTCTCAAGATGCGCTTCTGGTGCCTGGACTGTTCAGAGGATGCTTTGCAATACCCCTGAAAGCAAGTGTCACTGATATTGGTTGCATGTTGCGCTCTCCACAATCTGGCACTGGCAATGGGGGACCCATCGGAGGAAGAGGATCTTGAAGCAGCTGCACAGGCCACAGAGGATGAATCCAGTAGTGAGTCAGGAAGAGGAGCACGGTGAGGAGAATACTGAAGGCATGGAGCCAGACCTCGGTAGCCTCCAGGGAGGCAGGGACACCAGGGGTGCCTTGATCCAACACTCCTTCAGCTAGGCTGCCAAAGATGTGCTTCCACCTCATGCCATGTCTGCCGCCTCCACTCCGGATGACCGTTTCATTTGCACCCAAAGTCCACTCAATGCCTGTGCAATAAGGTTTAGAGCCACTCACATCCAGCATTACATACTGGCGTATCCTGCACCAAAAAAAAGTGAAGCATACTCAAGCCATCAGAACCAAAGCAAATTTAATGTTATCGTCATATTGAATGCATAATGACATTTGCATTACTGGTGTTGATGTCCACACCAGCAGACATATAAATCAAACATAAATGAACAGAAGATCACCCATGAACAGTCCCTCCTCTGCTCATGGTATCTTAAACTTACATTTCCAAGTGCTCCATCTTGGTTCCACCCATCACTTCCCTCACTGGCACCAGCATTGGAGACAGCCTGCTGACTCTGCCATCTTGTTGGCCTTGATTACCTTGGCGGTCGTCCTCTGGCCAGTGGAGCTTGTGCTGGCCCCACCTGGGAGGGAGCGGCCATTGTCAAGGCTGGCATCTCCCCAGTCATCACAGCCTCATCAGATGCCACAGTCACTGGCAGAAGGGCAGAGAAGCTGCTGCAATCATCCAGAGCACCTTGAGAGGAGCCCACAGAGACCACATGCAGCTTGTGCGCCAATGTGAGGTTGCTCTGGACCTCCCTGCTCTCCACTGATGGACGGGCACCTTGCTGGGATACTGGGTGCCTCATTGATCTCCCACACTGGCACTGACCACCTGAGGTCATTGCCTGTGTGAGGGCTTGCATGTCCAAGCTTAACCCCAGGAACCCATGATTCTGTTCCTGGAGCTGCCTCTTCATGACAGTCGCCACTCTCTCAATGGAGGAGGCAGTGCGCTTGTCCATGAGGGTCAACGCATTGCTCGTGCTCCACATGGACTCCTCCACAGCAGAGAACATGGCACACAGACCCTCACGGATCTCCACCAGATCCTCCTGCACATCCTGCTGGATATGCAACGTCTACTGCCTAATGGGTTGTGGCCCTCAAATAACAAGGTACTCAGTCCAGGCAGCCAGGGCTCAGCCCCTTGTCCAGCTCTGGTGTCATTGACAGTTGGCAATTCTAGCACCCCTGAGGTCCACGAGGGGATGGCTACACCTTAACACTTCTGCACATTGACCCATGCCAACATGGTACTCACCCTTCCTGAGCGCAGCAGCTCATTGAACCTCTTCCAGCACTGCAACCATGTGCGCCGCACCACGTCATGGCTGCTAACCAGCGCTACAATCTCCTCCCTTGCCCTTTTTGTGGGCTGTGTTGCCTCGTCCTCCCATCTCTGGGGACAAGGGTGTCCCTCCTGGCAGCCGCCACCTCCACAAGGACCGTGAGGCACTCATCCAAAAATCAGGGGGCCGAGTGCCCTCCCACCTGACATGTCCAGCCACACTCAATTCCATAATTTGAACATTGACAACGCAGAGGATACGTTCTTCCGTGGCAGCCTTGAAGGGGCTGCCTGTGACGTTTTTAAACCAGCCACCAGATCGTCATTGGACCCAATGGCCGACAGGCACCCGCCCTCACCCATGTCTTCCCGATCATTGGAGAGCTGATTCACACTGGGCGGGCTTTAATTGGCCCACCAGTGTGAAATGCCGGTTGTGAGCCGATCACGGGCGGCGGCCCATTTCCCAGCTGATCCCAGGCCCGCCAATTTGTGCCTGCCCACCGACCTGAAAATTCTGCTCTATGTGTAGGTGCACACTTGCTAATACCACCTATTGAGGTGTTTGCCACACTTCTATTCCTTCAGCATCCAACTCTATCTACCAACTTTGTTTATTTTATTTTAATTACATAGTCCAAGCGACCTTATAAGATTTCATAGTCCGGACTGCTTTAATCATATCCCAATTCAGTATTGTTTCTACTGTGATATATGGTGCCTTCTCATTTGCCCTCATATCTTATAATATACCATCTCTTGACCTGGGTGTTTATCATTCTCTGTTTGAGTTTTCAAGTTGTCTTTTCTCATACATTTCCCCTTTCCTCCACATTTTCTCTCTGACTAAAATGTAAAGCAAGACATGCTGGAACAACTGGCCATTCAAGCCACTTTAAATTGTTCAAACATTCCGTCTTTATTAGAGTAAGGGCGGAAATGTCCCAGATTTGTGCTAAGTGCAGTAGAGGGCATGAAAAAGTTGTTTTAACCCCCCCAGCCGCAGTGGCAGGTTTTGGCGTCATATCGTCCCATTCCCAGCATGTCCTGCCTCATTAATAATGTATTTACAGGGAACACTCCAGATCACTGTCGGGGTGGCCTCATCCGCCCCGCCAACACCTCAGGCCTTCACTGATCCAGGCACCATATTTATAGGGCACTCCTGCATGGAGCTAGCACTCTTTTAAGGGAGTGGAATGTGCTAGAAAGTCATGGCTACCAAAGGAGGAAACAGGCTGCCCTCAAACTTAGGTACGCCTCCCTCGGGTGCCTACTGGATGCAGTGGAGGCCTGTTGTGAAGTCCTCTACCCCAGCTCTGGGCAATGACCAGCAAGCAAGGTCACCAATCCAGCATAGGAGGTGGTGGCAGTGGTGGTCAGCGCCAATGCCCTGCAAAAGAGAACAGCCACCCTGTGCCAAAACAAGATAAATGATGATCTCCATTCCACCCGGGTAAGTCTCTCTTCTCATCATTCTCAACTCACAAACTCACAAACCCATCAGACATCCACAAAGATCTCATTCACTGCCAGTTTAAGGGAGATGACCATGAAATCTCTCGCACACACCTTCATCCGCCTTGCGGATCGTGTCCTCATCCCATCCATGGCATCATTCACCACCCACACATGCCAGGCATCCTTCCCATCTGGCTTGACAGGAGTCCTGCTTGCATGGTCTCCATCTGTATTCATGCAAGACAAGCTGACACATAACAAAAGGGAGAAGTTGCAGATTGGTGAAGGAATTCCCGACATCAAGGTCCTCACGGATTTTGAAAATAGAGTTGTCAAACTGGCCGGCGAGGATCTGGACCATTCCTGTGCTAACAGTGAGGCCAGTGGTGCTCAACCAAGTGAGGGTTCAGCAGTGCAACATCCACCAGACAACCATGCTGTGAGTGAGTCCCCCTGTTCCGCAGTCCCCAGTCATGCACAAATTATTTTTCCTTGCTTTCGCAGGCACATCTGGGAAGCAGTCAAGTGGTGGGGAGGGGGTCCACGACCCAGGTCCTCGACTCAAACCCTGAAGCCACCTCGGAAGAAGAAACTGATGACAGCTTAATTGAAGACCCATCACAGCACTCACCCACACCTTCCATCAGCACAGAGACACACACCTTGGTGGATCCTAGTTTAGAGTAGCCTCAGAGGCCACCACCTGGTGAGTACAATACACTGTCTGATCAATGGTAGGAACTTCCCAGGTTTCCAGCACTCGGAGCACTGGTGGAGGCCAGAAATCTGCTGAGTTACAGTCAGATAAGGAGCCTCTGAACTCAGTTATGCCTCAGCTACTGGATCTGCAATGACAAGCTCAGGAACATCAGGGGTAGCACTCCTCAGATTGCAAGGCACAATGGAGGACTCTGTCTGCCTTGAGTCCAAGATGATAGCGCTTGCATGCTAGTGCACCAAGGCCAGCGCTGGTAGGGTGGCAGCCGCCATGGACACCTTGGTCCAGGACATTGGATCTGCACTGCTGCGTGGGCTGAACTCCATCGCTGATGCCATAGTTGACCTCCAACAATGTGTACATGAGAGGGATGTGGACCAGCTCAATCTCACTCCAGCTTCCCCTTCTCCTCAAGGAATCAGCCAGGGACCCCCAGACACCCATCAGGAGGAGGATCAGCAGGTGCACACCCTGGCGCCTTCCACCCAGGTGAATCTGAAAACCCTTGTTCCTGTGACCCCAGCAGCTCCAGCTCCACGAGCCGAGAAGGGTGCTGCTGCCACACAGCAGGACACTGAAAGCAGGCTGTGGCCCTCCAGGTATCAGTCCTACAGAGGGCACAAGCCAATGTCATCATAGAAATGGCGTAGCAGTCAGCAGGCTACCTGCACCTCCACTGTGGATGTTGAGGGTGCACCAAGACACGGCGGTAAGGTTAGGAAGGTTAAGAAGATGTAGTTGCATAGCCTGGGCATAGGCGTTAATCATTTCTACATAACATTCACTATTGTTGATAAACACCCAAGAATGTCTCCTTGCTCATGGCTCTTTGCTATGATGAGCAGCGTTCATGTCACTTAGATGTGAAACCTTGGTTCCTGCACAAGATGAAGGCAGGTGTTTCTGTCCAGGGCCTCTTCCCTGTGCAGTGTGTAACATTCAGACCAAAGTGATAGTCCAGCTTCACACTCACTGGACATATTAGTGAGGCCTGCACCCCGACAGTTCTTGTCATTGCTAACAGAATGTTGTGGGCAGGCATCACAGAGTTCAGTCATTCTCTCTGTGTGCTCTCAGCACATTTGATGTGGGACTGGCTCCCCCATCTTTTCAGCATCAGTTGGTGATGGTATGCTCCTGAAGCAGACAGATGCTGAAGGCAGACATAGGATCAGGTGGGTTTAAAGTTTCATAGCTGTGGCTCCATGATATGACCCTTATCACAGAGCACAAGCCCGCTGCCCGAAGCCAGACAGGAGTCAGATATTCATAGAGGCAATGTGAAGATCTATGAAGTGTCCTCACTGCATGTCGTCATCATCATCCTCCAGGAATCTAGTAACTATTAGGACCTCCGCTGCATCTCCATGACATAAGCATCAGCACTAAGGGCATGTGTGTTACCATCAGCCACACAGGAGTCAAACGTTTACAGATGCAAGGTGAGGATGTCAGGACTGTCCTCACTGCACTTGATCATCATCCACGAATCTTTGGCTATGAGGGCCTCCTTAGCACCCCTGCCTCGCCTGGCTAATGTAATAGCCTTATCGCTAGCCTTCAAGGACCTCATCATCTCATCCTCTTAGACATCCTAATCTGAGAAGACGTGCAGCTCTTCCAGATCCTCCCCCTGTTGCAGCGCCAGGTTGTGGAGCGCACAGCTAGCAACGATGATGTGCGACACAATTGGTATTGCAGTGCTACATCGGTCCTGTTGAGGCATCAGATCCTCATTTTCAATAAGTCTATTGTTTGCTCCACCAAAGCCAGGGTCGCAGCACGAGCCTCGTAGTACTGTCGCTCTGCTGCAGTCTGAGGCTGCTGCACGGACATCACAGCCATGTCCTCTGCGGGTAGCCCTTGTCCCCGAGAAGCCAACCCTGCAGCCTCTCTGGACCCTGGAAAATGCCAGGGATCTGAGACCTGCTCAAGATGTAGGGGTCATGGGCACTTCCTCGGAATAGTGCACAGACCTGTAGGATGTGTTTGCAGTGGTCACACACTAGCTGAACATTCAGCGAGCGGAAGGCTTTGCGGTTGATGTAGTTGACCGCTTGTTGCTATGGAGATCTGAGCATCACGTGAATGCAGTCAATGCACCTGTGGGAAACCTGAGGTCTGTGTAAATCCCAGCACTCTTGCTTCCTGACTTTCCTGATCCCGGTCAAAATGCACAAAGTTCTGTGCCTTCATGACGATGGCGTCCATGACCTTTCTGGATACACTTGTGCCTCGAGGCTTGCTAGATACCATACAGTCCACCTGTGGAGCCCTGAAAGAAGCCACTGGCATAAAAATTAAGCACTGTAGTCACTTTCAAGGCTACTGGCAGTGGATACACTCCATGTCCACGCGGCGCCAAATCCTGCAGCAGTTGACATATATGACCGACCAGTTCCCTAGGCATGTGCAGTCTTCGGTGACCCTTGTTCTCAGTCATCTGCAGGAATGACAAGCGCTGTCTATAGGTCCTGGGTCTAGCGAAGTGCCTACAAGTGACAGCTCACTGTGGATCTTCAGCTGTGTGCTCAGCAGACCCTGCTGCCCTTTCATCTTGAAGGTGCTCCTCCCTTTGCCAAGCCAGACACCTCCACCAGACTCTTCTTCTTCTTCTCTGCTCCCTGTAAGCCATGGGGCATACTGATAAATCACCAGACTCCATGATTCTGATGTTCTCCTCCAGCAGGATCAAAGAGAGAGATACGCAAGTTAGCATATGTGTTCTAAGAGCCTCTCTTGGTTCAGTCTGAAGGCCTCTTCATGCATGCAGGAGAATGCTGGCCACCACTTGGATGACCAGTGTGTAGTGCACTCATTGGCTGTCTGAAACCCCACACACCTCCGCCCCACTCCACTTGACTGATTGGCAACAGCTTCGGCCACTGGAGCTCAGCTTTGGCTCTCAGCTCAGGTGCAGGCTTTCTCCTAACTCGCATTGCAAGGCTGTGCTGTTAGCTTGAACTATGATGGACACTGGTCCAAACCTTAATAAAGATGCTGCAAGTGCCTGTGAGTGCCTCCACCACTTTCTGCGCAAGGGGATCTTACAACTTGCTCACTTAGCCAATTGATCTGCTGCCCCTTAAAACAAACATTAATTTTCAGACTGCGCCCAAGGGGTGAAAGGTCCTGGAGCACCTGGTGGCACTTTCATGCTTTTGCGTTGCTTGAGTGGGCAGTAAAACTCCAGAGGCCCGACTCCAAGCATATCAATGGAACAGCAGCTGAACGGTCTCAGCTGCGGAAGATGCTCACTTTTGACAAGCTCTTCAGGGTGTATGGCCGCTTTCTTCACCCCCCTCTCCCCCCAGCCCCTGGCATGTGCTTCTGTACTTTCTTCAGCCTATACTGCCTTGCCCCTCACCCACCCCAGCATATGCTTGTGTATTTCCTTCAGTCTGTGCTGCCTTGCCCTCAACCACCGTGAGCCCCCCACCCCTCCCCCTCTCCCTCCACCCCCAGCATATGCTTGTGTACTTCCTTCAGTTTGTGCTGCCTTGCCCCCTCACCACTGCCCTCCACCCCCACACCCCCCAACCTGACATGCGCTGGAGCCCTTACCCCTGCACTGCACTGAAAGCCAACCAGGAAAAAGCGACTTGCCTGCGCCCCTCACGAATGCGCACACCTCTTCCTTGATGTCCTACGGGCGATGCTCGTCAGCACCGCACAAGTTTGTGTGCACTCATCTCTGAGTTCCCCTCAGAGTTCAGATCATCAGTTACACACTCCTCTAAAGGCATACTGTTTTCAAGTCACACCGTCGCGGGCGGTAAATTTGACATGGAGGGATGATTCCGGCAAGCAGGGTTGTTGATGAAATGCCAAAGTATTGAAATTAGGTTCCCAACTTGAGACGACGGCAAATACAGCTCACCATTGACGGGTGGAGCGGATGATCACAAACTAACTGGTCTCAGGATGGCGTAAAACTGATTTTTGGCCTTCTCGCCATATTGTCCCTCCCACCACCCACCATGACGCCCATGATGCCCAACGCCGACGGGACCAGATGATTCCGCCCTAAGTGAGTTCACTCTGGGCCAATTTTTATACAGGAATTTTCACTTTATTCCTGAACTTTTCTCCTGACCTTGTCTTGCATCATGCTACATCTAAAACCAACTCATGTTACCTTTAGAAAAACAGACATGACATATATGTATTTATTAAATGGTTTCTTGTTGGCAATCATCCATGAACTGTCCTGTACTCCACACTTGTCCTGGATCTCTGCCAATCCAGGACCTCATTTCCTCTTTAATTTTGCAAGGACATATCTAAGCAATATGCACATGATAATGAGGCTCATGAGATTACACGTCATTAAACAGAGCAAATCATGATACTCTGTACAGAATGCCATAATGTACTATACTAACAAGAAACTGTAAACTTAAAAGGTTCTCCAGCTCTTCCTTTGCCCTGATCCACCTTGCAGATAATCTTTCCTAAGTATTATTTCTTAACTGTCCCAATTTCATTGTTAACTCAAAGGAACTCAACCCTGAATGTTAGACATTTAAATTCTATGTCCTTTTTACTTAAATTTCAATTGTTTTGAGAGCTATTGGTGTGTTCAACTTAATCAAGATTATTTCAATTATTAGTTAGTTTTTCTATAAAGCATGAGTCAATGCTTTCATTTAAAAAGATAAAGGCAAAATACTGCAGATGCTGGAAATCTGAAACAAAAACAAAAAGTGCTGGAAAAACTCAGCAGGTCTGACAGCATCTGTGGAGAGAAAGACAGAGTTAATGTTTCGAGTCCGTATGACTCTTCAGAACTAAAGAGAAGTAAATATATGGTGAAATATATACTGTTTAAGAGGGTGGGACAGGTGAAGCTGGATAGGAGGCCAGGGATAGGTAGAGGCAAAGAAGAGATTGCAAAAGATGTCATAAACAAAGGTCGAAGGAGTGTTGATGGGGGTGATACTGGCTAAAGGAGGTGCTAACGGTAACGTTAAGAGTAGAAAGCAGAATGAGCAAGTGACAGATGGCCCTAGTGGGGGTGGGGTAGGGGGAGGGGACTGTGTGGGGGAAAAAGATCAAAATAGGATGAAAGGCGAGGATGAAACAATGAATAAAAATTGAAATAAATTTTAAAAATAATAATAAAAATAGGTGGGAGAAAAAAATATATAAATAAAAATTTAAAAATAAATATTTGAAAAGGGATCAAAAAGGGGTGAGGGTGGAGGAGCGAAGAGAGTTCATGGTCTGAAGTTGTTGAATTCAATGTTAAGTCCGGAAGGCTGTAAAGTACCTAATTGGAAGATGAGGTGATGTTCCTCCAGTTTACGTTGACCTTCACTGGAACATTGCAGCAGGCCAAGGACAGACCTGTGGGCATGAGAGCAGAATGGTGTTTTGAAATGGCAAGCGACAGGAAGGCCTGGGTCATGCTTGCGGACAGTCCGCAGGTGTTCCACAAAGTGGTCACCCAGTCTACGTTGGTCTCTCCAATGTAGAGGAGACCACTTTGGGAGCAGCGAATGCAGTAGACCAAATTGAGAGAAGTGTACGTGAAGCGCTGCTTCACTTGAAAGGAGTGTTTGGGCCCTTGGAGGGTGAGGAGGGGGGAAGTAAAGGGGCAGGTGTTGCACCTTCTGCAATTGCATGGGAAGGTACCATAGGAGGGGGTTGAGGTGTTGAGGGTGATGGAGGAGTGGATCAGAGTGTCCCAGAGGGAACAGTCCCTATGGAATGCTGATAGTGGGGGTGAAGAGAAGATGGGTTTGGTGGTGGCATCACGCGGAGGATGATCCTTTGAATACAAAGGCTGGTAGGGTGAAAAGTGAGGACAAGGGGGACCCTAACATGGTTCTGGGAGGGAGAGGAAGGTGTGAGGGCAGAGGCACGGGAGATGGGTTGGACACTGTTGAGGGCCCTGTTAATCACCATGAGTGGGAAACCTCAGTTAAGGAAGAAGGAAGACATGTCAGAAGCACTGTTTTGGAAAGTGGCATCATTGGAACAAATGCGATGAAGGCAAAGGAACTGAGAGAATGGGATGGAGCCCTTACAGGAAACAGGGTATGAGGAATTGTAGTCAAGTTAGCTGTGGGAGTCGGTGGGCTTGTAATGAATATTGGTGGACAGTCTATCACCAGAAATTGAGACAGAGAGATCAAGGAAGGGAAGGGAAATGTCAGTGGTGGACCATTTGAAAGTGATGGAGGGGTGGAAACTAGAAGGACAATAATTTTTCCAGGTCCAGATGAGAGCATGAAATGGCACTGAAACAGTCACCGATGTACCAGCGAAAGGGAGGAGGACAGTAGGACTGGAACAAGGAATGTTCCATATGCCCCATAAAAGAGACAGGCATAATTGGGGCCCATGCGGGTACCCATAGCCACACCTTTTATTTGGAGGAAGTGAGACGAGTTTAAGGAGAAATTGTTCAGTGAGAGAACAAATTCAGCCAGGCGGAGGAGAGTGGTGGTGGATGGGGATTTTTCAGGCCTCTGTTCAAGGAAGAAGTGGGGACCCCTCAGACCATCCTGGTGGGGGATGAAGGTGTCGAGGGATTGGATGTCCATGGTGAAGAGGAGGCGGTTGGAGTCAGGGAACTGGAAATTGTTGATATGATGTAGGGTATCAGAGGAATCGCAGATGTAGGTGGGGAGAGACGGGACAAGGGGAAAGAGAATGGAGTCAAGGTAAGAAGAAATGAGTTCCGTGAGGCAGGAACAGGCTGACATGATCGATCTACCGGGACAGTCCTGTTTGTGGATTTTGGGGAGGAGGTAGAAGCAGGCTGTCTGAGATTGGGAGACTATGAGTTTGGAAGCTGTGGAGGGAAGATCTGGAAACAATGGCTTGATGTTCGGTGGTGGGGTCATGGTCCAGGGGAAGGTAGGAGAAAGTGTCTGCGAGTTGGGGCTCAGCCTCTGCGAGGTAGAGGTCAGTACGCCAGGCAACAACAGCACCACCCTTGTCGGCAGCTTTGATAACAAAGTCAGGGTTGGACTTGAGAGAACGGAGTGAGGCAAGTTCAGAAGGAGACAGGTTAGAGTGGGCGAGGGCAGCAGAGAAATTGAGACGGCCAATGTCACGCCGACAGTTAGCAATGAAAAGATCAAGTGCAGGTAAGAGGCCGGGAGTGGGGCGGTCCAGGTTTAGGAAGAATACTGGAGGCGGGTAGAAGGATCCGTTGAATGGGGAGAGAACTCCTGTCTAAAGAAGTGAGCACGGAGACGAAGCAGCGGAAGAAAAGTTCAGCATTGTGCCGAGCCCAGAATTCATTGAGGTGAGGGCATAAGGGTATGAAACTGAGTCCTTTGCTGAGTACAGCAAACGTTCAGCATCAGGGAGGGAAAGGTTATGGTGAATACACGGCAGGGGCTGGGCTTAGAAGATGGGATGGAGTCAGAGGGCCTGGAAGGGGTGGAGGGTCTTGGATGGGCATTGGTATCAATGAGTTGTTGGAGCTTGTGTTCTTTAGCACCTGAAAGAAAGACAAAGTTTCATTGACAAACTTTCATTTAAAAAGCTTTTTCACTCTCCTGAGCAACCTTAACTATTTCATGTTGCACTGTTGTCAAGTAATTCCTCATGGCTGAGACCCATTTTTCACTGCAACTTCATCATACGTTTCTGTATACTAGTTGCCTCACACGCAACAAATCACATTTGCATGCATACAGCGATATTCCAATATCATGCTCCACATGACATCTGATACAAGTTGGCCTTCAGATTATCTTAACATTTCAGATTGTGGGATGGGGAGGGGTAGTGGTCTAGGGATCTTTACTTATTTCCCTTTGCATCGTCTTGGTGTGTCAGGTAGTGACCAGGCAATTTTCTTATTGTTCACTATGGGCAAGAGCACAAACATTTCAAAGAGAAAAGCTATCATTCGCTTAATATTCAGAACTTGAATATTGCTGAAAAGAGAGATATGTTACCGAAGCTTTTCATCTTGCACTAATTATGACATATGCAAGAATGTACTATACTCACAACCAATTTAAGATAATCAGTCAATCTCGTAACATGGCTCATTTACGCTTGCTGGAAGTGACATACATTCATACATGTTCTCTGCAAACAAAATGAATATGTTCAAGCATTGTGCCTTTTTCGAATAACCTGGAAGCTTGAGGAGCCTATAGTTCTCCATTGCTTTTTCCATGGAAACGCCTTGGCAAATCAGAGCCAACTTGCCAACCAATCAGCACTCTTTCCTCTTTGGCATAAATAGTTGTGATCATTTAAAATTTGGGATTATTTTGAAATGATACTGGCCCAGAATGTCTGGTTTCTGGGGGTCATGCCCTGGAGGTACCCCAGAAGATGTGCTGAGGGAAACCCCTGGAAGTCCCCATGGAATTCCCCTTCCGATGGGCAATTACCCTGCACTGGGAACGATCTGAAACGTAAGAACGGAAAAAATAGGAGAATAGGAGCAGGGGTAGATCATTCAGCCCGTCAAGCCCGCTCCGCCATTCAATGAGATCGTAGTTGATTTTCTGCTTCGATGACATTTTCCTAAGCTATCCCTTGATGTTTTCAATATGTAGAAATCTATCAATCTCAGTCTTGACATACTCAACAAATGCACCTCCACAGCCTTCTGGGGCAGAGAATTCTAAAGATTCACCACCCTCTGAGTGAAGAAATTCCCCCTATTCTCAGTTTTAAATGGCCTGCCCCTTATATTCTGAGACTGTGTCCATTGGTTCCAGACCCCACCCCCCAGTAAGGGGAAACATCCTTCCTGCATCTACCCTGTCGAGCCCTGTAAGAATTTTGTATGTTTGAATGAGATCATCTCTCTTCTTCTAAACTCAAGAGAATAAAGGCCCAGTTTATTTAATCTTTCCTCTTTGCACAATGCCTCCATCCTAGGAATTAGTTCGGTGAACCTTTGTTGCACTCGCTCTATGGCAAGTATATCTTTCCTTAGGTAAGGAGACCAAAACTTCAGATGTGGTCTCATCAAGGCTCTATATAATTGCAGCAAGACATCTTTATTCCTATATTCAAATACTCTTGTAATACAGGCCAACACACCATTTGCCTTCTTAATTGTTTGCTGTACCTACATGTTAGCTTTCAGTGACTCATGAACAAGGATCCCCAAGTCCCTCTGAAGTTCAATGCTTCCCAGCCTCCCGCCATTTTAGAAATACCTCATATTTCTGTTTTTCCTACCAGACCGGATAACCTCACATTTCTCCACATTGTGTTCCATCTGCCAAATCTTTGCCCACTCGCTTAGCCTCTTCAAATCCCCTTGAAGCATCTTTGCATCCTCTTCATAACTCATACCTCGACCTAGTTTTGTGTCGTCTGCAAACTTGGAAATATTACATTTAATCCCCACATCCAAATCATTGATGTAGATTGTGAATAGCTTTGGCCCAAGCACTGATCTTTAAGGTATCCCACTGGTCACAGCCTACCAATCACTTTGAAATTTATCTATTTCTCAACGCAAGACTACAGGTCTAGGGCAATTTCAAATTGCTTGGTTAGCTGATCTGAATTATTGTTCTCACTGGACCAAAGGGCAATTTAAAATAGGCTTGGGCATTGACAACTTCTAAGAGCTGTTGCCTCCTCTCAGTGTCTGCCAGAATCCACTGGATCAACCTGCCAATGGCAACATTTTGCATCTGCAGAGGTAAATCCTCTTTTAGTCTAAATTACTGCTTGTTTATCCAAATCTTAAGGGTGAGGGAGGAGTTAATCATGATTAGGAAGTCTAGAATTTGCGGCAATCAGTTTAAGAAAATATTACTTTGTAATTGTTTGATATAATTTAAAATGAGACCACATATTTTTTAATTTAAACTGCATAAAACAATTGCAGTTTCTAGCCGCAATCCAGTTAAAGCAAAGTGCTTCGCAAAGTTCAAATTGATCTACCATAGCAACTGTAACTTGTAGTTGTTCAAGACTGAATCTGATTTTTTTTAAATAAACCGCTCTGCTTTTCACAAGTAAACTTCAATCAAAGTAAATCCATGCTAGTGTCTTTAAGTTAAAACATAAATCATAAAGTTATTCCCAATTCTGGGTGCAGAATCTTAAAGTAAAATGAACGTATTCAACTATATTCACACTTTCATGCGCCTTAAAAATATTGATCCCTGTAGTATGAACTCAGAAAGTGCTAAATTCCAGTGCTAGCCCAAGGTCACAAACCTATGGAATATTCACAATTTAAATCAGCTAAAAATGTAAAATTATGCCTCAAAGTTTCTGAAAAATAATGGTCATATATGTACATACATTGAGAAAGCAACAAGCAAACTTAAAATAGCATATGCTTGTGGTAAAAAATATTGATTAAAATGCTTAAAACACTTCCAACATCAAACACAAGATTACAGATGTTAAATGGCTTATAGCTCTTTTAAACAATTATAGATCAAATTTTAGAAGAAAGAAGGTTCCATTTTCATACTATTGCACAACAGTATCCATAGGTGCACATTTGCTGAGGTCACATATTGAGATGTCTACTCCACTTATAATCTTTTGGCCTCCATCTCTGTTCTATCAGTTTTGCTTATTATACTTTAAATGCATTGGCAAAGTGACTGGCAGATATTTTTAAAGTTCTAACTGCCTTAACCAATTCTCAGTAGCAGTATTAATTTTACTGTGAAATGTGTCTTAGCAACTGTTCCCTATCTCAATAATGGGCCATCTCTTGACGTGGCTCTTTATCATTCTCTGTCTTTTGAATTTTTTCATACACTTTTTTCTTCCCTCCACATGTGCTCTCTGGCTGAAATGTAAAACAATGTATTCTGGATACTTGGCCATGTGAACTGCCTTAAAATATTCTACCAGGCAGAGAGATAGCAATTGGAGTTCAGCACAAGTTCTAAGATTAGGTATAAGAGTAGATATTAAATGATAACAGACAGGTTTCATCTGCCCCTGAGTAGGAGATACTTATCAGGCTGGGGCCCTCTGGGCCTCGGGCCACCAGAGGACATCCACCAAGGTCATCGCAGTCAGCAGGCTGCCTCCACCTCTACTGTGGATGCCGGGACTGCGCCCAAGCATAGCAGTAGGGTTAGGAAAGTTAAGAAATTTTGATGTCACTTTTGGGACACTGGTGTGCTACCACTGTAAAGAAATTGCATTTTTGTGAATCCATTTGATGGTTATAAGAATGTTTTGGTCACCTGAAGGTGTATATTGAAATCCTCTTACGTTAAGGTTTAGTCATTCTCCCACTCAGTGATAGCGTCCCACTGTGAGATTAACATTCCTGTGCCAACATCACTTGAACTAGTCTCCGCGCCCTTGTGTGATGTCAAGGAGATGTGTTTAAATCTTTATTTGAAATGTGTTATGTAAGCATTTCTAACCCTATTTCCTCAATGAACACCACTGAGTGAGGGCAGCTCATCAGTATTGATATGCTAGCGGTATTTGTGTCTCCTCAGTGGTAGCAGCAGAAAACAAGATATGCACGAGAGGAGAAGATCACTAGCCATGTCCTCATCTCAGTGACAGAAGTCTTTGCATCATTATATGACAGAGGAAGCTTCGAGTCCTCTCTCGCATCGCTCTCATTCCTCAGTAGACTCTCAGTTCCCAGAGTGAGTGCATTCACAGGGCGCTATGGACCAGTGCAGAGATCATGGCCTGGCAATTTATGAGGCCAGAGTGTGCAAGTGTGAATGCAAGTGGTTGGACATCTCCTGAGATGAAAGGGAGTGGCATTGTGGGTTAGGAGAGATGTGGCCATATGCCTCCCTCCTTTAACTTTACTCTTCCTGGAGCCTATCAGCAGTTAAAAAGTCACGGGCATATCTCCCACATTTTTTTTCCTCCATGGTGTTATTGCGTTCGTTCTGACCCTCAGCAGCCTCCTGGGGTTCCTGGGCTTCTGGATCTTCATCCTCCGATGAGCTCTCATCCTCCTCCACTTCACCTTCTGGAAAAGGATCACCTCTTTGCATTGCCAGATTGTGAAGGGACACTGCGATGATGCATGAAACCCTCTCAGGAATGTATTGCAGTGAGCCACCCGAACAATCCAAGCATCTAAAATGCATCTTCAGAAACTCTAAGGTCTGCCCTATAAGAGAGCCTGTGGAGCTGTGAACAGTGTCATACCTCTCCTCAGAATGACTTTGAGAGCGACGCAGCAGTGTCATTGTGTTTCAGCAGGTATCCCTTAACCCTAAGCAGCCATCCTTGCAGATGTACAGACCCTTTGAAAATCTCAGGCACCTTGGAGTGATTCTGGATGTAGAAGTCATGGCAACTCCCAGGATACCTAAGACAAACATGCACTATGTGTTCTGATGATCACACACCAGTTGTATATTGATGGAATGATAGCCTTTGCTGTTTATGAACATGAGGAGCTGCTGCCATGGAGCCCGTAAAGCCACAAGGGTGCAGCCTATTACACCCTGCACTCTTGGGTAGCCTGAGCTGACAGTGAAACCTGTGAATCTCGCAGCCTGGCTATCTTGGTCCAGAGCAAACTTGACATGATGTGCCTTCCTGTAAAAGGCATCTGTGACCTCCTTTGTGCATCGATGTATTGTAGACTGAGAAGTGCCACACAGATCCCTGGAAATACCCAGAGGAAAATAAATTGAGCACAGTGGTCACTTTCAAAGCCACTGGCAGGGGATAGCCTCCAACCCCATGTGATATCAGGTCTTCACAAAAAATGTGGCATATGTGACGTACCAGAGCCCGGGACAAGCGCAGACGTGCTCAGCATTGTCACTCACTATTCTGGGAGATCCTTCTATGGTATACTCTAGGTCTGGTGATTCGCCTCCATTGTCTGGATCTCTCCTCCTGACCCTCCTGTTCAGCTCTGGTTCCTTGACAATATCTGTCAGGCGGGGCCTCCTGCAGGGCCTCCTGCTGGAGCTGTGTTGCCTCTCCCTCCTACATTGCATTAGGACCCTGACAAAGGCAGCATTGAGCCCTGGATCCATTTGTGCTTTTGCCTTCTCTATGAAATGAAACATTGAAGACATTAGTGATTAAAGGATCAAGAAAGTGAAGCTCAGAATGTGAAACGTATGGCAACTGTAAGGGTCTATAGTTTTCCTGCCCTACTTGCATGGTGGTTGATGCAGCCTTGTCCCTGAGACGATGGCACACACATCGAGTTGACACAAATGGCATCCCAGATATGTAACATCTGGAGCCCTGCGTGTGATGATAAGATGTAAATGAGATGAGTGACCCAACCTAGCTCTCTGCTCCAATCTCTGATGTGGCATGGCAATTACCAATCAGCTGCTCATGGTCAATGATTGGATACCCTTTGGCCCGGAATGAATGCCAATTCTGGTGAACATGTGTTTGGCCTTCATTGATGAATGCCATTTATGATGCAGCTGTGCCTCCTTTACTATTACCAGCATCCCCAAATCCTAATTTCATATGTGTTACTCTTGAGATGCAGCGACTGTGATGTGAAGCCACTGAGTTCTGAGTACCCATTTAACAGTGCTAATGAAGGCATTGCTGTTCAGTGGCTTTCTTAGCAAGGAAGTCTTCCTCCTTTCTTACTAAGCAGACTCATGTTCACTCTTGCAGCAGCAACAAGTTAGAGGGCGTCACCAGAAAGGGACCCTTAGCCCAGCAGGATAGTCCTCCCACACTGCCTCAGACCCCTCGCAATCAGATTCACTGATACTTTTGATTTGAAACAGTGCCATTACTGTGGTATAGCAAGATAGAGGTTCTCCACTATTACTTCAAAATTCAATTCGACGGTCCCTCTCTCACTGTCTGTGTGCATGATATATACCTGGACCTCACGATGTGAAGTTAGAGATCCTTCCTGTTGATCTCTAGCAGCCCCCTCCCCCACCCCCTCAACCAATAATATTAGATTCCATTGTTGTTGTGGTAGACACTCCTACCCTCCCCCCGAAGCCCATCACTTGTGATGTGCCCATGCCCCATGTGGACCTCTACCCACCTCATCTAGAGGCTGTGTGCACAGTCACCTACCAACGTGAATCCCCCCTGACCCTCCACAGGTATGCTTCACATTACCCCTCCCCTCCGCTCCCCCCCACCCTCTTTTATGTGTTTCCAATCTACAGGCTGCAGATGGCTCTGTTACCATCACCATTCCATCCGCATCCATCTACAGAGACAGCCAATCCCAAGGACAATCACTGTGAGGCAGCCCTGCACACCAAGCTGTGCTATTTACCTCTGGGGCACATAGCCCTTACCCCTCCCTGCAGCTGGAGTACACCATGCTCCCAATGATTCCTCCTGCTGAATGCCCACTGCACCTCTGGACTGTCTCCTATATCTGACTTCTGATTATGAGGACCACATAGACCCTGGACTCCTCTACTGTCTGACTCCTTTCCACATATCCCCTGGACTGCCTGTACTCTGTGACTCCTTTCCACATCATCATGGGAGTGTCTGTACTTATGACTCCTGACTGAAAGCCCCAGACCAAGGACTTGGACTTTCACAGAGTTCTCCATTGCCCTCATGGCTGAGGGCTACAGTGTCCCCTTCCAAACCACACCCCTCCACCTTCTGAGTCTCTGTGCGACCCATCCCCCTTGTGCCACACTAAAAACCACCCCCATTCCTATTCCAGAGCCTGTGTGTATATTCTTCCAATCAAACATGTGTTATCCCTTTGACCCCCTTGAATGTCAGCATTTCATGTATCAGGCTCCAGGTTCCCATCCCTCAGTCTACACTCTGCCTTCCATTGTTCCCCATCCTCCTCCACCTCCTTGCCCCTCTGCCTTCCATCGTGCCCCCTTTCCCCCTCACAGGTGTTGCACAGTCTTCCTTCTCCATTTTCCCCCCTTGTGTTAGTCATCCCAAACCTCCCCTCACACCCCACTCTCGGTCGAAATGCTTATTTCTGAAAGTGCAGTTCTGCCTGAATACCACTGCACATTGATGTCCTTAGGGACAACAGTGTCAGCCACGGGGAGCAGAAGACCCCTGCACTCCCCAATCCAAGCCATAGTATTGATCAGGGTCTAAGAATGGAGGCCTGCATGAGTACCGCAGCACAGTGGTGTCCTTCTGGACGATGTAGGCAAAGAGCAGGAGCAGACCAACCAAACAGCCCCAGCAGTGTGACGTTCATTGCAATGAGACTGGTGCATCACTACGGCAGATAGGGTATGTATGGTGCACTCACCTTGAAGTCACAAGCGAACTGAGGTCCAACATGTGCATGCCATTCACTTTCAAATGGGTTTCAGGCCGACGTAATTTCCCACTGGTGTGACACAAGATTGGAAGACATCACGAGATTCCGGTGAGCAGCTGTTTTAATGAGAATTCATGAGATAGTAATGAATGCAAATAGCATTCACGCCACCGGGCAGCGGGATAACCAACCTGCCATTAACCCACCATCCGCAGAATCACAAACTACTTTTACTCCAATGGGTTTCTGACTTTTTGCCTGCTGCTGAATTCTCCACTCCCACCTACCATGAAACCCGTGGTGGGAAGGATGGGAAAATTCTGCCCAAAGGTTTTATGAAGGTTTTCTGCATCAAATGGAGGGTAGCAGATAAGCAATAGACAATCTCAGGGAAGTTATGGCTGCCTGGTGAATCAATGATCCTGTTGGCTGCAATTCTGCCAGTGAATTTTCATCCGAACATTTTTTTTAGCTTTTTTTTTGTACTTTGGTATTTTACTTAAATTAATTGTAAAACTTACCTTAATTCCGCCTCTGCCTGAGACATGAGTTGACTTTAATAAATCATTAATAATCATTGTTTGCAGCAATGTGTGACAAACTGGATAAATATTCAAAGGGAAACAATTTTGCAGGGCCATGGGGAAAGAGTAGGCAGGAGTGGGGACTAATTTGTTAGCACTCTCTCAAAAAGCCAGCACAGATATTGAATTAATCATCTCAATAAAGAGGTATGTGTCTTTAATGTAACTAGGGCGCTTCTAAGGGATTCCAATCTATGGGTGAGATTTTCCGCACCCACCTGCCGCAATGATCCTCCGATCCCACCAAGAGTCCATGGACTTCTGGCTGGGGCACCGCCTCACCCGCGGCAGGACCCGCCCGTGACGGGGCCGGACAATCCTGACCTATGTCTCATTAAAGCATGGATGATCATGCAAGGAGGTGAATTAGCTTGGAAAAAAATCACTAAAATGTGAAGTTTATTTGAATAAAACCATTTGGTATCTGATGATTAACTGCTGCAGAATTAATTAGTATGTATTCCCCTTGTTGCACATTTGGACCTTTGGAAGTCAGTGTCCTGACATGTTTGTTAGCAGTTACTTTGCACAAAAGAATTGAGGCGAAAGAAATTTGAAATTGGCAGAACAAAATCAAAGAATGTTGCAGAATGCTAATTGCTTACAATTATTTTTTTAAAGGGCTGCAGATGTGAGACTCATTCCTAATAAATTACCTAGTGCTAAGTAGTTAGAATTTTCATTTTGGGAATGGATTATGGGAGATTTATTTATAATAAATTATCAAAAGCATCTTAATTATAGATTCCAAGTTAAAAATTCTAAATATATAAAATCCTATTAAGTGGTCATGAAATCGTCATGACAAAACACCCATTCAAAACTATTTCAAAAAACATAATCCTGGGCTGGGTTATATGCTATTCTGGCAGCGGGTTTAAAGGAGGAGGTCACACAAAATCCAGCTACCTGCCTAACCCTGCCCCCACCACGGCTCAATCACCCTTGAGCCTAATGAGGCCCTTGTGGCTAATTAAGGGTCACCTAAGGGCCTTATTCGCCATATGTTTATTATGCCCACAGAAGGGGAAAGCCCACGGCCGTCAGGAAGCCAAGCAGCTTTAGCTGTGCAGACTAGTATCAAGTAAGAGTGAGTGAAGCTCCTTTGCCAGGTCCCTGGGCCCATTGAAATAACAACACCCCAAGATCATCCATCCCTCGCACCAGCTTACTGGACCTGCCAACCTGGACCAAGCAAGCCCCAGGCCCCAGACTTACCCGGACTTCTTTGCATGGTGGGGGTACCTTTGGGAGAATTGGCCACAGTCGGACTAGAGGTGCTGCTGGGATTACAGAGCTCTAGGCTTTCTGATTGGCCAGCAGATCTCCAAAGCAGGACTTCCTCACAAGAGATGGGTGGAAATCCTGCCTCCAACCACTTAATAATGCTCTCAGTGTTAAATGGCTGTGGGGCAACTGTCAGGATCGAGAGTGGCCTTCACCTAACCTGTTAGCTGGGAGGGTTCAAGGGCAACAGCACTTCTTTAAATCTAGCCCATAATATTATTAAGTGGCCATAAACCTGTCAAGTTAGTAAAGTCACAATCCCTTTGACAGCTGTATCAACAACCCCTGTTGAGCTGAATCTATGAGTTGGATTTAGTGGAGCTCACTGGAGTGGGCACCAATAATCGTGTGGGAGGCTGAGTATCTGACTCCTGGCAGCAGGAAAACTGTCCCACATCAAGTGCACAATGGGAATGTCCTGACACTGGAAACTCACCCATGAGTGGCAGGAAGTTCATTGAAATAATTATTGGCCCACTTAAATATAATTTTCATGCAATTTCAAAGGGATTTAATGCTGCCTCCTGAATTTAATGCAAGTCACACTCGTGCCTTCAGAAACTTGCCCATTGAAAACTGGCGAGTTATAAGTGGCTTCCTTGACTCACTGTAACTTTTGACTTCCAGCAAACTGAGCCATAGAGTTCGCTCTTGTAGGCTTTTTCTCTATGTAAAATGGTGCAAATCTGAGAGGCTAAGGGGCAGAGCTTCAAGCAGCAAGTTCACATCACAGAAGTTAAGGGTCAAAAATTTATAGGGGCAACACACAAGTTGTAGCAGGCCATTCCTTAAAGTGGTATGACAGATCTGAGAAGATGAGGGGAGCACGCCTCAAAGGCTACCTCTAAGGTTAGGGAGAGGTACTGACACTATGGGAATCATCCACCCAGTCCTTCTTCATCCTCGTGCACTGAAAGGCATGAGTGATGCTGATGAGCACCATGCTGCGCACCAACAAATGCAGGCTGCCTGGCAGCTGCAACAGGAGGCTGCACAAGGACAAGAAACCAAGCAACAAGGGAGAGGGAGATGTAAGGCACTGGCACACCCAAGAGTGTACAGGGCCAGGTTGCCATACTTGCAAATATCAGACACGCAGTTCTAGAACAGACTACAGGCGGCATCTAAGAATTGCACTAAGTGCGGTCATGGGTGTGAATAAAGATGCTTTACCTGCAGGCTGCAATGGCGGTTTTTCATGCCGAATCATCTGCTTCCCACCCCATTAACTATGCAGCCACAGGAAACATGCCATATCATTGGTGGCTGGCCTCTGAATTGCCTGCAACACCATTACTTCACCATTTCCTCACTCCGAGTGCCATATCTAAACTACTGCTATGCACACAGTTCTCAGTGCTTGCAGCCTAGGATTGCTCCAGTAAAAACATGGCCCTGAAAGCAAAGAGGAGTTCAGTAACCCGTCACTGGAATGCCTTTAGGAGGCCCGCCGTGATGTCCTCCACCCTCACTCTGGCACAGGAGGCCCAGCAATCTCGCCACTCTGGCTTGGTAGATGGTGGCAGGGGTGATCAGTGCCAATGTTGCACAAAAGAGGTTGGCCATCCAGTGCTGAAGAAGGATGAATGATCTCATCTGTACCAGCAGGGTAAGGCAATCATCTCATCACTCTAAACTCAAACTCTAATAAATCCATCACATATTCATTAGCATCTCACTCTGTCAGGTCAAGGGACATCACCACTCACTCTCACACACTCATCCTCACATCTCCATCTGGCCTCATCTCCTCTGGAGACTGCCTCCTCAGCTCTCACCATATTGAGGCCACTAGCACAGATCAACCTGTGCCCCCACACACACCCTGGGATATCCCTCTTCCCCAGTACAACCCTCACCCTGCAGCCTCTTCCCTTACCTGAGGCCACTCCTCCCCCTTCTCCAAGCAAGCCCTAGCCCTGCAGCTATTGAAATAGGCAGCGGGCCTGGTAGGTAGAGACCTGCCCTTAAGCCCCCCCCTAAAAGTGATGTGGTGCTGCCTGCAAAGCCTGGCACTGATGACCGCTAGTGCTGCCTGAACCAAGGAAGGCAAACAAACCTCGAAGTCCTGAGCGAATTGCAGCTCACCAAGCGCATGTCACTTGTGAAACATGTTGGCGGCCTGGATGATCCAACGTGGGGGATAATTCTGGTGTGCAGGGCTTATAATGAGATGCTAGAGTATTGAAATTAGGTTCCCGATGTGCCGTGGTGGAAAATGCGTCCCATCATTGACGGGTGGAGCAGACGATTGCAAACTGGTTTCACAATGAAGTAAAACCAATTTTTGGCCCTCTCGCCATATTGTCCGCTCACACCGCCAAACACGCCTGCTGCCAATGGGAGAAGAAAATTCCATTCTACATTTCTCAAAGAAGACAGTCACCGACATCTGTACCCTAATGTAGAACACCCAATGCCAGTGGTCCTTAAAGTAACTGCACCTCTGAATTTCTACACTATCAGTTCCTTCCAGGATTCAACAGGTGACATTTGTGGGATCTCCCAAGCAGCCACTCACTATTTCATGAAGGAGGTCACAACCGCACTGTTCAAGTGGGCTTGAGAATACTTCAGATTCAGGATAGATGAGGGCAGCCAAGTGTGGAGGGTAATGGGATTAGCTGCCATAGCATGTTTCGGGTCTAATTTACTGCACCCATGTCATCATCAAATCACCATCAGAACAGTCAGCAGCTTTTATCAATAAGAAGGCTTCTATTTCTTCAATGTACAGATAGTTTGTGACTACAGGAAGTGAATAAAACGGTTATGTGAGTGAGATTCAGGCAACAGCCATGGTGCCTATGTGTTGCGCCACTCACAGGTACTGCACTTGTTCGTACCAAGGCCACAAGTTAATCAATGGATCCTTAGTGGCTGGGGCACTTCAGACCTGTCTGATGACACCAGTTAGAATGCTCTCAACGAGGCCAAAGAGCGACATAATGCCACTCAAGGCACAACAAGGACCATAATTAAAAGGACCATCTGCCCTCTGAAAATGCATTCCCATTGAGTCGACTGCTCTGGGGGTGCTTTGCAGTAAGGCCAAGTGAGGGTTTCATGGATCATCATTGTGTGCTGTGAACATAACCTGGCCATGGAAATGGGTAAAAACTTCAATCTAGAAGAAGAAGAGAAGGCACAAGCCTCATCTGACAGGGAGATGAGGGTGTGGGGAATGAACATGAAGGGGCACCAGAGCACCTGCATTCTGCTGATGTCAGAGCCATGGAATTGGAAGCAAGGGAAAACCTCATTTTCTTGGTTCCAATGACCTGGTCACCAATAAGGGTCAGCCACTCACAATCCTTATTCTCTGGCACATCTCCTTGCAATAAAGCCCTCACATTGTCCTTCCACAGTTATCACACACATCTAAAATGGCAAGCAAGCTCACAATGCCCCTTTGCCACACACTGATGGGTTTTCAAGCTTCTTGAATGGCAATATCAGGAAACCTTCAATAAAATGAGCACGTAGCAATGAAAGCCTAAACACAGTTTAATGTAACACAAACAATCTTTTCATCCCACAATGATATAACTACAAGTACCACCCTAGAGTGTTTGAGCGACCTTTCTGAAATGTTTCCGAGTGCTATGGTGAGGTGCGTCACAGCATCAGCAAGTGTGTTGAAGGCAGGCTGCTGCTCTGAATGCCTTTGATGACCGTAGTGGGCATCCTCTGGCAGCCACGGCCTGGACTGCCCCAGGCAACTAAAGTTCTCCTGCACCAGTAGAGGAGCCTCCTCTATGGCCGCTGCTGTTGGAGATGTTTGGGTCACTGGCAGAGGGGCTGGGAAGCTCCTGTCAACACTCAGAGTACCTTGAGAGGAACACTCATGTACGTCATTCAAGTGTGTCAGGCTGCAGTTCCTCTGGCCTCTCGGTGCAAAATGGTAGCCCTCTGCTTCCGATTTATTGAGGTACATCTGGAGGAGTGTCCAAGAGCACTATCAACCTCTCGCTGGCCCACTGCTGCAGTAAGCTCATGATGCCAGCAATGGTCTGCAGATACACCTTAATACCAGCCATCCACTGAGTTGACCAGGGCCTGCCTCTCCATGGCTGTCACCATCCTGTCCATGGAAAAAGCTATACACTCGCCCATCTGAGATATAGCAGAGGTCATGGCCTGGATGAACTCTGCTATTGCCCGCACATGTCTGCTCAAAGCATCAGGCAGCTCTGCCAAATTCTCCCCTGTTTTCCTCTGCAACTCCAGCAAGTGGCCCTCCTCAGAGGCTCTTCATCAGCCTGGGGTGCAGCATTGCCCTGGCCTCCAGCAGCCCCCTGACTGTCAATAGCCTGGGCTCTCAGAGCCTCTGTCACCTGCACTTGCGTATCTGTGAGGTGCTTACCAGAGTGTGACCCAGAGCCGATTTGCAAGCATGTCCTCATCAAGATGAGTGCTTCTGCACTGGTGCTTGGTGCAGGGAAAGATGTCACACTGTGCCCTCAGAGACTTTGGAACTGTTGTTCACTGGTAGGCTATTCATGAGTCTTTGCCGCAGTCAAACCTGCAAAGGAAACACAAAAGCAATTAGCTAAGTGAATATTAAGCAGTCTACTTCCATCTATGGGTACAGCAGACTCCCTTTGTACCTAGGGATGATGGATAAGTGTCAATCTCTTCACTCTCCATGCACTCCAAACTCAACATCTGAGAAGGAGGAACTGCCCTGTTTCCCTGACAACTCAAGTGCCACCATTTTGGTGGTTGTCAATAGACAAATAATACCTGGCACTCCTCCCCTAGTCTTTTCCCTCTCCTTATTGGTATGGGCCCTTTTCTCCTGCAAGGATAAAGGAAGAGAAGGTTAGGCTTCAAGTGATGCTGAGGAGAATCCCTTACCACCCGACTGCCCCATGGTCCCATGACAGGTTACCATGCCCATATATCCTTCCCAAACTTATGCTGTCGAGAAATGTGGGTGATGTATCAATGGGTGTCTTTGCTACATTAGAGCTGAAAACCATGCTGGTGAACATTTATTGACTATTTACACTATTTACAGGGACAGACTTTAGCAGGGCTCCATTAGAACCTTCTTCCTTCAGGTTCTGATTACATATGATCTGACATCATCTGACATCATTGACGATGCACTGTAGCTATTAGCATAATAACTATTAACCCCTTATACTACACTTCCCGCCAAGTCTTTCATCCTACCCATAAACTGTTTACATTTTTATCCTATCCCTTCTCCCCCCACTACCCCTCCCCCTCAATCCCCTACCACAATGTCACTGTCAGTTTCTCTGAGTCAGAAGAAAAGACGCTGCAGTGGCTTAACTAAGCTGCCTGACCACTCCCTTATTTCTTTCGGAGGAGGGATAGGAACACAGGCATCCTGCAGAGAGGGATATGAACAATCCACTAAGGTGGTCAGGCATCCTCCCTTCCATCTGGGCAGTCAATCCAGGCCTGCAAAGGCCGCTTGCACTGACCTGTTATGTCTGACAATACCATGGTCAGTGCTGAATAAGTAAGAATGAGCATGAACCAAGGGACTCTAATCTCAACCAGATCGGTTCTGGTCCCAGATCCAAACAGACTTCCCAGGATGAAGTGCTGGCAATTACTGCACCTTATGGCAGCCATCGAAGGTGATAGCCTGGTTTGCACAATAGTGATCCTCCCTCTTTTAAACCTTATCCAAGTTGGTCTCTGTGATACCTGGTCAAAGAGTAATCAGGAGACTTGGGAGCTGAGTAACCTCCTACCCATTAGGAGATCCAAAGGAGTCAGGTCATTATGTAAAGGTATGGACTGGTAACTAAACGAGGGCAGGCCAATGTTATCATTTCTCTTTAACAGGGCCTTGAGCATATGGATCCCCCGTTTGGCCTCGCCATTGGCCTGTGAGTACCTAGGTGAGTTGGTGATGTGTACGAAACCGTACGATTCAGTGAAGTGTCTACAGAAATCATTAGCGAACCACAGGCCATTATACAAAATAACAATATCTGGGATGCCATGTGCAGTATGGTAATAACCGCCGGCGAGGTGGGGCTGTGTAGTTACTTGACCTTAATCAATCGGGAAAAGTAGTCAACGACAATGAGAAGGGTTTTACCCTTGCAGATGAACAGATCCATCCCAAAGGCGAGATGGGAAAGATGAGGCCATCAAGTGTTCCTTGCAGTCTTGCCTATGTATAGCATACTTTGGACAATTAGAGACAAATGTCTTCAATGGCCTTCAATATACCAGGCCACCAGATGGAATGGTGGGTTTGGATCCGGTACTTGGTAATGCCCGGCTGTCCCTGGTATAAGTGTCAGAGAATGTCCAGCCTGAGGGCACCGAGAATAACAATGCGGTCATTAAAGATAAGCAGGTCATCCAGAAGGCTAAGGTGACAGTGTTGTTCAAAGTATTGCTTTAAAATGCAGGCCAGCCAGTGGTGCAATACTCTCAAATTTGTGTGCATTCAGCGGTGGCTACGAATTTTTTCCAATTTTTGAGTGATTGCTGGTGGAAACTTGGTCGACAAAGTGGCCTAGCAGTCCATGTCCGCAATGAAGGTGACATCATTCTGTGCAGGCACCCCCACAGGGATGCAGGATAAAGCCCCAGCTGTGGTCTGGAATTTGCCCTGATGTATTTTGTGGTAGTATCAAAGTGCATAAGGCATATTTGGAACCTCTGGATTTGCGGTGGCATCTTTGCCAGCTCCTTGGTATTGGGAAGGGTTACTAACAGCTTATGATCCATCTGTATGATGAACTTGAGTCCGAGGACATAATCAGAGAACTTCTCACAGGCCCAGGTGACTGCCAGGTCCTCTTTCTCAATGACAGCACACCGCTATTCGATATCTGTAAACACCCTGGAGGCGTAATGGACTAGACGTAAGGAGACATTGCCCTGAATTTGAAATAAAACTGCTTTTGAGCCAATAGAAGAAGTACTGGCTGCAACAATAGTGGGGAGTTCTGGGTCGTAGTGGGCCAGGGTTTGGGTAGGTGTCAGCATGTGCTTGGTTCTATCAAAGGCCTATTGTTGGTGTGTTAGCACAATACCAAGTCTGGTCCTGTTTTAAATCCAGCGCAATGTCTCCTCATGTCTAGGCCATTACACCTCCAGGGCATTAACAGATAACGAACAGCGGTGTGCTGTCATTGAGAAAGAGGACCAGGCAGTCACCTGGGCCTGTGAGAAGTTATTCAATTGTGCAAGGTCAAGAAGTTCTCTGATTATGTCCTCAGACTCAAGTTCATCATACAGATGGATCATAAGCTGTTAGTAACCCTTCTCAATACCAAGGAGCTGGCAAGGATGCCACCGCAAATCCAGAGTTTCCGAATACGCCTTATGCACTTTGATACTACCACAGAATACATCAGGGCAAATTCCAGACCACAGCTGGTGCTTTATCGGGTTTGTTGATGTGTGTCAAGTTGGGCAGAAACTTTCCCAACTGGTTAACTATTCCCATAAAATGTTGGAGTTCGGTCACATTAAGGGGCAACGGAAAATTCCTGATGGCTGCTGTCATTTGAGGATCTGCCTTTACTCCTGAGGTATCAACAATGTTGCCCGGGACGTTAATGGTGTGTTTGGAAAACTCACCCACTTGTGGTTTAATGTGAGACCCGCAGCCTGCAGACATTGCAGTATTGCCCGTACTCTGGTATTCTGTTCTGTCGGAGTGGAGCAATGCATAACAATGTCATCCATATGACAAATAACACCTCTAAGGCACCCTAAGAGGCCTATCATAGTGCTTTGGAAGATTTTGGGTGCTGAGACGATTCCAAACAGAAGACGATTAAAATAGTATCTTCCAAAGGGAGTGATAAACATAGTTAAGAGTTTGGACTCTTTGTCCTGAGGAAGCTCCAAATGCCACTGTTGGCATCTAATTCTGTGAAGACTGAGCTCCCCACAAGCTTTGCCAAACTCTGGTCAATAGTTACCATGGGGTGAATTTCTCTTTCTACCACCTTATTCAGTTGTACAAGGTCAACACGAATACGCAAAGAACTGTTAGGTTTCAGTACAGGCACCATGCCAGAGCACCAAGAAGTGGGCTTGGTGATAGTTGATGATATCATCCCCTGGTGTGGTGTGATGTCTATCTCCCTCCTGACCATTTGTAAGAGGGGTTGTGGAACCTTCCGTGGGGTCAATAAGCACACCAGCTTAGCAGTTGCTTTCAAAGTGTTGCAGTATGTCATTTGTAGCGTCCCTAGTCCAGTGAACAATTTCTCTTGAAATTGTCAGGTCCATCTTGATTGACCCGATCATCTAACTTGCATATAAGGCACAAGCCAGTGCAAGCTCTGCAGCTCTATAGGGAGGACTCCTGCTTCTGTATCCAATTTAAAGGTTGTCTTGTAGCCATTAACCATAATTTCAGCAGTCCAAAATACTCTTTAGATTCTGAGACCTCAGCTAAAAAAATTGGTTGATGGTCACAAAGGTTTTCTAGTGCTTTAGAAGCTGTCATTGGGATAATTGTGCTTTTAAATTTTTGACCTGGAGCTGAAAGCTTTTTATTGCAGTAGACTGTTTGAAAATGCCCCCTCCTGTGGCAGGAGTGGCACTCTGCATTAACGGCTGGTTAGGCATGGCAGCAGCAATGTGATCATTTCCAGCCACAATGGAAACATCTAACAGTGGCCGCGACTGCGCCCTGTCTCTTCCCACTCTGCTCATTTGCTGACATTCTGCGTGCCCTGTCATATCCTCTATGAACTAGCAGTGGATAACAATCATTTTGAAAGGAATTAATACTTGCTGCAGAGTTTTAAGTGCTCCTGTCAAACTTTTCCAGGTCTGTGCCAGTATCATGTTTCCAACTAAAGTAGGAATCAAAGACACTAAGGATTTCTGAGTTTCCAGCGGTTTCCTCATCAAACCACTGCCATATTAAAATGTCTTTGGCTCTGCTGCTGATTGAATAAAATAGTACACTGACCTGATCCTTATCTGGTTTCCATTGGATAATGTACAGGCATGCATCAGAACACTTTTCCACTTTCACAATGCTGGTCAATTTAATGGTTACTTACATTTTTAAAAACAAAGCCCTATCATTAATCATTGTACTAAAAACATATTTAACTTATTATGCACCATTGCATTATGAGATGTGAAGTAGGCAACACATTTTGGACTTCCCTGTCCAAAAGTTTCCGACTCCATGGTTCACAACACCTCTGAGCTGGCATGAAATATTCTGCCTTCAGAAGTTGGCCTAACTTCATGAAAACTGGAGGGACCTGAAATGTGGAGCTGGCAAGAGCAGGAATGCTTCACCTGGGTATGTGACCCACTCGATTCCTACACTGATCAAAAGAACCAGTGTTGGAGTTGAGGGGGCGGGGGGTGGTGGGGGGGGGTGGTGGTGGGCAGAGCGAGCTTTCCACATTTGGGGACATGTCCACAGGTTTGACCCGTGTCAGAACAGGAAAATCTAGCCTGTTCTGTTTTATTGTTAAACTATTGTGAAACAAATAATTTTAGTTGTCTTACTAGGGGTAAAATGAGTTTACAGGCTAAATTGTAAATAGAATTAAGGACTATTAGTTCCCCAATGGGAGGTTTAGAAGGGTGGTTTAGATAGATGAAAGTTTTCTTCACCATTAACATTAAACCAATATGTTACAATTACCTGTAGTTACTGTTATTGCACAGGCAAGTGTAGCAGTTAATTTGTGCACTGCAAGATTCCACAAAGAGCAAAATGATCAATCAACTGTGTTTGTTTTGGTAATGTTTGTTGAAGTTTGCTGACTCGTTACAGCGCCAGGAGAACTGCCTCTTTTTTTTCAAATACAGTAGTGCCATAGGATCTTTTACATCCATCAACAACTTGCATTTATATTGCAACATTAACGTAGAATTATATCCCAAGGCCGTTCACAGACCCTTAAATAGAAATACATGGATACTGAGCCAAAGAAGGCGATCTTAGGAAGAGTGCCCAAAAGTTTGGTCAGAAAATTACTTTTACAAAGCACCTTAAAAGGGGATAGGGAGGTAGGGAAGTGGTGCAATTTAGGTAAGGAATTGCAGAGCATTGAGCCCAGGAGACTATGAGCATGGCTGTCACTAATGCAGGGAAGAGAGGTAGGCAATGAACAAGGTCAGTCAGTCAGAGGACTGTAGAATTCAGGGGAGATGGAGATCTGGAGGAAGTTACAGAGAGAGGCCTGAAAGAGTTTAAACATGAAGCTGAGTATGTTAAATTGCCAGTATTAAGGGACTGGGAACTGAGGAAGGTCATTGAAGACAAGGTGATACATGAGCAAGACTTGGTATGTTTAGGACATGAACAGCAGAGTTTTTGACAAACTGAAGTTCACAGAGAATGGATGTTGGGAGTCTGGACAGGAGAATATTAGAGTAGTTGAGTCTGGAGGTGACAAACACATGGATGAAGGCTTCAGCAGTAGATGGGCTGAAATAGGGACAAAGGCAGATAATATTATAGGGCAATCTTGTCAGGCACGCGCATTCCCAACCCAAACGAGAGTAAAATAGGATGCGATCACATCGGGCCAGCGTCCCAACGTCATCGCACACTCTCGCGATATATCGCTCGATAGACACACGCGAGAGGTGGCAGCGCATCAGCCAACAATTAAGAGGTCTATTAAGGCCCTTAATCAATTAATTAAATCAGATTTTTCGCTGCCCATCCAACCATTCGGTTGGCAGGTGGACGAAAAGGCCAAGCGGCCTTTGGATTTTTATGAAACCTCATCCAAGGGTGGGATCAGGTTTCCAACAGGAATTAAAAATAAAATAAAAAAGTTTAAATCTCATTTATAACATGTCCCTGCTCATATGACAGAGTCACATGAGGGGACATGTTCGCCATATTTTTTAAATCTTTATTTGTACTGTTATAAATCTTCAGCTCCCTGAAGCAGCTCTGTGCCTTCAGGGAGATTTCAGTGCATGCACCCATGCGCATCCACAAACTTCTGTGCTCATCCTCCTCCCGCCCCCACCCCAGCAGTGCTCAGCTTTGCAGCACACAATTCACGTTGGCTGGCTGTTAATTGGGCAGCCAGTGTGAAATCGCGGTTGTGGCCAGATCGCGGGCAGCAGTCGGTTTTGTGACTGCTCCCAGGCCTGCCCGCCCAACGAAGTAAAAATCCAGCCCATAAAAATAAAAGTAAGCAGCTTTTGTAATGGATAAGATAGGGGATGGAATTATCCTAGATTTGCACTGAGTGCGATAGCTGGCAGGAAAAAGGACGTTTTACCGGGGTGGGGGGGGGGCGGGGGGTTTGGGGGGAGGGGGGGTGGGGGGGGTGGGGGTGGGGGTAGGTGGGGGTAGGTGGGGGTGGGGTGGGGGGGGGAGTGGGGGTGTTGGGGGTGGGGGGGGGTGTGGTGGGGGGGGTGGGTCGCAGTGGTAGGTTTTCACGCCGTATCGTCCCAATCCCGCCTCATTAGTCAAAGAAGGCAGCTCACCACCACCTTCTCAAGGGCAACTAGGGATGGGCAATAAATGCTCACCTAGCCAGCAAAGCCCACATCCCATGAATGAATTTTAAAAATCATGCATTCCCGGGAAATTTGCTGTTTTGCTGGAGGAGGGCCTCCAATTTTCCCACCATGCTGTCACCTCGCTTCTTCCTTACACCAGGCACCATATTTAAAGTGCAGCTCCACCCCAGGACTGCTGTACAGAAGACATGGCCGTGAAAAGCAAGAAGACTGCAGATCCCCAATTCATCCCTGGAATGACTTTTGTACACCATTGGAGGCTGCCTTGATGCTCTCTACCTCCACTCTGGCCACAGGAGGCCCATCAGTGTCACCACTCTGGCTTGGGAAGCAGTGGCAGTGCTGGTCAGTGCCAACGCTGCACAGAAGAGGCTCAGTGCAGAAAGAAAATGAATGATCTCATCCGTGCCGCCAGGATAAGGCAATCATTTCATCACTCTAAACTCACACGCTTACAAGCCCATCACACATTCACTGGTATCTCACTCACTGCCAACTTAAGGGACATCACCATGCAGTCTCTCACACACACCTTCACATCTCCACCTGGCCTCAACTGCAGACTGCCTCCCGAACCATCACCCTCTTGAGGCCACTTGCACAGATCAACATGTGTCCCTACACACACCCTGGGATATCCCCCTTCCCCAGTAATGCCCTAGCCCTGCAGCCTCTTCCCTTGCCTGTGGCTACTTCTCCCCCTTCCCCAAGCAAACCATTGAAAATACACCCCTGCCCAACAGCTGGTCTCGTTAGTAGAAATCTGCTAATTCCCCCTGAAAGTGACGTGGTGCTGCCTGCGAAGCCTGGTGCTGATGACCACAAGTGCTACCCGAGGCAAGGTAGGCAAACAAGCCTCAAAATCCTGAGTGAAGTGCAGCTTGCCAAGTGCACATCGCTTATGTTCAGTTGTGAAACACGTCGGCGTGCCTGGATGATGCAGTGTGAGGGGGATGATTCCGGCGAGTAGGGCTTATAATGATATGCAGATGTATTAAAATGAAGTTCCTGACATCCGGCAATAGGAAAGGCGGCTCACTATTGACAGGTGGAGTGGGCAATCACAAACTGTTTTCATGACATCATAAACCTATTTTTGGCCTTCCTGCCACATTGTCCGCTCATACCCGTCATGACGCCTGATGCCAATGGGCACAGAAAATTCCACCCATGGAGTCAGAAGCACATCCTGAGGTTGTTTGTATAAGATGTTAAGTTATGTTTTCCTCAAGTTCCACTCCTGAGACTTGAGCACAAAACCTAAGCTAACACTATAGTACTGGTGGAGTGTTGCACTGTTGCAGGTGTCTTTCAGATGATACATTAAACCAAGGCCCATTTGTACTCACGCCATGGGTTTAGCATTGCAATTTCAGGAACGGGGAGTAGGGGTTGCCACCACGAATGCAGACATGTCTTGCTCTTTAATTGTTTGAAAACTAATATGCTGGCTGGCACGTACCAGAGAGATAGAAATTAAATTGCAAATTTCTTCTAATGCCAACTTTACAAGAGAAAACAATGCTTCTAGTTGTGGGGCTGTTGATCCTTAACAAGGCTTTGCTGAAATTGGTTTTCAGTTCTTCAGTGTTTACAGGGCGTATAAAGAGCAGGATAGCAGTCAATGTTTAATATTCTAATTTAAGTAATAGAAAGATTTTTTTCTCTGCTGGATTCCTCAATCGAAGCTCATGTCTGCATAATTTAATTATTCTTTTCTGATGTAAATTTGTAAGCATCCATACTTAAAACCCCCAGTCATTCATCAGAAAATATCTTCCTTTTAAATTTGCTAAATAACCCTTAAAAGCTTCATGAAAGATTTTATGCTGAATGAATTAATAGTCTGTCTGTGTACAGTAATTTATGTGAGAAATCAGCTCAAATGACTTTACTTTCATGAAGCCCGGCTGCTTGCAGCTTGGCCACAGAAACAATTTTCACCTTCCCTCTGTTCTTGAATCCAAGAAAAATGCCATCCCATCAAGCCTAAAACTCAGCTGATTTATAACTACAGAAAAGTGGTTAGATCAAAACTAAAACTCAGCTGCTGATATGTGACAGTCATTTGTCAGGTGTTCAAATAAAGACACATATTACAATGGGCCCAAAGGAGGAACCACTCAGCCTTTTAAAACTCGGTTGCTTGCCGCATTGAAGCTCCAAAGGAAATAAATGAGAATCAGACTCCTCCTTGAAATTAAGCACCTCCCTTCAAAGAATAGAACGAGAGAGATAAAAAAAATAATCTTATCGTTTCTGTCTCACTAGAAATGGGATTCTCCCTGCTATAAAAATGTGCCAGTCAGAAATGGTGAAGCTTGTTAAAAAATCTTCAACTTAAAGGAGAAACATTGGGCTTGTCTGAACTTATAGCTGTACTGTCAAAGAGTTTCAAGCTGATGCCATAAACTAGCCTTTGATGAATTTTCCATGTCTAGTCCCAAGGTGAGGCAGCCATTACAGTCCCATTAGGAAATAGTGAATGCTTTTAAATGTTTCCTGGTATTATTTATTACTGCGAGCTCACGGTAAAGTGCATCAGCTAAGGAGGAAAACATCATTATTGAGAACATGGCTGTATAAAATCGATACATGTTTTGTTGTTTTCATTTATGGTGGAGGAACACAGTGTCTCCTCTCATTTTAGATGGAGAGAGAGAGCAAGAGCTGTAAATACCTGTCGCACCATCAAGTTTTCTCATTACCTACCTGCTCTTTCTTTGTAACGGGGACAAGATTTAGGGGAAGGGGAGACATGTCACAGAGGTAGAGTTGAGTAGGTGAAATTGGACAGATGCCCTTGATGTAGCTTTCTCCTTTCTTATTTGTTAATCTCAGGGCAAAAAAGCTTGTTTTGTTGACGTCTTCTGGAGACACATCTAATTTTTATGCAAATGCTGTATTGCTCTCCTAATCCTTTCTTAGCCTACTTTCTGAAAATATGGAATACTCCGCTCTGTGTTATTTTTTGACAACTCTTTTATTATGTTACACTTGAAATACCTATGTAGACTGAATCCAGGTTCAAATCGGGACTGTTTTGAAGAAGTCATATTCAAATCGATGCTGCCACGGATGCTGCCAGACCTGCTGAGTATTTCAGCACTTTCAGTGTTTATTTCAAGTAGGAACCAGGTTCTTTTACTTGTGCATGACTGAATCCATTGAGCTGAGAGGCAGTCATACGTAGTTTTTGAGTAGTTTTGAGAAATGCTAAATGAGTGCTTAGGGGGTGACACTCAGGTGGGGGTATCCCATGCCCAATACTCCCTCACCCTAGAAATGTGCTGGTTACCAAATGGTTGCCAGTTTTGTCAGAGTGTCCAAGGCTCACATCTAAAGCCTCCTGTATATTCCAATCAGATATTGACAACTGCCAGTTAAATTCCTCTGCAGAAGGGCTATGCAATGATCTCCTCAAACAAGAGAAAACTCTGCCACCTCCCTTTGGTCTACAATGGCCCCGCCACTGCTGAGTGCTCCAACAGTAACCTCTTAAGGATTTCCATTGACCAGAGGCTTAACTGAACAAGCCATATCAACACCATAGCTACTAAAGCAGGACAGAGACAAGGTGTTCTTTGGCAAGTGTCTCACCCCTTAACCCCTGAAATTGTCAACACATCTATCAAGGTTCAATTCATGAGTGCGATGGAATATTCACTACTTGCCTGGATTCATGCAACCTTAACAATACTCAAGAAGTTCAATATAATTCAGCACAGAGCAATCTGCTTGTTGACACCCCTGTCACCAAGCTCAATATTCAGCATTCCATCATTGACAAATTTTGATTACAGGAAGCACTACAGCAACTCTCTAAGGTTACTTTGACAGCACCTCCCTCCCCTGCAACATTAACCACTGAAAGGGCAAGAGCAATATATGGTGGGAACACAATCACCTGCAAGATTATTTCCAAGTTATCCAATATCCTAATCTGGATGTACATTGTGATTCCTTCATCATCACTGAGTCCATTTTTTGGAGTTGGCTACCTGACATTTGTGGAAGCACCTTCACCACATGGATTTTAGCAGTTCAAAGAGAAGGCTCAAGAAAACCGATGAGATAAATGTAGTCTCGCCAGCATTGCTCACACCAGAGGAAATAATGTTTTATAAAATCTAAAGATAAATATTTCATCAATAAAACTGACTAATTTGACTGATACATTCTGAGAAATTGGGTCGATGACAGAAATTCAGACTACACAATCTAAATTCATTTTACAGCGTAGTTCTGGAAAAAAAGCAATCAAACTCAAGTTCAAGTTCTTTAGGACGAGATTGAGGCCTTTGAGTAAAAACTTTAATGAAGACATTGAAAGGCAGAATAGACAATTCAAAGGATAAATATAATAATGCCACTGTGAAATACGAAGCACTTATTTTGTTATTTTGCTTGAACCTTTATTTTGTTCATTAGAAATTTCAGTTATTGAAGGAAAATGCCAATTAATATCTTCAAAAAGCATTTTGAGTGATTTGAGATGAAAGGATAGGTATAATTACCCTGTAGAACACTTGGCAAAATACTGGGTGTTATGTGGCAGGCCACATTATTTAACAAGAAAGGTGTACCACTCCCAACACTGAAAGTGGAAGTTTTACTTGCGGGAGCAAGTGGGTTTGGGAGTGAAAGAAGGGGTTAAAAGCACTAAAATTGACAGCACATCAGGAAGCCATTTCGAACCCACTGACCTCCACATTTAATTATAACACACTGGCCAGAACCTTCGGGTTGGCGTGTGGGACGTCATCGTGCGTCATTCAGATCTTCAGTTCAGCGGGCATGCACCGGAGTCAGCTGCATACCCGCCAAACTGCCAAAGGCCTATTAAGGTCATTTAAACACTAATTAAAATAATTAACGGAGCTGCCCGTCCAATCTTAAGGTTGGCGGGCAGGCGAAGAGCCCAGGCGGCCTTCGCATTTATCATGAAACCTCATCCACGGGCGGGATGAGGTTTCATGAAGGATTTATAATTCAAATAAATTTCTTTATTAAAATTCATTGTCATGTCCCCTTTGAAAATGAAATTAAACTCCCTGAGGCAGCTCCGTGCCTCAGGGAGATTTCTGCGCTCTTTCGCGCACTCTTTCGTGTATTAACTTGGATATCAGATGAGGACCAAACTGACTTCAGAAGCAGGAGCATTAGAAATGGGACCAACAGCAGCAGCACCAGAAAGAGCAGCAGCAGCCTTCTCCTCACATACCTGCTGCTCCACAGGAGAGTGGATGAGGTGCTGAGCATTTCACAGGAGGCAATGTCCACAACACAGGCTGTACAGACAGAAGATCAGCTTCCTGGACCTGTTAGAATACTCGTATTTCAGGAGGTTCAGGGTCTCGTATCAGGCCTTAGCAGACATAAGCAGCCTGCTAGAAGATTTGCTGCCGAGTAGACCTGGTGGCCATGGTCAAGAACAGGAAGATGTGATTACGAGTGGGCAGGTGTTGGGATCCAGATCAGGTAACATTGGAGGAGCCTCAACCCTTGTATGCCCAACAGGTATGATGTTCTTGCAGCCTGTATGGACAAGAGCAGGGACTGCAGGGAAGATGAGCAAACTGACCACAGCACCGAGGTGCAAGAGGGAATTCAAGTTGGGGGAGTAAAAATGAATGTAGGAGAGCAGAGAACAGTATAGTTTGGGGAATAGATACTGTTCTGTCCAGCTGAGAGCTTTAGTCCCAAAGGCTGTTTTGCCTGCCCATTGCCGAAGTTAATGACATCTCCTCAGGACTGGAGAGGAACTTGGAGTGGGAGAGGATCCAGTTGTCATGATCCGTATGGGTAACAACAACATAGGTAGGACTAAGAAAGAGGTTCTGCTAAAGGAGTATGAGCAGCCAGGGGCTACCTTGCAAAACAGAACCACTAAGGTAATAATCTCTGGATTACTACATGAGCCGTGAGCAAATTGGCATAGCACAAATAAGATCAGAGAGTTGAATACCTGGCTCAAAGATTGCTGTGGGAGAAATGGGTTTCAATTCATGGGGCATTGGCAGCAACACTCGGGAAAAAGGCAGCTGTTCCTTGGGACAAGCTTAACTTGCACCATGATGGGGCCAGTTTCCTGGAAAATCATATAACTAGGGCTGTAGAGAGAGTTTTAAACTAAATAGTGTTTAAGGGGAAAAGTTCAGGAGAGGGGAACTTAGAAAGTTAAAGAGAAAGGACAAGGCAATAGTGTAGGGTAGAGATATAGGTAACGATAACCGAAGTGATACAGAAAGGGAGAGGGTGTGCAATCATAAGAGTGCATCAGCAAATAAGACCATAGTAGGGAAAATGGTAAAAAGACAGAATGCATGCAGCATTTGTAACAAGACAGATGAATTGATGGCATAAATAGAAATAAATGGATATGATTTGATAGCTATTACAGAGATGTTGCAAGGTGACCAAGGGGAGAATTTTCTGCCAGTCGGGCGGGCGGTGCGGGAGTGGGCGGGGGCTGGTGCGGACCCAATCGCTGCCTGCGGGTCCGCGCCGCCATTTTACAGGGGTGGGCCAATTAAGGCCCACCCAGCGTGAATCGCAGTTCCCGAGGACAGCAGGAGTGGGCGGGCAGCGACGGGACTGCAATGACCGCCGGGTCCAATGGCGACCTGGCGGCCTGTGTTAAAAAACTGCTGCAGCCTTTCAAAGGCTGTGAATCATGGCCAGTGGAAGGGCTCCCCAGAGCGCTGCTGCTGAGCAGCCTAGGCAGGAGGGTAGGGCAGGGGGGCACTGTGCCCCTCAATTTTCTGATATTTGCCTTGCTGCCCTCCTCGAGGAGGTAGCAGCATGGTGGGGGGTACTCATACCCCAGGACGGGAGGAGGAGGCCCGCCACATGACCAAACGTGCCTGGGGGGAGATGGCGGAGATCATGAGCTCCCACAACATGGTGCAACGCACCTGGGTCCAGTTTCCAGTTTTGCAAGCACTTCAATGACCTGTTGCACTCGGGAAGAGTGAGTACCATGTTGGCATTGGTCATTTAACCCAGCAGATAGGCTTTCCCCCACTGAATCATTGATGGCATGTGTCTTTCACTGGGTGGGCCAGCAGATATTGCCCATGCCAAAGTCATCCTGAGAGGGTGGCGAAGAGATGGGCTCTGCACCCGTAGCATGTAGTATGCACATTACTGTTTTGGGGGCAATCTGGAGGAGCTGCACCTGGGTGCAGTGCTGGAACTCCAGGATATGTCAAAGTGGGCTGGGAGGGGAGCTTCAAGGTGGCATGGCATGATTCAATCTGCTGTCCTCTGCGCTCCATTTGCTTGTGCATCCTTGCTATGGAAGGTTAGACCGTGTGGTGCCTGAAATGATGTGGGCAGCATCTGGCCAATGGGGTGGCGGGGGGCCCGGCGGACATGCCTAACATCTTTGTGTGAGTGTTCGGCAGCAACGGGATGAGGAAGCACTGGAGTCCTGAAATGTCCCACTTTGGTTGAGGTGAGCCATCCATGAAGAGAGTCCAGGTAAAAGTAATCAATGCTCTTCTCTCCTTTTCAGGAGAAAAATGCACATAATGCCACCAAGCGGGTGAGGACTGGAAGAGGGCTGGACCAGTTGGTGATTCTCAGCCGCGTCGAGTAGGAGACCCTGGATTTGGATAGGCATCATATGCCCAGGTCCACTGGTGTCAGTGAGGCTGGGGTGCCACAGGCAGGTATGTATGTCCCGCAGTAAGGTCATCATTGTTCTCCAAACAGCCATGGCAGTGCTGAATGTTCAGTGATTGAAATTTGCAACATGGCTTGACCGTTGCTTATGGAAGGATGAGCGCTTAATGATCCGGGGGGAAAGGGATGCACTTTGTCATTGTCTCCACTTTAACTGATCCAATGCCCTTGTTCCTCCTTTCAGCATCAGCGGAGCAGGGCCAGGAGGAGGAGCAGCAGGAACCCCCTCTCATACCTGAGGGCCCTGATATCATGGACTCACCAGCATTACACCACCTCTGCCAAGCAGGCACCAGCGCAGATACTAGCACCTTGTTGGAAATTAGAACATCAGCTAGTGTCCTGGGGCACAGCGGTGAGGGCACTTCACAGTCGCTGGAGAATCTGGCAGAGACAGAGAGTGCTCATGGTGCCAGCAGTCGGAGGACTGTAGGGGACCAGGTATCTCTGTGCCTCTGGAGTCATCCGCGAGCAGCAAACGCAGGAAATGCGGCCAGGTGTGCAGGAGCATCTGGGGCAGATACATGAAGCTATGCTTGGCTTGGTGTCCATGGTGAAGGAGTCTACTCACTATCGCTGAAGCAATGAGCCGACCCATGCGTCCTCCATGGAGAGAGTGGCGACTCTCAAAGAGAGGGTCCTCCAGGAGACCAATCAGGACTTCCTGCAGATGTGCTTGGACCAGCAAGCTCTCACATCAGCATTGACCTCCGCTGGTCAGTGCCAGTGTGGGAGATGGTCTGGGCACCAAGTTTCCCAGCTTGGTGCCCATCCTTCCACAGTGAGCAGGGAGGTCCGAAGCAACCTCACGTCAGCGCAGCAGCTGCCTGTCGTTTCTGTGGGCTCCTTTCAGGGCACTCCGGATAAGGGCAGCAGCTCCTCCTCCCCTCTGCCAGTAACTGTTGCATCCGGTGAGGCTGCGACGACTGGGGACATGCCAGCTGTTGAACTGGCAGCTCCCTCCCAGGCGGGGCCAGCACAGGCTCCACGGGCCTGACGCCGACCGCCAAGGTCATCAAGGCAAACAGGACAACAGAGTGAGCTGGCTGTCTCAGATACAACTCCCAGCAAGTGGACAGCACCAGGTCGTAGCACCCGAAGACGTAAACATAAAGAACCTTAGGCACACCACGTGTTTATCACTGATGCTTTTGTGTTGGCCCGCAATGAGGTCTTTATTATTGATGTGGTTTTTAACACCTTTGGCATTTTGTTTTCTTAAGTTCCTTTGGTTGTAACATTAAATTCAGACATGTCACCATGGCTGAGGGTGCCTTTTTCTTCTGCAGGTGGATGGTTTCCAATAATGTTAGGAGTAATTTGTGGGACATTCAGCTTTATTACCAAGGCCCTTAGTTAATGTTCCTATCCAGGCAGGTTTTGCACTTAGGTATCAAGTCTGGAGCCTGCAGCCCAGGCTTGTTCTAGAGGTCCATATGTGGTGTGCTAGCTGAAAGCTCATTGGATTAAAGCCTCCCGGGTGTCCTTGCTTCCCTGTAGTATGCCCGGGTCAGCGTCTACACCCTCAGCATTTTCCTGTGCGTGTTCATCCTTGGACTCACTGCTGGACTCACCGTGTGCCGCCGCAACCACCGCGTCTACATTTTCATCACCCACAGCGTCCCCCCTTTCCAGCGCAAGACTGTGGAGAGCACAGCATGCGACCACTATCAGTGACACATAATCTGGGGGCTACTGGAGTGCGCCTCTTGAGTGGTCCAGGAATCGGAAGAGCATCTTGAGAAGACCAATGGCTCTCTCCACCTTAGTCCTTGTGGAGGCATGGCTCCTATTGTACCACTGCTCAGCTTCTGTTCTTGGATGGCGGAGATGCGTCATGAGCCACCTTCTGAGGGGATAGCCCTTGTCACCCAGCAACCGTCCATCAAGCCAGGCTGGAGCACTGAAGAGCCCCAGCACCTGGGATTATCAGAGGAAGTAGGCTGCCTGGGTACCTTGCACAGAATTGTAGAATCAGCATCCTGTGATCACACACTATCTGCACGGTCATGGAGTGGAAGCCCTTCCTGTTGACGAAGGCACCCGGCTAACCTGCTGGCACCTTGATGGCAACATGTGTGCAGTCTATAGCACCCTGGACACGGGGGAAGCCAGCAATTGCCGCGAAGCGTCTGGCTCGCTGTGTTGGCTTGCCTCTTCCCAACGGTAACGGATGAAGGTCAATGCACACCTGAACAGAGCGTCTGTCACCTGCTTGATGCAAGTGTGGACAGCTGATTGGGAGACACCACAAAGATCAGCCACCGACCCCTGGAAGGAGCCAGAGGCATAGAAGTTGAGGGCAGCTGTGGCATTTAGAGCCAAGAGCAAGGGGTGTCCACCCACACAGTTAGGGGAGATCTCAGGCCCAATCATCTGACAGATATAGTTGACTGTCTCCCTTGAAAGACAAAGCATCCTCCGACACTGCACCTTAGACTATTGAGGTAGCTGCTTCGCCACTTGTATACCCTGGCAGCAGGGTAATGGCATCTTCTGCGGCCCCTTCCACCTTGGACTAACTCTTAGACCTGCGCCTGTCCTCCCAATGGTGGCTCCCCTGGAAGCTGAATGTGTATTCCAAGCCTCCTCCCCCTTCTAGCCCTCCCTTCTTCCTCAGAGGAGGTGCCTCCAGTGGAGAGTTCAGCTCCAATTCCCAGGCTAAGGGAAAGCTGCCTGACACCTGAAGGTTGTGAGCTAGGACCAAGCAGCTGGTCTGCATTTTGAAGTCTTATAGTTCACACAGGCAAGTATCAGTAACTTTGAAAAATCAATATTTGACAGAGCACACTCGCAACCCCACTGAGCCCTCTTATGGATGAGATTTATACAAATGCGTTCTACCCGCCTGCCCATTGCGCCCGTGTGCCAACCCAAAAATCACACGGGTGCCGAAAAAATGCCACCAATTGGTGCCTCAAGGGCCTTAAGTGGCTTGTTAATTAATAGCAGACGCACATCCGATATCATCGTGTGCCCGCCCAACAAAATATTGCGATGGCACACGGTGACGTTGAAACGCTCGCCCAACATCATCGTGCGTCATTTTTAGCACAGGCGTGTGGGGCCCGCCCCCATACGCCAACAGGAAAATTCTGGCCCAAGGCTGGGAACTGAATATGCAAGGATATTTGATATTTTGAAAGGATAGGAAGAAAGGAAAAGGAGGTGGGATATCTCTGTTAATAAAGAATGAGATCAATACAGTAGTGAAAAATAATTTTGGATTGGAAGATGAAGATGTAGAATCAATTTGGCTGGAAATAAAAAATAGCAAGGGAAAGAAGTCATTTTATAGCTCCCTAACAGTAGTTACACTGTAGGACAGAGTATAAATCAAGAAATAATGGGGTCTTATAAGAAAGATACTGCAATATATGTGGGTGATTTTAATCTTCATAGAAATAGGACAAATCAAATTGGTAAAGGTAAACTTTAGAACGAGTTCATAGGGCCGGATTTTCATGCGTCCATTGGTGCCAGAATAGCAGGCGGGACCCAATTCAGGATTTCCTGCCCCCATTCCTGCTTTGTGCTATTTCATGGTCCCGGGATTAAGCACTCAACAATCCTGGCCTTGCTTACTCCATTGCAGGGTGGGCGTTTCAAACTGCACCGCGCCCCCCCCCCCCCAATTTTAATGGTGCTGGGCAGGCTTTTGCAGAAAACGTGGTTCATGGCTCCTCAGCTACTCAGATGAGTTGTGAACCATGGGGATGGCTAGTCTAGAGTCAGAAATCTTTTGACAGAAAAATTCAAAAGATGTTGCCAACATCACATGTCATATTTAGATGGTGTATGATAGCTTAAGTACGTTTTGATACAGTGATTGATGATAGGGCTTTGTTCCTGAAAGGTCAGTGGCCATTAAATTGACCAGCATTGTGAAAGCGTTCAGATCCCTTAGAGTATTTTCTCCAGTAGAAAATCTTCTGCATTCTACAGCACGGGCAGTCATTAATGTATGTAGGAGATCTGGTGGGTTGATTTGCACATTGATTTAATGTCCTGACATCTGTTAAACCTTTGAAGAACTCTTCCAGTATCCACTAGGTACAGAACCAATAATCCCTATAATAACACTGGCAAGTCTTTGAAATGCTCATAAAACTGCTAATCAAATACAACCATTCATACTCCCATTGATGAAAGCTTTAATCCTCTTAACTGCCCAAAGACAAGTTCTTGGCAATTATTCACAGAACCATGGCAAAGTGCCATGATCTTTTACTACAGCTGGGGTGATGAGGAATGGCCCAACTCTTCCTCAGCTGGAAGAGGGATTGAACCCCATGCTGTCAGCATTAAGCTGATCCACACACTAACCATATCACCAACTGAGTTAACTGCCCCCTGAACACTTCTTAATCTTGTCCAAATAAATAATAAGGCATTGAAAAACTGCTTCAAAAATATGAAGTTATTATAAGCTCATAAAACTGTCAATCAAACAAAGGTAAATACCCTGTTGCAGCTTTGTAAACAATACCCTGCTGAGTTGAATCCATCAGTGGGTTTTGGAACTCAGCCAATTATTCATAATGGGATTCCATTGACAGCTGTTCCAAAGGCTCTGAAACTGAATACATTGAAACCTTTGAGGCAGATAGAACAGATCGCCATTCAGCTCACCAGATGACTGACTTCTTTGATTGATTGGTTGGCCATCTGTTGTGCCTGCTTCAAAGGTCTCCTACACTGTTCCAATAGAGCTCAATGTAAAGTCGAGGAACAGCACCTCATCTTTCAATTAGGCATTTTACTGCCTTCCAGATTCAACATTCAACCACCGCATCCATTTTTTCAGACAGCAGCTGTTGGTAATGATTCAGCAATTCCCATTCGCACATCCTCTAGGTATCTGTTATTTCTTGTCCCATTATCATCTCCTTTTGCCTTGCATCATCATCCATTTTGTCATTTATTTTTTCTGCCTTCCACCCGATCACAGACCTTCCCTTTTGTTCTTAGCCTGTCTATGGTACCTGCTTAAAACCTGTTCCATCTTTAATTTTTTTCAGTTTAACACAGGTCATTGACCTGAAACGTTGGGCTGAATGTTCATCTTGGAGGTAGGAATCAGAAAACAGAACTAATCCCACCTTCGTGATCCCACTTTTGTCTCAAGACGGCCGGCAGGTGGGATCTTCTGGGGGTCTAGGCCCTAGGTGGCCCGGAGGCAGGCCTTGTCCAAGGCAGGAGTGGAGGTGGGCAGAGTCCAGAGCAAACAGGTTAAAAGACCCACCTCCATTCCCAAAAATTCTTGGTTTGGTGCTCCCTGAATAAACAGAGTCACAGGGCAGAATTTTCTGCCTACCAGGCAGACGGGCCCGACCCAATCTCTGGCGGGTGGGGAGCCGATCCCCGCCAGAGAAGCGGGCCCCGCTGCATTTTAAGTGGCTATGCACTTCCTGTGTGGGTGGCGGAGGGATTCCCAAATGCGAGAGTGCGCTCTTTCGCGCATGCACACGGAAGAGCGCATATCTCCCTGATGCTAAGTGCTACCTCAGGGAGATCGCTGACAGCTGTATAAGCATTAAAAATAGAAAAAAAACCTTAACATGTCTCCCTCATGTGACAATGTCACATGAGATGGGACATGTTAATAAATTTCACTAAAACTTTATCAAACTTTTTTAAACCCTATATGAAACCTCATCCCACCAGTGGATGAGATTTCATGTTTTTTCAGAAGCCCACCGGGGCTCCTGGCCTGCCTGCCGACCTGAAGGTGAGATGGGCAGGTCTTTTAATTGTTTTAATGATCCTGTCAATGGCCCCAATTGGCCATTGACAGTTCGGCGGGCGCACAGCTGATTTCGCTGTGCCTCCACCTTCCCGAAGAATTTAATTGGGGCGGGATGATGTCGGGGGTTCCCCCTGATGTCATCCTGCGTCATTTTGAGCATCGGTGAGCGGGCCCCGCCCCCTGCTCACCGACAGCAAAATTCATCCCACAGACTCTTCAAAGGAGCTATTCTAACACGATCAAGCACTTGTTAAACTATTAGGCAGTCGTATTGCAGAGAAAGAACCCATAAAACTCCCTAAGTAAACAAACAGACTTCAGAATTGCTAGCCTATCACTGCTTGCTTGTCCCTACAACCACACACCTCCCCCCCCACCACCACCTTAAACCAGCTTATATTTCACCCCTCTCCTAATATTCACTCAGTTCTGTTGAAGGGTCATGAGGACTCGAAACGTCAACTCCTTTCTTCTCCGCCGATGCTGCCAGACCTGTTGAGTTTTTCCAGGTAATTCTATCTCAACAGATGTCTAGATTGAATACTTAAAAGCAATGGGAAATGATGAAGCATTTAACCTTCGTTATCATACTAGGCTACCTTTTCAATAGTGTGACATGTACTTTACCTTTCCATCCATTAGATGAACTTTTTTAAAACACATCTGAAGACTTTTTCACATTTACTATGTTGATCTTTTACTTGACAGCTTGCCAGCTGGCTGAAATAACAAACTGGCAAATACATTGTTTAAAGGGTAGCTACACAATCTAATCACAGCACTATCATAACTCACTTTACTGAATATAGATACAACTCATGCTATAGTAGAGAATCTAACCGCCTCCATGAAAATTAAAAAAACTTACTTCAGGTTAGTTCTCAATGAACTCACAATGCTATTATTTGTTTCTTCATACACCTGCGAGTTGGTCTCCATTCCGTTCCTAGGCCATTGTTCCATGCAAAGCTGGGGTGGGACATGCATAGGACATAAATCTCTGAGTGAGTCTCAGCGGAAAAGTTTGGGAATCTCTGCCACAGCTATGCTGTTCTGATCTTAGCACTTGAAATGAAATTTCTCTAGTTGATCTTTCTTCCCCCACATGATAGCACAAATTCATTCAAATACACTTCAGGCAAAGAGTGATTCACCTTTTACAGTGAATATACTGTTCAGAAATTAACCAGAGAACTGATGAAATCTTCACATCAATATTCTTAATTTCAGCCAGCCTAAATCTCTCTCTGATGTCTCCTGAACAACCACAAACTTAACAATTTGTCTTTTGTTTTCCCTTTCAAAGATTGTTATCTGAAGTATTTGTTGAAGTCATTGCATTGCATTTGGTTGTTGAAAATAAACTCCCATTTATCATTTATTGTTTACCTCGAGATTTGTTCAGTTTTCATCATTATAAAACTTGGAGGTGACAGACACAGGGCACTAAATCTACAGCCTAGATTTTCGCTCCCAGGTTGAGTGTGCAAGGACAGAAGAATTATTGCCCCCGTGAACCTGACCTTTAAAAATGGCTGCCCAAGTCGTCAGATTTTTGACCTGGGGAAGTGGGCTGGATTAGAAGTTGGGGCCGGTGACCTGGGGAAAGCTGAGCAAGAGGTTGGGTGCGGAGGTGGGCTTGCTGGAAAGTCTGCTCCGGGGCTCCAGCACTGTGTCCAAAGTTTTAATATAAAGATTAAAACATGAAACATCCGAACAACCCTCACAAGCCCCACACACTCCCAATGCCCCACCATGCCAATCCATGTCACCTCATTCCCCACTCTCCCCCTTAATGCCTCATACCCTCCATGCCAACATATGCCCTTCCACCCATCCCCTTGGCCTTTTAAAGCCCATATGCAAACTAAGTACCAGATGATGGCTCCTACCCACCACCCTTTGTCCTTACACCTACTGTGCCAACACACCTAGTATCCACCATGGACAGACCTCAGAATCCACGCATAGATGAGATGAAATAAAGCTCTATAAAATAAAGTTCTAAGTGTCAATTGCAGACTTCACTATATTAAAAGCACTCATCATGAAACAAATTTACTATATTTACATTTTTTCAACTAAATAATCCCTTATAACCACAAGCATTGGATTCATAGTCCCACATCATAGAATCTATAACTACTTGTAGCTGCCAAACAAACTGTGAAATGGTAGGTGCCCTACTGTGGATGGTTGTGAAATCAATCATGCAGCATTAATGCAGTAATGGAAATCCTCAGGCTTGTGTCAACCGACAGAGTGAAATAGCAAGCAATCATTTTTTTAACACTCCAGACATTTTTTTTTCAAAGAACAGGACTTTAAAATGCCTTAATAACTTGACAGTTCCCTTTGACAGGTGCTTCTGACAGTTATGACAGCTCCCTTTGACAGGTGCCTCTGACAATTTTGAGAGTTGATTTTGACAGGTCGGTTGACAGTTTCAATGAACTTGTCAGTAACGAGTCCATGCACTTTTCACACACATTTATGCCTACTTTTAATAATTCCAAAGGGCACCTAACCTACCCCAAGTGGCACCTGGCCTCCAGCAAAGGGAAGCTTACCTCCCCCTTACCTCTCCAAAGGGGCACCCTGGGTATCCAAACAAATCCATGAAGTTCAGACTTGCTCTTAGCTTTTCTAATCTGCACACTTCAGGTTTCACATTCCTGGCCTACCAAAATCCCACTTCAGCGGAGGCAGCAGATGATTTAAATGTTCAGCTGCCTCCACAAACTGCATTCATGAAATGCGTGAAACATGCCCCATCCCCATTCCCACCCTCACGAATATGGGAAGTGTTGTGTTCAGGGGCAGGACTTATGATTTTTGACTACCTCTGTCATTTTCAGCATGAAGATAATCTGGGCCTATTGTCTCTCACCTTTTGTTAAAAAAAAGGTAACAAACACTGGGCCCTTTTCACAGCATCACAAATGATAGGTCCTCATTTGCGAACAAACATTTCCAATTTTTCCGTAAACTTTAGGACTTCAAAATAGGCACCACTTTTTGTAAGAATTCGTAAACCTCTCATATGTTAATAAATCAAATCTAAAGTTTCATAACAATGTCCCTCTGCTTAGCATCATTAGCATTTAATATTTTTATATAGCTGATATTTAATCCACCTTTGAGATCTATTCGTCTGAAATGAATGGATGCAAATCATATTTCATTGTTTCTAACTACCACCCAGAGTTTCAGTTTAATTTATGTGTTTTATTTTTCCCTCACCTTTGGGATTGATTTTGGATGTATTTGAGTTGCATATCATAATGTTCCCTTCAATTATTCCCAAAGGAATCTGATTGACCAGTGCTTGGAAGTAAAAGTGCTTCACCAATAGATGGCCCACTGTATATGTGCCTCAGTCCTATTAAACAATTTTCTTCAGAAACCCTTCCCCCTCCCTTTCAATGCTTATCCCCACTCAGCCACCCCACCCCCCCAAAATACACACATACACACACATACCCTCTGTATCCAATTTAAACCCTTGCCAGTGTCTGTTACTGAATTATCAAAAAAAGTCCCAGGCTGTGACTGGTAGGATGGCAGAGACCTAGGTCTATGCTACGAGAACAGTCTTAAGGCTTCTCTGTGAAGAGGGTTCTGTATGCAGGGCTGACTGTTTGGTCTTTGTTCAGTGTCCTTGGCAGAATCTGAAAGGACCAGGCCTGCAATGAACAGGCCCAGAGTGTCACTCAGTGAAAATAATACACCATTGTCTTCATTAAACAACCCTTGTTTTAGCAAATAGATCCCTGAAATTGAAAAAGTGGTCAGGGAGGACAGAGCGGGGTGGGGAGGGGGGGTGGGTGCGGAGAGTTTTTTAAAAAATTACTGAGAGAGGAGTCTTTGTTTCACTCTATGGTTACTTACAGAGGAGATTCATATTCAAATAGGCTAGGGTTGTGAATTGGTCGTTCACACATTCTCATGCACCCAGGATGGCAATGATTATAGCTAATTACAATGACGAATGAAATTTTAACAAGAGTACTCAATCACATTGTTGTTCATGCATGAAGCAAGTCGGACTAACCAATGGAGGTATGATTTCAGCAATTACAAACAATGCAAGTGTTTGGGGAAAGCTGAGTGAATCTGAAAGATAAAATAAGATGTAACTTATCAGTTCACATTGAATTTGTAGGCTTTGCTGTTTTACCCTGATTTTCCAAAAGTGCTAGAATGTCAGGCATACGTCATCTGTATTTCTCCATACATTTATTTTGGTTTGACTGAAGTGCTACTGTCCCAGTTGGTTGATATCTCTTGTTAGCTGTGGTTCAGTAGTACCGCATTCATCTCTGGAATGGCTCGTCACCACCTTCTCAAGGGCAATTAGGGATGAGCAATAAATGCTGGCCTTACTATTGAAGCTCACATCCCAAGAATGAATAAAAAAAGAGTCAGAAGGTCTTCGGTCCCACTCCAGAGAATTGAGCATAAAAGTTAGACTGATACTCTGTGTTGTATTAAAGGAATGCTTCACCAGCAGATGTCCTGTCTTTCAGATGAAGTTAAACCAAAGGCCTAGCTGCCCTATCAGTTGGATGTAAAAGATGCTATGCCACTATTTTGAGGAAGAGCAGGGAGGGTTCCTGTAAGTAACCATAGAGTGAAACAAAGACTCCTCTCTCAGTAATTTTTTTTAAAACTCTCCGCCCCCCGCCCCCCCCCGGCTCTGTCCTCCCTGACCACTTTTTCAATTTCAGGGATCTACTTGCTGATATTTATCCCTCAACTAACACCATTAATGGAGATTATCCAGTAATTATCTCATTACCTTCCTTGTATCACTCTCCATCCATATCCCCCTTCCATGGCCTAATCCTACCTCCTTCTTTATCCCTCCCTGGAAAAAAATCATTTACAATTGCACTTTCAAAATCCCAGGGATCTAGCCTTTGGCTTTCTTTTCACCACAGTAGTTTCTGCAGCTAATGTGGCTGATGTAGTCAACTGCATCCTCGCCTCCACCTTTGGCTCCCTTAGTCACCAATAAAACCATTACGATCTCTCACAATGGCCCAGTATGGCCCTCAACTCTGCTCCCTTTAGTCCAAGGGATGCAGATTTGAAACGATATGGCAGACAACTGGTTTAATCATCCAACATCAGATCTGGCAAAACCATTCAAAACACTGTTGGGTTAAATAAGAACAGAAAATGCTGGAAGAGCTCAGCAGGCCTGGCAGCATCTGTGGAGCGGAACAGAATTAATGTTTCAAGTCTGTATGACTCTTCCTCAGACCTAAAGTACTATTGTGTTCTGCTCTTATCTGCTACAACTGTTCACTATTCCAAGATCATACTGTAAACGATTTTCTTAAACCCCGGCCCCTCCACCCTCACCTCCAAGAACAAGTGCAAGTGACTCATGGACTTCTTTGTCACTAAGATTGAGACAATGCTATCTCTGCTGCATCTCTTCCTTCCAGCAGTCCATCTGGCCATACTTCCTTTCATGCTCCACTCGGCCCTAGCTCTGAACTTGCATCTTTCTCTAGTTTGTCTCCTATCTCCCTTCACGCCCTCAGAGCTCACCTTGTCCATGAGACCCACCTCCTGTTCCCTCAATCCTATTCCCATCAAACCGCTGATCGCCCAACTTTCCCTCCTGGCCCCTACATTAGCCAATATTGCAAATGGATCTCTTTCTTCAGGTGTTGTCCCTACCTTTTTTAAATCTACCATCATCACCTCTCCCCCCAGCAAAACAACCCTTGACCCCCACCATTTTTACAAACTACCATCCCATCTCCAACCTGTCTTTCCTCTTCAAAGTCCTTGAATGAGTTATCACCTCACAACTCTGTTCCCATCTTTCCTGGAGCTCTAAGTTTCCATCTTTCCAATCAGGTAAGTCATCTCAGCTCCAGAACATCACTGCAGGAGTTCCTCAGGATAGTGTCCCTGGGCCAACCATCTTCAGCTGCTTCATCAATGACTTTCCTTCCATCATAAGGTCAGAAGTGGGGACGTTCGCTGATGATTGCACAATATTCAGCACCATTCATGACTCCTCAAATACTGAAGCAGTCCATGTCCAAATGCAACAAGACCTGGACAACATCCAGGCTTGGGCTGACAAGTGGCAAGTAACATTCATGCCACACAAGTGCCAGGCAATGACCATCGCCCCTTGCTTCTCAATGGCATTACCATCACTGAATCCCCCACTATCAACGCCCTGGTGACACCATTGACCATAAACTGAACTGGACTAGCCATATAAATGCTATGTCTACAAAAGCAGGTCAGAGGCTAGGAATCGTGTGACAGGTAACTTACCTCCTGATTCCCCAAAGCCGGTCCGCCATCTACAAGGCACAAGTCAGGAGTGTGATGGAATACTCCCCACTTGCCTGGATGAGTGCAGCTCCCACGACACTCAAGAAGCTTGAGGCCATCCAGGACAAAGCAGCCCGCTTGATTGGCACCACATCCACAAACATTCATTCCCTCCACCACGGACGTACAGTAGCAGCAGTGTGTACCTTCTACAAGATGCATTGCAGGACTTCACCAAGGCTTCTTTGACAGCATCCTCCATACCCACAACCACTACTATCTAGAAGGACAAGGGCAGCAGATAGATGGGAACACCACCACCTGGAAGTCCCGATCCAAGTCACTTACCATCCTGACTTGGAAATATATTACCATTCCTTCACTGTCGCTGGGTCAAAATCCTGGAACTCCCTTCCTAACAGCACTATGGGTTACCTACACCACATGGACTGCAGCAATTCAAGAAGGCAGCTCACCATCACCTTCTCAAGGGCAACTAGGGATGAGCAATAAACGCTGGCCCAGTCAGCGAAGCCCACATCTAGTGGATGAATAAAAAACAATTTTAAAAAAGGTTTCTGTCCCCTGTAATAGTGACAGAGGCTTACTTTCCCTCCTTCACCTTCTCGACTTTTCTGCAGCCTGTGACACAGTTGACCACACCATCCTGCTCCAAAGTCTCTCCACTGTCATCCAGCTCGGTGGGACTTCATTCACCTAGTTTCACTCTCATCCATCTAACTGCAGCCAGAGATCAATTGAAATTGCTTCTCTTCCTGCTCCTACATAGTTACCTGTTGTATCCCCCAAGGATCTAACCCCCTCCTGTTTCTCATCTACATGCTTCCGCACAGTGACATCATCTGAGAGCGCAGTTAGTTTTCACATCTATGCTGACAATGCTGTTACAATCCTGTTAGGGACCATTAAAGTTTAAAGAAGGAATCCAAACATCCAGCAATTAACTGACAGAACTATGCCATAAGATTTCCTGTTTTTATACAAAAACAACCTTTATGGTATATAAAAAGAGAAATTAAACAAAGCAAGCAACACTAACTTAGCACTATAATTTATAAAGAGTTATGCTATGAATTCAGTTCTACTTTTTACTCTCTCCAAGTTTTCCATTAACTTACAAAATCTTGAAGGTTCATTCACTTCTCCTGGAACCAACTCTAAAGGTATGCCACAGCCCTCTGGAACTTGCTTTAATTCATGAGGATCCTTCCATTAGCTTTTGGCAAAGTGATCCTCCAATTTTTTTAAAAGACCTCATGATTGTGGACTTTTCAGCTCCTTGTCCTGGCTTTGGAAATACATAGACTGTTTTTCTTCCAGTCTGTTCCCACAGTTTCTGTACAACTCTTTCCAAGCTAGCTATTTAAATTGACTGCTTTCTGTTACAAGGCTCTGTGAGGACCACTGTTGATATCTTCCACTCACTATAAGCTAGAGCAAATCTTTCAGCTGCTTTTCCCTCACAAATCCAAACTGAGATAGAGCCCCATTCATATTCCCGCAGTGAATAATGAAATTAGCATTTTCTCTGCTTGAAGTGCAGACCTAACTTACTAACATCTCCTGGGGCTCTCTGAATCTGGTGAGATGCAATCTACACTGCAGCAAAGTTACAACTGCCTCTGTCTGTTGCTAAACTGTGCTTGCTGCTTCTGTCAGCAAACACACAGAAAAATTAAACAAAAGAACCTTCTAATCAAGGCTCCACCATGAATCACTATCTTATGGAAATGTGATACAAATGGCCTGTTCCCACATAGAATTTTTCTTTATTCTTTCACAAGATGTGGGCATCGCTGGATAGGCCAGTATTTGTTGCCCATGCCTAATTGCCTTGATAAGGTGGTGGTGAGCCACTTTCTTGAACTGCTGCAGTCTATGTGGCTAAGGTACACCCATAGTACTGTTAGAAAGGGGATTGCAGCATTTTGACCCAGTGACAGTGAAGGAATGGCATTTTAGTTCCAAGTCAGGACGGCATATGGCTTGGAAGGGATTGTGCAGATTGTGATATTCCTATGCATCTGCTGACCTTGTCCTTCTGCTGGCCTATCCAGTGGTACCCTAGGTGGTAGAGGTCATGGGTTTGGAACATGTTATCAAAGGAGACTTGGTGAGTTGCTGCAGTGCATGTTGTAGACTTACATGCTGCTGCCAGTGTGCATCGGTGGCAGAGGGAGGTAATGTTGAAGATGGTGGATGAAGTGCCAATCAAGAGGGCTGCTTTGTGCTGGATGGTGTTGAGCTTCTTGAGTGTTAGAGCTGCGCTCATCCAGGCAAGTGGAGAGTTTTCCATTGCACTTCTGAATTATGCCTTGTAGAGGGTGGACAGGCTTTGTGGAGTCAGGAGGTGAGTTAGCTACAGAGTTCCCAGCCTCTGAGCTGCTCTTGGAGCCACAGTATTTATATGAATGCTCCAGTTCAGTTTCTGATCAATGGTAACCCCAGGATGTTGATAGTGGAGGATTCATTGAAGTCAAGGCAAGACAATTAGATTCTCTCTTATTGGAGATATCATTGTCTGCCACTTGTGTAGCATGAATGTTACTTGCCACTTATCAGCCCAAGCCTAAATGCTGTCCAGGTCTTGCTGCATATGTACGCAGACTGCTTCAGTATCTGAGAAGTCACAAATGGCACTGAACATTGTGCAATCATCAACAAACATCCCCACTTCTGACCTTATGATGGAGGGAAGGTCATTGATGAAGTAGCTGAAGATAGTTGGGCCTAGGACACCACCCTGAGGAACTCTTGCAGTAATGTCCTGGGACTGGATGATTGGCCTCCACCAAGCGCAACAATCTTCCTTTGCATTAAGTATGACTCCAAACAGAGGAGAGATTTCCCCTGATTTCAGATAATGACAGCAGATTTTCCTTCCCTAAAGGACATTAGTGAGCCAGATGGGTTTTTACGGCAGTCAAAGATGGTTTCATGGCCAACATTACTGAGAGGAGCTTTTAATTCCAGATTAATATAACTAAATTTAATTTCCACTAGCTGCCATGATGGGACTTTAAACCGTGTCCCTTGAGCATTAGCCTGGGCCTCTAGACTATCAGCCCAGTGGCTTTACCACTATACCACCCCCTCTTACAGACATGCAAATTAACCACCTTGTGATTCCAAAGTTTTCCTTAATTTTGGGAAACCATATGAATAACTTCTAGCTCTAGGAATTTCACAATCCTCTTTCCCAGAATTGCTAGTTTCGTGTATGGAGATAATAATGGACACCCTGGCTCTGCCAAGAGATCCAGAAATGGGTCATCTATTGTTCAGTGTTTAGACTTCTAACTATGATCTTGAAGGTAAAAATAGCTTAGCTTTTACCAGTAATTAAGTCCAAGCTTGATGAATTGCATTTACTTCAGGATTGTTTATCAGTTTCTCAATTAGATGCCCCCATTTATCTTCAGTTAACACTTTAACATTCAACTTAAACATTATATTCCTGAAACTAGAAGTTATATTTTAAAACATGAATTATGAACCAGAAATTTGCAACAACAGCCAACTCTACCTCACCACCACCTCTCTCGACTCTTCCACTGTTGCTAAATTATCAGACTGCTTAAGCTGGACTTTACACTTTCCAGAGGGGAATAGGAAGTATGCAATCCTCACATTGATTCAAGTGCCAGCTGGCCAATTAGTGGCTGACTGGTGGGAATGCCAGCCAATTAGCATTGTGAAGAGGGACTCCACACCCAATTGGTCATCTAATGCAGGACATCCAGTGGGAGAGGGGCTAGGCTGTGAACCAAAAGTCGATTCCACCCAGCAACCCTCTCCCTCTTATTCTCTTCTTAATTGTTATGCCAGACTATAAAAACTGAACAAATAAAATCTACTAACATCCATATGCTGCTATCTTCAGCAGCAGATTCTGCTGCTACATGCAGCCATGGTCCCATTTTCAGGCCTTATCACCCAGTCTTGTGCCGCCTTGTCAAACCTGGCTTAACGCACCCCCAATGTTTTTCTGGTGTGACTGGTAAAAAGTGGAGTGGCCAAAAAAAGCTCAATAGCTTGGTAATTCTTTTTTTTCGAAAGGGCGTGCACGGTTCAGATTTCAGCAACCGTTCGCTTTTAGTATTGTTGCTGAGAAAAGAGATGTGTCTAAGCTTTTTGTCTTGTACTCATCAGGAGGCTCACAAGAATACCAATGTAAGGGGGGAAACAACGATTTATAGTGAATGTGAAGAGAGTGCTGATTGGTTGGCAAGTGGCGTTCCCATGGAGAATAGCCACTGATGGTAACTGACAGTTAACTGCCTAGCACTGTTTGAAATTTAAACCAGGTAGCTTGACATTATTGGTCAAGGCATTGCCCTGAGGAATGACTTATTTTGTTTAGCTGAAACAAGTGCAATGTATGTTCTTTCTGTCTGCAAGCAGGGCCCTCGGTATTAATACATGTAGCTTCCAGTACACGATAATGTGCCACATTGTAAGCCCAACTGACAATCTTAAATTGGTTGTCAGCGTAATTCTTAACACATCGAGGATTATTTAACAAACATTGTCCAATCGTGGAATCAGATCTAATGTTGGACACGGCATTTTGAGTTTTGCAAGCATGGGCTGGTTGGGTATGGTCTGTTCGCTGGCCACAGCTGGGACATGCTGTGTGATATGATCCGCCAGTCTTTGGGATGTATGGCCTACATACCTAGCATCACACTGGCACTGAAATTCATACACCACATTATTCATTTGTGTGATAGGCAGAAGGTCTTTTTGGCTTGATGGCAGCATGCTGTTAGTGGTGACTACCACTTGTGTTGCTAATGCAAGGTAGCAGCATGAAACAGCTAGCTTCACCTGTTGCTCAGATTTTTAAGATACCTTGCCTTTCCAGGGTAATCTGATGTAAACTGGGCACTTCTCAGGGCCAAAGTGACAGCCTTAGGTCCGTTCATGAGCTTGCGTAATATACAGCATGAAATGATCCGATCAGGGTAGCCGTTATCCGGCAGGGTGTCCTTGATGTGCTCTATTTCAGCATCAAGTTTGCATGATGAGCAAATGGCTCAGGCCCTATTTAGAAGTTGCTGATAAGGCCAACCTTATAGCGTGTGGAACTGTAAGAATCCCAATGCATATATTGACCAGTAAAGGTAAGCTTGTGATAGGCCGTGGTGGACAATCCCCGGCAGATTCCTCAACAAGTGCATCAAAGAAGGCCGAGTTCATTTGACTGCTCCATTTCATAGGTGAATTTGAGCGCAGGACGGACCCATTAAGGCAATGGGGCAGTCAAATTAATTCCCTATCCTTGATGTACTAGTTGAGAAATCTGCCAGGGGATCCTCTACCACAGTCTACCGCAAGCTTACCTTCACTGGTCAATATACGTGTTGGGATTCTTACAGTTTCATGCATTATAGGATTGATCTTACCAGCAACCTTGTAAAAAGGGCCTGAGCCATTTGTTCACCATACAAACTTAATGCTGAAATAGGGTGCATCAAAGGCCTCCTGCAGGATAATGGCTACTCTGATCAGATCATTTCATGCTGCATACCACTCAAGCTCATGAGCAGGCCTAAGGCCATCGCCTTCGGCTCAAAAAGTGCCCAGTCTACCTCAGATTACCCTGGAAAGGCAAGGTATCTCAAAAATTTGATTAACAGGTGAAGCTAGCTGTTTCACGCTGCTACTATGTAGTAGCAACATGAGTGGTATTCACCACTAACAGGATGCTGAGGTCAAGCCAAAAATACCTTCTGCCTATCACACAAATGAGTAATGTGGTATATGAATTTCAGTGCCAGTATGCTGCTAGGTATGCAGATTGTACACAAAGACTAACGGATTGTCTACAATAACGTGTCCCAGCCGCTGTCAGCAATGGGCAGGGTACAAACTGTACCCAGCCAGCTCGTGCTTGCAAAACTCAAAACACAGTGTCCAACTTTAGATCTGATTCTGCGATTGGACAACATTTGCTAAATAATCCTCGATGTGCTAAGAATTAAACTGACAACCAATTTAAGATTGTCAGTGGGGCTCACAATGTGGCACATTTTCGTGTACTGGAAGCTACATGTATTAATACAGAGGGCCCTGTTGTTTGCAGACAGAAAGAACATGTGCATACGTTGCACCTGTTTCAGCTAAACAAAATAAGTGACAGCCATTTGCTGACTCATTCCTCAAGGCAATGCCTTGACCAATCAGGGTAAAGCTGCCTGGTTTCAATTTCAAACAATGCTTGATAGTTAACTGTCAATCACCATCTGTGGTGCATTCTCCATGGCAACATCACTTGCCAGCCAATCAGCACTCTCTTCACATATAGTACAAGTTGTTTTTTTTCCCTCTTATTTTGATATTCTTGCAAGTGTCCTGATGTGTGCATAACGAAAAGCTTAGACATGTCTTTTTTTCAGCAATACGTAAGTTCTTTACTACCAAACAATTGTATGGTATTATTGGAGACTGGTGCAATGACATCAGATTGCTCACCCAATGTCATCACACCACATTTTACGTAAGCATGGAGGGCAGCCCAACCACTTTGCATCAGTAAAATTCTGTCCCTTATCTGACATCCAATATTGAATGAGCAGAAATTTCCTCCAATTAAACATTGGGAAGACTGAAGCCAGTGTTTTCAGTCCTCGCTCCAAACTCCATTCCCTAGCTACCGCCTCCCTGGCAACAATGTGATCAAAGCAGTCTATTTGCGACCTTGATGTCACATTATATCCCAAGGTAAGATTCCGACCTCATATTCGTGTCATCACTAAGATCGCCTAATTCCATCGTAACATCGCTCGAATTTTCCTCTGTCTCAACACACCTACTACTGAAAAACTTATTCCTGCGTTTGCTACCTCTAGATTTGACTATTCCAATGCATTCTTGGCTGGTCTCCCATATTTTACCATTTGTATGAATGAAACGGTCATCCAGAATTCAGCTGCCAGTGTCTTAACTCGACACAAGTCCCATTCCTTATCACTCCTGTGCTTGCTAACCTACATTGGCTTCTGGTCAAGCAAATCTTGCCTTAAAATTCTCATCTATATTTTCAAACCCTTCCGTGGGATTTCCCCTCGTTACCCTACCTCTGTAATCTTTTCCAGCCCTGCCACTCTCTGAGATATCTGCATTCCTTTAATTCTGGCCTCTTCTGCATTCCCAATTATAATTTCTCCACCATTGCCGGCCACACCTTCCGTTACCTAGGCCCTAAGCTCTGGAATTCCCTCCCTACATCTCTCAGCCTCTCCACTACATTTTCCTTCTTTAAGACACAGCTTAAAACCTAGCTTATTGACTAAGATATCAGATCATGTGACCTAATATCACCTTTTGTGACTCAATGTCATACTTTGTTTTAGAATGCTCCTGTGAAGTGTGTTGGAATGTTTCATTATATTAAAGGAGCTATATAAATTATGTTGTTGTTGCATTGCTGCTTGTCACTGACGGAATTTATGGTTGGAATCTTCTATTCTGGAGTCTAAATTTGGTGGCAGGCATGGAAGTGGGAGTGATTTCTGTTGGGGGCATGATCTTGAGCTGTTCAGCTCATGAAATATGCATCCACGTGGAGCTTACCAATTCTCATGGTGGAGTAGGCAGGAAGTCACCAACCCGCTGTTACCTCGTGTGCACTATCTCTTCCACCTTTGCATGGCAACTACTGCACCCTCTCTCGTTAACACTTTGTCCCTTCCTTGGTCATCCTCCACGCAACTTTCACTGCCAGCACCTGGATTCAAGCATAAACTTGCATTTACAGATGCTCCCCAAAGAGGGAAATGCAGTGGCAACTCATAATTAATCATGGAAAAAGTCTACCTCACCAGGTTCATGCCACTTATGTACAGTCATAAAAGCGAACGTTCAAATTTCTCGTTGGCGGGGAACTTAATTGGAAGGGGAGCTTAATTCCATCAAGCTGGCCTTTTATTAAGCATGCATGACTTGCTAATGCATGCAAAAGGGCTTCCTGACGTTGTTCATCAGGAAGCTTGACTGACCTATAACCTGCCTTTAAAGTCCTAAGAACTTAATGCCTTATGTTCATCCCACTTTCGGGAAACTGATTTTTGGCCTCATGACAAATTAAGTTCCCAACTATGAATTTTCTCACTGCTGACGGGACTGGAAGATTCCACCCTATGTGTTTGCATACTGCCCATGATCAGTGTGTTTTTTATGTGAGGGGTGCGTGCTTTCTTACCCTCAGAGTGATTGTCTCAATTTAAATAATTCCAGTAGCAAGCTTTTTTGTGAATTTAGAATTAAGGAAGGTTATTTATTATCACACACTTGCCTTAGAGGTTTAAAATGTGACATATCACTTATTCAACTCACCATCACTATCACTCACACAAAGATTAGATACAGATGAGGGGCAAGAAACAATACATTTATGACCTATGATTGTCTCAGCCTCTTTCATAATAGGCCTGTAATTTCTTAGATGAGTTGATGCTTTAGTTGAAGTCAAGGCCTTGTAAAGCAGAGGATTTTTAGTAAGCTAGCAGTCAACTTTCCAGGAGGTTGGTTCTCAGGTGAACTTGAATTTGGAACAGGTTGGGGAGAATCCTTCTCCCACTTTCAAGGTATGGTTGTCTAGTAGCTTGGCTGTGTCGCTGATGTGCAGCTGGTTCAGTGACTGTCTGATGGATTTCTCTGTCTGCAGAACAGCTGCTTGCTGCTTCAAAAGCAGGTGACAAACATGGCTGTCTCACTATGTGACTTGTTACAAGTCCAACTTCCTTTTCTAAATAAGGTGAGTGGCTAGGTTGAAAATACATCCTGTATGATGACTTTCACGCCTTCAGAGTTTGAGACAGCTACTGTCTCTGTATCTGAATGACCCATTCAATTTGAAACTACCCTTTTGAATTAGTTTCAGGAAAATGCATTGAGTCAACATCAGTCTGGAAAGCTCCTTTTGTTCCCTCTTGAGACAGAGGAGTATTTCAATCCACAAGAGAAGTCAGATGATTCTCGGGCTACCATCTTTTTCTAGCCTTTTGTGTTCTTTAAAAATATAAAGGATTGACTGAAAGTTCATACTATACTGGAGCATGACGCTGTTTGTGGGACCATGTTAAGTGCAAATTGGCTGCTGTGTTTCCTACACTTAAGTGACTACACTTAAAAAGTACTTAATTGGCTGTAAAATGCTTTGTGATGTCCTGAGGTGATGAAAGGTGCTAGATGCATGCAAGTATTTATTTTTTCTGTATGTCTATCAAAAATTCCTCTTGTAGTCAGCACAATGTTTTGGGAGTGGAAACATACATATTTTTCCCCTTTATTGAATCCAGACTGTCACTAAAACAATACATCACAATAATGTAAAGTGTTTCAGGTGTAGTATTACCTCAAGTTCAGAGGTCACCAGGCTGGCTTCCCATTTTCTTCTTATTGATTCCTACAGAGCTGCATTATATCTGCATTATGCTGCCTTAATATTACAGCACTGTTACCTGACTCTGATGGCAACATTGTAACATAAAGGAAGCAGCACTACAACTTCCAGCAGCATGGGGTACTGCTTAATGAGGTATTTATCTTCTTGCTGTGGGAAACAAAGTGTCATTGGACTAACCCAAAGAACTAGTGTGGATCATTGCACCTGTAATTGACTTCTTTTCTACATGAGGGAAGGTCCTTGTTCATAAACCTAGTGAAATCATGATTTTAAATGACTGTGCATGTGCAATCTTGATCACTTTGAAATATACAATGCAATATGAATGAGAGAGATCCCAGAGGATAGAAACACACTCAGCACATTGCAGAACTGTTAACATAAAAATGTAAGTGTAAGTGAGGATACAAAATATTAAAAGTAACCCAATTTTCACAAGGAGAATGTAACTTGTTCACTTCTATATTGCATTGTGATTCACTACCCTGTGTGATTTATACCTGGTGTGTAAGCATTTGGGCTTAAAAGAAAGGGAATTAAAATGTCTGTGCAATTACAATAAAGAAACATAGGAACCAGAGTAGAGCACTCAGCTCCTGTTGGATCATAGTTGACCTGTACCATTTCCATTTACCTGTCTTTGCTCCATATTCCTTGAAATCCTTATCCAACAAAAATATATCAATCTCAGTCTTGAATATTTTCAATTGTCCCAGCAATCACAGTCTTTCAAGGGGAGAGTTTCAGATTTCCACTATCTTTCATCTGAAAAAGTGCTTCTTGAATTCACTCTTAAATGGCTTGGTATTAATTTTAAGATTGTGCCCTTTGTTCTGTATTCTCAGAAAATAGGAAATAGTGGTATGGTCCCCATGGAGATCAACAAACCAAAAGAAACAAATTTACTGAACAACCCACTGAGAAAACCAATGGACACGATTTCACTTTTTATAACTTTGCCTTAACAATCAAATGAAAATCAACATAAACTAAACATGAATTAACAGGCAAATCTGAGTCAATACAAGCTATAGATTACAAATTAAATAGCAGATACAACAAGATAGATCTCATAGGTTTACTTGGCAGTCCACATCATATGTGACACTAACTTCAGCCACAAAGTCCTTCAAAGCTCTGAACTTTCTCCAATAGGATTCCAGCTCCTTTTCTTCAAGGATTCAGCCTGATCCCCAGCCAACAGCAGCATCCAACCAACCTGAGTTTCACGGGCACAATCAGTAGCAAAATGGCACATGGCTACAGAACCTCCATAACTCTGAATACTCTTGATAATGTGAATTCACCAATGTTATCTTCAAGAAGCAGAAATATCTGTAAAACCTGTGTATTTGCTTATTCCCTGCTCCTAGATCCAAGCTCTATCTTCTTCAGCTAGCCAAACTGCACCACTGGGATCCCCAGAAACTTGAAGTTTCCGTTTCCATTTCAGTTTTAGTTTACCTAGAAACCTGAAAGTTCAGTTTCCCTTTCAGTTTGCTGAAGTTTCCATTTCAGTTCAGTTACGGTCTGTCTCAAATATTACAAGCTTCGAAACCATGGATTCCATCAAAATAGTTTATTTGCACCCTATTGAACCCCTTAATTATGTTAAACACCTTGATTGGATCACCACTCAGCCTTCTAAACTTAGAGGAATACAAGCAATCTTGATGCAACCTGTCCACATAACCTAACCCTTTAAGCCGTCGCATAATGCTGGTGAATTTGCGCACGGCTCTTTCCAAAGCCGATTCTTCCTTCCTGAGGTGCAGTGCCAAGAACTCAATGTAGTTTTCCAAATGTGGTCTGATCAAGGCTCTGTATAACTGATACATCACTTCCACGCTTTTATGTTCCAGTCACCTTGAAATAACAACATTCCGCCTGTTGATTGCTTTTTGTACCTTTGCATGACATTTTAATGATTTGTGTACCTGGACTCCCAAATCCCTTTGTTCCAATGCAATTTCTAATTTCTCATTATTAAGAAATTTATGATCTGTCCTTCTCAGGTCTATTATGGATGACCTCACATTTGTCTACAATGGCCTCCACCTGCTATAGTCTGTCCTCTCACTAGATTGTAGTAAATTATTGTGACACCTAGACAACTAACTCTGCCTTCTAACTGAGAGTCATCTGCAAAGTAATAAAATATTAATATATATAAAATATTATCTAGTTTGATTGTTCTATTTATATGTATTCAGATATTATTAAAGTCTGGCATATAGTGCACACTTAATAACCACAAATCGTACTCTATGATTATTTTACAGAAGTGATTCAAAACTGGGATTGTAAATTAGTCATCCACATATTTTCATGTACCCAGAACAACTATGAATACAGCTAATTACAATGACAAATTAAATTTCAACAAAAGCAATCAATCACATTGTTGTTCATACAAAGCAAGTAGACTAACTAATGGAGGTGTGATATCAGCAATTATAAACAATTTGGAGAAAGCTTAGTAAACCTTGATAACATCAATTGCCCTGAATTTGTGAGCTGATCAGTTGGTTTTGTTTTCTTATCCTAATTTTCAACAAGTACAGAATGTCAGGAATGTGTCTCTGTTTGCTCCTCATTGTTTATTAACATTGTTATGCAAATATATAAAATGGAAATTCCTATGTTAACATTTGCTTGCTGGCTCCTGAGATGGTCACCAATTAGTGAATTTCAAGGAAGAACTGGGCCTGTTCCTGACTTGGGCAGAGATCAACTCTTACTAAAGGCATGGAATTATCAGGACGAGAATGATCTCCTGAACTAGTTTCAATTGTCAAGGGGTTTTGGAGAGGAATTTCCCTTTTTTTTTCTCCAAATTGACCCATGTCTTTATCTGCTTCACTGCTTTTTTTGCAGAGGTTGAGAGTGTGTATATTGTGATAAACAAAGTATCACAATTGTATGGGATAGGCCAGAGGTTCTTTTCCCATCTATCATTGTTCGCATGTTTGTATCCTTAAGTTGCAGACCTCTCATCACCAGTGGCGCAGGTCACCCAGGTCTGTACATCATTTTCTTTTTCATACAATTTACCTTCTCTCAGATAAGTATTATCTTTAACTTCATCTAGCCTTTGTACTTTATGTAGATTATTAGTAGATTTCCTATTGCAAAAGTTAGGTTTCTTAACAATCAGTGGTGTTATGCCAATTAGTGTTATTAGCCGGCGGATTGAACTGTGTTTATCGGATTACCATGAGTGAGCCTTGGAGTCTGGCAGCACTTCTATCGGGTGCCAGAACGAGCAGTATTTTGAATGAATACTAAAAACTGAAAGAGGAGCTTCAATAACATTGGAATGGGAGGTTGTGAGCACGTCAATACAGGTCGTGAATCTGCGATTACTAACAGCATAAAAACATCAGAAATAGAAACAGAAGTAGATCATTAAGGCACTTGAGCCCATTCCACCATTCAATACAATCATAGCTGAGCTTCTAACTAAACTCCATTTTCCTGCCCACTCTGCATATCCATTGATTCCCTGGGAGATCAAAAACCTACCAATCACAAAGGTAGAGCATCCACAAGGTGGACAATTGTAATGATTCATAACCTGCTGATTCAAGAAATTTCTCCTCATTTTAGTCCTAAATAATTGACCTCTTAATCTGAGGCTGTGTTCTAGATTCCCCAGCCAGGAAAAATAACTTCTCAGTGTCTACCCTTTAAAACTTTGTATGTTTCAATGAGATCATCTGTCATTCTTCTAAGCTCTAGAACATAGGTCCAGTTAACTCAGCCTCTCATCATAGGACAACTGTCTCATCCCTGGAATCAATCCAGCGAATCTTTAAAAAAAGCAAAATACTGCGAATGCTGGAAATCTGAAATAAAAACAGAAAATGCTGGAAAAACTCAGCAGGGCTGACAGCATCTGTAGAAAGAGAAACAGAGTTAACATTTCAAGTCCGTATGACCCTTTTCTATTTATATTTCAGTGAATCTTTAATGTACAGCCATCAAGCCAAATATATCCTTTGTTAGATATAAAAATCAAAACTGTGCACCTTATTCCAGGTGTGGTCAAACAAAAAATTCTTATACAAGTGTACAATTGTTATACAAACCCTATACAATTCCTTATAGTAGTATTCCAATCCACTTGCCATAAAGACCAACATGCTTCCTAATTGCTTCCTGAATGCTAATTTTCAGTTTTCCTTGTACAAGTGCACCAAAGTCATTCTGAACATCAGCACTTAAAAGTTTGATACCTTTTAAAAATATTCTGTTTTTCTATTCTTATCTTCAAAGTGAATAACCCTACACTTCCACATATTATACTCTATCTGCCACCTTATTGCCCGCTCACTTAACCTGTCTACACCTCTCTGTAGCTTCTTTGTGCCCTCCTCAATGCTTACATTCCCACCTAGCTTTCTATTGTCAGCAAACTTAGATTGATGGCTCTTGGATTCTTTGTCTAAGTTATTAACATAGGTTGTAAATAGCTGAGACCCCAGCACTGATCCTTGCTTTACTTCACTAGTTATAATCTGCCAGTTTGAAGATGCTCCATTTATCCCAACTCTCAGCCTCTTGTCCATTAACCAATCCTCCATCCATGCTGATGTATTGACCCCAAATCCATGACTCCTTATCGTGAACATTAACCTGTTGTGTGGCACTTTATTGATTGTCTTTAAGAAATCTAAGTATATTACATTTACTCATTCCCCTTTATCCATCTGACTAGGTATATCCTCAAGAGACTATAATAAGTTTGTCAAACACAATTTCCCTTTAGTAAAACCATGTTGATTTATTAAAACCATATTATAACATGTTAATCTTGTTAAACCATACTCACTAGTACATCCACTATCTCTGCGGCTACCTTTTTTAGAACCCTTGTTGTGATCCTTAACCAGACCCCTAAGTTTTGGTAAGAAAAGGCTGGGACCCAATACCATTTTGTTTAAAGTAAATCAAGACACTTGCTTAGTGAATAAAGCCACAAGATTCCATGAGTTTTGAACAAACAAAAAAAAACTTTACTATACAAGGCCAGAAAGATAAAACAATTTACGATATCTATCTTATACTCTAATATTTAGTGTTAATATGAGACACATGTGAATTAACAGACAAACTGTGGTCAAACACACCACTCTGCACAATAAATGCCAAATGCGACCAAAGCAGATCCACAGATTTCTTAATAGCCCATCCAGACTTCAGTGACGGTGCAAGTCAACCAATTTCCCTGAAACTCTGTCTGTCTCACAAGGGATTCCAGTCTTCATCTAACCTTAGAATTCTCTCCAAAAGTCATTCCAATTCAGACGGCATCAACGGTGGCCCATCATGCAAGGTTTCAATCTCGTCCATCGAAATTCCATTCCCCTGGATTCCTGTGTATGCACTCAAGCATCAACTCACAAGTACAACTTAACTTAAAGTCTTCCACCTGCAGCCTTTTTCCTGTTTGGAGCCTGTGTTCCTGCTCCTCTCCTTTTAACTAAACTGGGACCTTCATCTGTCCCTGTCCCCTCTCTGGAACTCTTCTTTTGGGACTTCTCCTTGTCCCTTCTCCCATTGGGACCTCTCCCTGTCCCCTCTCCCTGTCGCCTGCCTGGGACTCTTCGTTCTGATGGCTCTCCATTCCAGTTACCTAACCTGGGTCTTTGCGCCATTTTTCTTCTGGCACAGGCGCACTGGACCCAAAGAATGAAAAAATGCTGATCTGCGCAGAAGGTAAGTTTAGTTTTCATAACACCATTCCCTTTGTAAGAAAGAAAGCTTCAATACAGTGATGCTTTCTTTACAATGGCTTTACAATTTCAGACAAGAAGTACTTAACATCATAAATGTCCAATAAATAGTTTATTATATACTGTACAGATAAACTTTTCATTTTGTTGCACAATTACTCATCTCATATTATAAAGTTACAAATATTTAGCCAAATCAAAAGCCAGTACATGTAACAAGTATGATTAGCAGGATTTAAACATCACAGAACAATCACAACTCAAAGCATGTGTTTTTTTCTTACAGCCGTTCTTTAACTCGGCAGAGAGTGTTTCATTTAAGTCCCCAGGCCAATTGTCATGACCAGTCAGCCTGATGTTGGTAATGGGGAAAATTCTAGAGTCCATTATAAAACATTTAATAGTTGATCACGTGGAAAACAGTGGCAGAATCGGACAGAGTCAGCATGGATTTATGAAAGGGAAATCATACTTGACAAATCTACTGCAATTTTTCGAGGATGTAACTAGTAGAGTTGATGATGATGAGCCAGTGGATGTGTTTTATTTGGACTTTCAGAAGGCTGTCGACAAAGTCCCACATAAGAGATTGATGTGTAAAATTAAAGCGCATGGTATTGGGGGTAGTGTATTGAGATGGATAGAAAGCTGGTAGGCAGACAGAAAACAAAGAGTAGGGATAAACGGATCTTTTTCCGAATGACAGGCAGTGATTAATGGGGTACCGCAGGGAACGGTGCTGGACCCCAGTTATTCACAATATATATTAATGATTTAGATGAGGGAATAAAGGTAATATCTCCAAATTTGCAGATGACACAAAGCTGGGTGGGAGGGTGAGCTGTGAGGATGATGCAGAGATGCTTCAGTGTGATTTGGACAAGCTGAGTGAGTGGGCAAATGCATGGCAGATGCTGTATCATGTGAATAAATGTGAGTTTATCCATTTTGGTAGCAAAAACAGGAAGGCAGATTATTTTCTGAATGGCTATAAATTGAGAGATGGGAATGTGCAACGAGACCTGGGTGTCCTCGTACACCATTCGCTGAAGATAAACATGCAGGTGCAGCAGGTGGTAAAGAAGGCAAATGGTATGTTGGCCTTCATAGCCAGAGGGTTCGAGTACAGGAACAGGGATGTCAAGCTGCAGTTGTACAGGGCCTTGGTGAGACCACACCTGGAACATTGTGTGCAGCTTTGGTCTCCTTATCTGAGGAAGGATGTACTTGCTCTAGAAGGAGTGCAGCGAAGGTTTACCCAACTGATTCCTGGGATGGCGGGACCAACATATGAGGAGAGATTGAGTCGATTAGGATTATATTCACTGGAGTTCAGAAGAATGAGGGGGGATCTCATAGGAACCTATAAAATTCTAACAGGACTAGACAGGGTAGATGCAGGAAGGATGTTCCCAATGGTGGGGGAGTCCAGAATCAGGGGTCACAGTCTGAGGATATGGGGTAGACCATTTAGGACTGAGTTGAGGAGGAATGTCTTCACCCAGAGAGTGGTGAGCCTGTGGAATTCATTACCACAGAAAGTAGTTGAGACCAAAACATTGTATGTTTTCAAGAAGGAGTTAGATATAGCTCTTGGGGCAAAAGGGATCAAAGGGTATGGGGAGAAAGTGGGAGCAGCTATTGAGTTGGATGATCAGCCATGATCCTAATGAATGGTGGAGCAGGCTCTAAGGGCCAAATGGCCTACTGCTGCTCCTAGTTTCTATGTTTCTATGTCATCCTTTTTGTTAGCTGTAAGTGTAGTTCCACCTTTAAGCTCATTTTCCAAACTCAAAAGTTGTAAATTCGCATTTCTAGACAATAAGGTCAAAATGGCTTTTTGTGCACCAACAATTTTTTTTTATTCATTCACTGGCTGGGCCAGCATTTATTGCCCATCGCTTGTTGACCTTGAGAAGCTGGTGATGAGCTGCCTTCTTGAACCACAGCAGTCCATGTGGTGTAGATTGACCCACAGTGCTTAGGAAGGGTGTTTCAGGATTTTGAGGCAGTAACATTGAAGGAACGGTGATATATTTCCAAGTCAGGATGGTGAGTGACTTGGAGGGGAACTTCCAGGTGGGTGTGTTCCCATCTATCTGCTTGTCCTTCTAGTTGGTAGTGGTCATGTGCTTGGAAGGTGCTGTCTAAGCGGCCATGGTGAGTTCCTGTAGTGCATCTTGTAGATGGTACACACTGCTGCTACTGTGCGTCGGTGGTGGAGGGAGTGAATGTTTGTGGATGTGGTGCCAATCAAGTGGGCTGCTTTGTCCTGGACAGTGTTGAGCTTCTTCAGTGTTGTGGGAGCTGCACTCATCCAGGCAAGTGGGGAATATTCCATCACACACCTGACTTGTGTCTTGTAGATTGTGGACATGCTTTGGGGAATCAGGAAGCGAGTTACTCATTGCAGGATTACTAGCCTCTGACCTGCTCTTATAGCCATTTATATGACTAGTCCAGTTCAGTTTTTGGTCAATGGTAACCCCCAGGATATTGATAGTAAGGATTCAGTGATAGTAATGTCATTGAACATCAAGGGGTGGTGGTTAGATTCTCTCATGTTGGAGATTCTGATTGCCTGGTACTTATGTGGCACGAATGTTATTTGCCACTTGTCAGCCTGGATATTGTCCAAGTCTTTCTATGTTTGGACATGGACTGCTTCAGCATCTGAGGAGTCACAAATGGTGCTGACTATTGTACAATTCATTTACCTTCTGATCGGAATCTCTTTTAGCCATTTCAAGGATGTTATTAAGAAGCTTTTTATATTCACACAAAGCGGTTTAGTATGCCTGCTTGGTTTGATCTTTGAACTTTTCTCCTGATTCCATTTAAAATGGGTCTTATTTAATTCTTTCTGAGCAACGTCCACCACATCCTCATTCTGGACTTTTATTTTTTCTTTCCAATACTTTAAGTCTTCCACACAATTCACGAACCATGTCAGTCCAATCCTCTCAGGGTTTTAAATGATAGTTTGTGAACTGTCCATTTGGCTGGATTCTGGTTGCTGTACTCTGTGTCTCAACACTGGCGAGCACTTGCAATTGGGTGTCTGCTGTCATTGATTCTTCTGAATCACTTTGCGGTCTTAGTCCTTTCTGTTGAAAATTTTTACTTTGGTACTTCTGTTGCTTCTGTAATGTCAATTACTGAGGTGGATACGTCTGTATTGTTACTTGGATCAGTTCTTTGCTCAACTGGGCCACAATTGAGCAAGGAGTTTTTATTCACAGACAAAACTTTGGAACTGTAATGGTCCATCTCTAATTGTGGAAAAACTGGACTGCCCACTATATCATTTTTTTTTTATATTCGTTCATGGGACATGGGCATCGCTGGGTAGGTCAGCATTTATTGCCCATCCCTAAATGCCCTTGTTCAGAGGGCATTTTTTAAGAGTCAAGCACATTGCTGTGGACCTGGAGTCACATGTCGGTCAGACCAGGTAAGGACGGCAGATTCCCTTCCCTAATGGACATCAGTGAACCAGATAGGTTTTTACGACATTCGACAATGGTTTCATGGTCATCATTAGACTTTTAGGACAGAATTTTTCCATCAGTGACTTGGGGGCGTAGCCCGCTCTCTGACACGTAAATGATGCGGGATGACAACGGGGGGGGAACCCCCGACATCATCCCGCCCCATTTAAATATTCAGGAAGGCGGACGGGCAGCGAAATCAGCTGTCTGCCCACCGACCTGTTAATGGCCAATTGAGGCCATTGACAGGATAATTAAGACAATTAAAGGCCCTGCCCGTCCAACCTGAAGGCTGGTGGGCAGGCCAGGAGTCCCAGTGGGCTTCTGAAAAAACACGAAACCTCATCCACTGGCGGGATGAGGTTTCATGTCAGTTTTAAAAAACTTCAATAACGTTTTAGTCATATTTATTAACGTGTCCCACATCGTATGACATTGTCACATGAGGGGGACATGTTAATAATTTTTTTATTTTTCTATTTTTTAAGTTTATCAAACTGTCAGTGCTCTCCCTGAGGCAGCACTTAGTCTCAGGGAGTAGTGCGTTCTTTCGCGCGCATGTGTGAAAGAGCGCACTTTGACAGATGAGGAATCCCTCCCCCCCGCACAGGAAACACATAGCGCTTCCCATCAGGTGGCCCGCCCACTCAAATGGTGGCTGGGCCTGTTTCAGCTTTGGAGTTCGGCTGCCCGCCTGCCGCCAAGCCGGTGGGGCCCATCCGCCCATGGAGGGCTAAATTCTGCCCTTAATTCAAGATATTTATTGAATTCAAATTCAAATTCCGACATCTGCCATAGTGGAATTCAAACCTGAGTCCCCAAAGCATTACCCTGGGTCTCTGGATTACTAGCCTAGTGACAATACCACGATGCCACCACCTCCCCCTAAATATCATTGCTCCATATCAAGTCTACAGGTGGAATTTTATGCCCCCATCGCAGCATGCCGTTCAAAACTCTGTTGACTTTGGTGGGATCATAAAATCACACAGGCCTAAAATTCCACCTGACATTTGTAATAGGGGGCAGAATTTTTGGGTCAGCGAGCAGGGGCAGGGCCCGCTTGCCGATATGTAAAATGACATGCAGTGACGTCAGGCGTACGTCCCGATGTCACCAGCATACAGCTGAGTTGGTTGCGCGCCCCGCGAACTGTCAAAGGCCTTTTAAGGCCTGTTAAAAACTAATTAAAATAGTTAAGTAAGCTGCCCATCCAACCTTAAGGTGGCCCAATGAAGCTGAAAGACACCACTGCACATTATTCAGTGAAAGTGAATGTATTGTCAGCTTATAAAGTGACAAAATGTGTTCACCCATGCAACCACTTGTGATCAGAAATTCTTTACTTTTCTAGGCCTACCACTTCTTCTAGGTGGTGCCCTGACACCTGCAGGAGGGGTGGAGACAGCCCGTGCAATGCTTGGTCCTGTTGCTTCTGATGACTTTGGCATGCGTCCTCTGGAGAGCCAAGGCTTTGAGGTTTGCTTTGGCGGTTCTCCTGTGGGCCAGTTGCTCCCTCTGTGGTGACAGAGGACAAGGTTGAGGAGGTCACTGGCAAAGGGGAATCGGAGGGACAGGACAGCCTCTGAGTGGATAACATGGGGTGTCCAGCTGCCGCTCTTCCTCCTCCTCCCTCAGGTGCCTGGGGGCCCCAGAGTGACTTCTTGAGGGGAAGTAGCACCTGGAGGGACATCGATGTGCCCCGCTTCCCTCTCGCGTTGCCATTGCAGGAACTCACCCATGGCTCCCACAATGAAGTGCAGATCTGTGCGCAACTCCACGTTCTGCTGACCAGTGTCTGTCATCCTTCCCATGTAGAACTCCATATATGCAAATGTGGCCACCACAAAATCAGAGAGCAGGCGGTATCACTCCTCTGACTCACATGCCACTTTGTTGAGGGCTTCCAACAGCTCTGCCTGATATTCCCCCGCCTTCTGCTGAACCTCCAGGATGAGTTGGAAGACCAAATCCCGAGGTTCATCATCTGACTCGGACTTTTCAGATGCCTTTTCCCCAGCAGTCCTCCAAGTGCCAGGGAGCTTGGTTGAACTGCTGCTGACACGTGTCTGTGTGGTGACTGCCAGATTGTGAACCCAAGCCTGCTCTACATCTAAGTCCCAATGAGGTGTGTGCCTTTGCACTGGTGGAGGGTGTGGGTAAGCGCTGTGATGGGTCTTCCAGGTTGCTTATTTCCAGTTCTTCAATGGAGGAGGTGTCCTCTTGGCTGGAGGTGAGGACCTGGATGGAACTGAGGGACTGGCTGGCTGCGGGTGTCAATCGCTTGGCAAATCTCCCTGTGAACCAAAGTAGAGATTATTGGTGCATGGCGGCATAGTCAAAAGCAGAAGAGAGAGCATTCACAGTTGCACTGAGAGAGGGATGATGTGGTGCAGGATCCTTATGTGGTTGTTTGCCACCGACTTCATCGCCACCGCAGGCACAATTCACGTCCTCACCAATGTCAGCGCAATGGCACGCTTCTCAAAGTGAGTGAGAGGTCTAATGTGGGCTGCATGAAAACAAATGGAGAGAGTGTGAGCAGGATGCATGGAACTGCATGGAATGTTTGTGTGGTCAGCGGACCCATGGACGGGATGAGGACGTGAGCTGCAGAGGGTATGAGCCTGATGGAGATGTGAAGGTATGTGTGAGAGGTGGTGTTGTCCCTTGAGGTGTGAGATCCTTGTGGACGTTGATGGGTTTGTGAGTTTGTGAGTTGAGAGTGATGAGGTGATTGACTTACCCTGGCTGAACAGATGAGAACACTCATCCTCTTCCTGCACTGGATGGCTGATCTCCTCTATGCTCCAGTGGCACTGCTCACTGCTGCCACTGCCTCCTAGGCTGGATTGGTGACTCTGGTGGACCTCCTGAGGCCAGAGTAGGGGTAGTGCACAGGTGCCCCAGAGAGATGTCTCTAAATATGGGGCTGCCACCTTCTTTGCTTTTGGGGCCATCTGTCGCCTGGCACAATCCTAGTCTGAAGATGTGAAGTAGGCATGTGCTCTGGTCCACTTTAAATATAGCGCCCTCAGCGAGGAAGCACTGAGGTCATGGCGTGGCAGGAAAATCTGAGCCTGCCCATCAGCAATCCGGCATGTTCCCCGTGAATGCATAATTAATGAGGCGGGACACACCTGGAGTGGGATGATATGGCACAAACAGCCGCCATTGCAGCCGACGGGTAAAACATCCTTTTTCCAGCCAGCTACCGCACTTTGTGCAAATCTGGAACAATTTCGCCCTTTGCAAAATGAGAGTCCATGTGTCCTATGGCTACTTCAGCTCTGTAGCCACCTTTACAAACAAGATAAAATAGCTTTCAACTGCATCTTCAGTGAATTTAGGCAATAGGTGAGGACTCTGTTATATCAAAGCTGGGAACTGGACTCGCTTCATCACTGAACTATTAGACTCTCTTTCATACATAACCTGAGTTGTTCCCCAGCCAATCCATGATGTCTGGTTTCTTTCTTTCTTTGAAACTTGAGCTCAAGTTTTCACATCTCCATTTCTTTAGCTTTCTTTTTCTTTCTCCTCCCATGCTAACTTCTCTCCCTGGAGTTTAAGTTCAAGCTTTTGCATTTCGGTTTCTTTTTATTCTTTTTCCAATGCGAGCTTTTTCATATGTTTTTCTATTTCAATTTCAAGTTTCTGCTTTTCTCTCTCTCTTTCTATCTCAAGCTCCTTCATGGGCAATTGAATTTTAGCTAATGCAACTGAATTGCTATATGGATTAACTATTTCATCTTCCAATCCCAGGTGCAGTGCTACTACTTCAATTATTCCTTCTTTCTTAGCCCATGGGCAGAATTTTCCCATTGGCAAGTGGGGGCGGGCCCCGCACGTCTGCACGTAAAATGACGCATGATGACGTTGGGCGAGCGTTTTGACATCATGACATGCCATTGCGATATTTCGTTGGTGGACATGTGATGATATCTGCCACGCGCCCGCCATTAATTAACGGGCCACTTAAGGCCCTTGACCCACCAATCGACGCCGATTTTTCAGCACCCGTGCAATCTTCGGGTCAGCGCATGGGCGCAACAGGCAGGCGGGTAGGGCACATTTGTATAAACCTAATCCACAGGCGGGATAAGAGGGGTCACTGGGTCGCAAGTGTGCTCTCTCAAATATTGATTCTTCAAAAAGTTTTTGAAACTTGCCTGTGTGATCTGCAATGCTTCAAAACACATACCAGCTGCTTTGTGTGGATTCTTAACCCTCAGGACAGCATTCTGCAGTGAGGAATCATTTTTGGGCCTGCAGGTTTCTGGAAGCCTTCCGATAACCTGGGAATGAAAGCTGAACTCTCCACTGGAGGCACCTCCTCTGAGGAGGAAGGGAGGGCTAGAAGGGGGAGGAGGCCAGGAATGCACATTCAGCCTCCAAGGGAGCCACCTTTGGGAGGACAGGTCAAGCACAAGGGGTGCAAGCCCAAGAGATAGACCAAGGCGGAAGGGCTGCAGAAGATGCCACCATCCTGCTGCCAGGGCATACAGGTGGCGAAGCAGCTACCTCAATATGTCTGAGAAGCAGTGCCGAAGGAGGCACCTTCTCAAGGGAGACAGTCAATTACATCTGTCAGATGATTGGTCTGAGACCTCTGCTAACTGCATGGGTGTGCACCCCATGCCAGTGGCTCTAAAGGTCACAGCTGCCCTTAACTTCTATGCCTCTGGCTCCTTCCAGGGCTCGATGGCTGATCTTTGCCTTATCTCCCAGTCAGCTGTCCACACTTGTGTCAATCAGGTAACAGACGCTCTGTTCAGGCGTGCACTGACCTTCATTCACTTCTGTTGGGACCAGGCAAGCCAGACACAGCAAGCCAGAGGCTTCGTGGCCATTGCTGGCTGCCCCCGCATCCAGGGTGCAATAGACTGCACATGTGGCCATCAAGACGCCAGCAGGTGAGCCAGGTGCCTTCGTCAACAGGAAGGGCTTCCACTCCATGAACGTGCAGATAGTGTGTGATCAGAAGATGCTGATTTTACAAGTCTGTGCAAGGTACCCAGGTAGCTCCCACGACGCCTACATCCTCTTCTACTCCCAAGTGTCAGGGCTGTTCGGTGCTCTAGCCCAGCTTGATGGATGGCTGCTGGGTGATAAGGACTATCCCCTCAGAAGGTGGCTCGTGACGCCTCTCCGCCATCCAAGAACAGAAGCTGAGCAGCGGTACAGTAGGAGCCATGCCTCCATAAGGGCTGTGGTGGAGAGAACCATCAGTCTTCTCAAGATGCACTTCTGATGCCTGGACTGCTCAGGGGACACACTCCACTACCCCTCAAGATCGTGTGTCACTGATAGTGATTGCATGCTGCACTCTCCACAATCTTGTGCTGGAAACGGGGGATGCTGTGGACGGTGAAGACATTGACGCAGTGGCTGCGGCTGCACACGATAAGTCCAGCAGTGAGTCCAAGGATGAGTATGCACAGGGAAGTGCTGAGGGGGTAGACACTGACCCGGGCAGACTGCAGGGAGGCAGGGACACCCGGGAGGCTTTATTCCAACGAACCTTCAGCTAGCACACCAGAGATGGACCTCTAGGACAAGCCTCCATACTTGATACCTAAGTGCCAAATCTTCCAGGTTAGGATGGGTGACTAAGGGCTTTGTTAGTAAAGCTGAATGTCCTACAAAGCACTTCTAACATTTTAGGAAACCATACACATGCAGAAGAAAAGAGGCAACCTCAGCCATGGTCACATGTCTGAATTTAATATCACAGGCAAAGAAACTTAATGAAACAAAATGACAAGGGTGTTCCAATTCAATTCAAATCATAAAGACCTCATCTCAGGCCAACACAAAAGCATCAGTGATAAATATCTTGGTGCTGTCCCATAACTGGGACTGGCATCTGAGACAGCCTGCTGACTCTGCTATCCTGTTGGCCTCAATGATCTTGGTGGTCGTCCTCTGGCCCGTGGAGCCTGTGCTGGCCCCGCCTGGGAGGGATCTGCCAGTTCCACAGCTGGCATCTCCCGAATTGGCACAGCCTCACTGGATGCTACAGTCACTGGGAGAGGGGCAGAGGAGCTGCCACCTTCATCTGGAGCACCCTGAGAGGTACCCGCAGAGACGACAGGCAGCGGCTGCGCCGTCAGGTCGCTTCAGAACTCCCTGCTCACTGTGGATGGATGGGCACTGAGCTGGGAAACTTGGTGCCACACCATCTCACACACTGTCACTGACCAGCTGAGGTCAATGCCAATGTGAGGGCTTGCTGGTCAGAGCACATCCCAAGGAAGCCCTGAAGGGTGTCCTGGAGGATGCTCTCCATGAGAGACGCTACTCTCTCCATGGAGGACGCATGGCGCTCGGACATGTTGCTCCTGCTTCGGCGATCTTCCACATAAAGTCCTCCACCACGGAGACCAAGCCAAGCATAGCCTCATGTATCTCCAACAAATGCTGCCATACACACGGCCGCATTTCCTGCCCCTATTGCATTGCAGATGACTCCAGAGGCACATCATGAGGCACCGACTGAACATGTGCCGGGTCCCCTGCAATCCTCCAACTGCTGGCGCCATGGGCACTCTCTGTCTCTGCCAGCCCCTCCAGCAACTGTGAAGTGCCCTCACCACTGTGTTCTCGGACACTAGCCAATGTTCAACTCTGACTGAGGTGCTAGTATCTGCGCTGGTGCCTGGCTGGCAGAGATGGTGTGACACTAGTGAGACTTCAGGGCCCTCAGGTATGAGAGGGGGCCACCGCTGCTCTTCCTCACAGCCCTGCTCCTGAATGCTGAAAGGAAGAACAAAGACATTGTTTCAGTTAACGTGGAGACAATGACAAAGTGCATCCCTGTCGCCTGGATCATTATGCGCTCGTCCTTCCGTAAACAATGGTCAAGCCATGTTGCAGTATTAAATCACTTAACATTCAATGCTGCTATGGCTTTTGGGAGAACAATGCTGACCTCACTGCTGGGCATACATACCTGACCGTGGCATCCCAGCCTCACCAACACCAGTGGACCTGGGCACATGGTGCCTCTCCAAATCCAGGGCTTCCTGTTCAAACCGGCTGAGAATGGCAATCTGCGCCTGGCCACCACCAGTCCTCACACAGGGCATTATGAGCATTCTCCAGAAAATGAGAGAAGAGCATTGATTTGTGCAAATTGTACATGGACTCCCTTCGCGCATGGCCCAACTCAACCAGAGTAGGACATATCAAGGCTTCAGTGCCTCCTCACCACGCTGCTGCCGAACACTCACACAAAGCTGCTAGGCCGGTTGGCCACCCCCCACCCCCTCCCACCCCGTCCTTCACCACATGCTGCCTACATCACATTAGCTACCACACAGTATATCCTTGCATAGCAAGGAGGCGCAAGCACATGGAGCGCAGAGGGCAGTGGATTGTTTCTTGCCACACCACCTTGAAGCTCCCCTCCCAACATGTCATCACCCTGACTTGATCATGTCCTGCAGTTCAAGCATAGCACCTAGGTGCAGCACCTCCAAGTTGTCCCCAAAACAGTCATGTGGATCTCAGTATACCATATGCTGCGGGCACAGAACCCATCTCTTCACCACCCTCTCAGGGTGAACTAGGCATGGGCAATATCTGCTGGCCCACCCAGCAAAGGACACGTGCCGTCAATGATTCAATGCAGTCACTACACTCAGACTTGGTGGGGGGGTCGGCAGCAGAGGGAAAGCCGCCCTGCTGGGTTAAGTGACCAATGCTGACATTGTCCTCACCCTTCCAGAGTGCAACAAGTCATTGAAGCGCTTGTGACACTGGATCCAGATGAGCCGCACCACGTCGTGGAAGCTCACCACCTCTGCCACCTCCTCACAGGTACATTTTGTCAGGTGGGGGGGCCTCCTCCTCCCATCCTGGGGAACCAGCACCTCCCGCTGTGCTGCCACCTCTGTGAGGAGGGCTGCAAGGCAGTCATCGGTAAAAAGGAGGGGCAGACTGGCCCCACACCGTACCCTGTGGCCTGGCCTGCCCCAGTGGCCTGCCCTCTGGCCTGGCCTGCCCTGATGCCCCACCCTCCGGACTGGCCTGCCCTGAATGCCTACCCTCTGGACTGGCCTGCCCTGATGGCCTACCCTCCGGACCTGCATAACCTCCATTGCCCCTCTGCAGAGCCCTTCACCCAGCCATTGCCAGCAGTCAATCCAAAGCTGCCAGGCCTTCCTTTGTACAGGCCATTGGGTTGCCATTGGACCTGGGGGGCTGAGCGCACCCGCCACCACCTGCCCACTCCCGCTATACACGGGAGTCGTGAAGTACGCTGGGCAGGCCTTAACTGTGAGGTGATGCCGTTCATTGAATATTTCCTTGTCAAATTACTCCTTCCAAAGTGTATCATTTACCCTTGTAAAATGGCGGCGCGGACCCAATCGCAAGCGGCGATTGGTCCGCGCCTGCCCGCATCCGCTCCCACTCCACCCCCTGCCATCCAGAAAATTCTGCCCCATGCTTCTAAAGTTAATGCAATTCACCTCACCTTGGTTAAGTGTTGCAAATCACTCAGGGATAAATCTTCTCTTCCCAGAAAAGTCATAGCAACTGAAAAAGCCATTCTGCTTTTCAATCAGTATAGTAAAATTCACCATTTAAATCTTATCAACTTTGACCTCAGCAAGTACCAGCACTCATATTTGTCTGTGGATTCAAAATCCCATAAGAGCCCCCAATTTATCACAGAATCGCAGAATCACAGAATCACACAATGCAGAAGAGGCCCTTCGGCCCATCGAGTCTGCATCGACACATGAGAAACACCTGACCTACCTACCTAATCCCGTTTACCAGCACTTGGCCCATAGCCTTGAGTGTTATGACATGCCAAGTGCTCATCCAGTTACGTTTTAAAGGATATGAGGCAACCCGCCTCCACCACACTCCCAGGCAGCACATTCCAGACCGTCACCCTCTGGGTAAAAAAGTTTTTCCTCACATCCCCCCTAAACCTCCTGGCCCTCACCTTGAACTTGTGTCCCCACGTAACTGACCCTTCAACTAAGGGGAACAGCTGCTCCCTATCCACCCTGTCCATGCCCCTCATAATCTTCTGCACCTCGATCAGGTCACCCCTCAGTCTTCTCTGCTCCAACGAAAACAACACAAGTCCATCCAACCTCCCTTCATAACTTAACCTGGTGATATCCTGGTGAATCTCCTCTGCACCCCCTCCAGTGCAATCACATCCTTCCTATAATGGGGCGACCAGAACTGCACAGAGTACTTTAGCTGTGGCCTCACCAAGGCTCTATACAACTCCAACATGACCTCCCTACTTTTGAAATCTATGCTTCAATTGATAAAGGCAAGTGTTCCACCCCACGAACATGCCCCTCCGTCTTCAGAGATCTATGGACTCACACGCCAAGATCCCTGTGTTCCTCAGAACTTCCTGGTGTCATGCCTTTCATTGCATATTTCCTTGTCAAATTACTCCTTTCAAAGTGTATCACCTCACACTTTTCAGGGTTAAATTCCATCTGTCACTTATCTGCCCATTTGACCATCGCATCTATATCTTTGTGTAGCCCAAGACACTCAACCTCACTGTCAACCACCCAGCCAATCTTTGTGTCATCTGCAAACTTACTAATCCTACCCCCCACATAGTTATCTATGTTGTTTATATAAATTACGAATAATAGGAGACCCAGCACAGACCCCTGTGGTACACCACTGGACACTGTCTTCCAGTCACTAAAGCATCCTTCTGTCATCATCTTCTGTCTCCTAAGCCAATTTTGAATCCACCTTATCAAATTACCCTGTATCCCATGTGCATTTGCCTTCTTTATAAGTCTCCCATGTGGGACCTTGCTGAAATCCATATAAACTACATCAACTGTATTACCTTATCTACAGACCTGGTCACCTCCTCAAAAAATTCAACCAAATTTGTTAGGCATGATCTCCCTCTGACAAAGCCACGCTGACTATCCCTGATCAAAGCTTGCCTCTCCAAGTGGAGATAGCTTCTCTCCTTCAGAATTTTGTCCAATAGTTTCCCTACCACTGACTTGAGACTCACTGGTCTGTAGTTCCCCGGCTTATCTCTACAACCCTTCTTAAATAACGGAACCACATTAGCTGTTCTCCCATCCTCTGGCACCTCCCCCGTGGCCAGAGAGGAATTAAAAATTTGGGTCAGAGCTCCTGCAATTTCCTCCCTTGCCTCCCTCAGCAGTCTGGAACACAAATCATCCGGACCTGGAGATTTGTCCATTTTTAAGACTCCAATACCTTGTCAATCCCCATATCAATTTGCTCAAGAACCTTGCAGTCTCTCTCCCTGAGTCCCATACCTTTATCCTCATTCTCTTGGGTGAAGACGGATGTGAAGTATTTGTTCAACACTCCACCGATGTCCTCTGGCTCCACCCAAAGATTGCCCCCTTGGTCCCTAATGGGGCCTACTCTTTCCCTGGTTATCCTCTTCCCATTGATATACTTAAAGAATATCTTGGGATTTTCCTTACTTTTACTAACCAGAGCTTTCTCATATCCCCTCTTTGTTCTCCGAATTGCTTTCTTATGTTATGGTCTTTGACCTGACCCCTAAGATTCGGTCGGGGGCCAATAATGTTTTGTTTAAAGTAGACAAAGGTTAAGAATCTATATACTTGCTCAGTGAATAAAGCCACAGAATTCCACTGGTTTTGAACAAACAAAAATAAATTTTACTCCACAAGGTCAGAAAAGTAATACAATTTATAATATCTATCTTATACTCTAACATTCTGGGTTAATATGAGGTAAATGTGAATTAACAAACAAACTGTTGTTGAACGCACCACTCTGCACAATAAATGCCAAATGCGACCAAAGCAGAGTCCACAGATTTCTCAACACCCCATCCAGACATCAGTAACACTGTGAGTCAACAAATCTCCCTCAAATCCTGTCTCCCTTGTGAAGGATTCCAGTCTTCACCTTTGAACATCCAAGCTTGGAATTCTCTCCAAAAGTCACTCCAACCTTGCAGAGTTGCAATCTCATCTCCTGAAATTCCGTTCCCCTGGATTCATAAGTATTCACTCAAGCACCAATTCACAAGCACAACTTGATTTAAAGCCTGCTTCTCACAACCCTTTCCTTCCTGAAGCCTGTTTCCCTGCCCCTCTCCTTTTTACTAAACTGGGGCCTTTTCCTGTCCCTGTCCCCTCTCGGGGCTCTTCTTTTGGGACCCCACCCTGTCCCCTCTCCCTTTGGGACCTCTCCTTGTCTTCTCCCCCTGTCCCCTGCCTGAGACTCTTCTCCTTGATGGTGCTCCACTCCCAGTCATCTGATCAGGACTTTTGTTCTGTTTTCCTTCTGGCACTGATGTGCTGAGCCCAACGAATAAAAAAAAAATGTTGATCTGCACATGTGCAGTCTGTTCCCGGTCTGCACATGCACAAAAGCTCTGAGGTCCATCAGAAGATGAACTTCCTGACCGCCACTCTCAACCACCAAGGTAGGTTTGGTTTTCATAAAACCCTAGGATGTAACCATCAGGTCCTCGGAATTTGTCAGCTTGTCACCCCTTAAGTTTCTCCAATATTTTTCCTCTGCTCATATTAACTTTAAGTTCCTTACTCCTATTCTCCCCTTGCTTAAGCTTTATATCCAATAATTCCTGTCTTCTACTCTGAAGACAAACATAAAATATTTGTTCAACATCTCTGCCATTTCCTTATTCTCCAAGATAGTTTCTTCTGTCTCTGCCTCTGTTGGATGAACATTTACTTTTGCTACTCTCTTCCTTTTAAATACTTGTTAAAGCTCTGAAAATTTGCTTTTATTTTCCTGGCTTGTTTACTCATACACTATTTTACATATGTAAATACAGATTAGGAGCAGAAGTAGACCATTTGGCCCCTCAAGCCTGCTCCAACATTCAATAAGATCATGGCTGATATGATTGTGACCTCAACTCCACATTCCCACCTACCCCCAATAGCCTTTCACCCCCCCGCTTATCAAGAATATATCTAGTTCTGCCTTAAAACTATTCAAAGACTCTGCTTCTACTGCCTTTTGAGGAAGTGAGTTCCAAAGACTCACAACCCTCTGAGAGAAAAAAATCTCCTCATCTCTGCCTTAAATGAGTAACCCCTTATTTTTAAACAATTGACTCATAGTTCTAGAGTCTCCCACAAGAGGAAACATCCTCTCTACATCCACCCTGTCAAGGCCATAAGACCATAAGATATAGGAGCAGAACTAGGCCATTCGGCCCATCAAGTCTGCTCTGCCATTCAATGAGATCATGGCTGATCTGATAATCCTCAATTCCACTTTCCTGCCTTTTCCCCAATACCTTTGATTCCCTTACTGATTAAAAATCTGTCTATCTCAGCCTTGAATATACTTAACGACCAAGCCTCTACAGCCCCCTGTGTTAAAGAATTGCACAGATTCACTACCCTCTGAGAGAAAAAATTCTTTCTCATCTCTGTTTTAAGTGGGCACCCCCTTACTCTGAGATTATGCTTTCTGGTCCTAGACTCTCCCACAAGGGGAAACAACCTCTCAGCATCTATCCTGTCAAGCCCCCTAAGAATTTAATATGTTTCAAAAATGTCACCTCTCATTCTTCTAAACTCCAATGAGTGCAGGCCCAACCGACTCAACATCTCCTCATAAGAAAATCCCTCCATCCCCAGGATAAACCTAGTGAACCTTCTCTGGACTGCCTCGAATGCCATTATATCTTTCGTTGGATAAGGGAACCAAAACAGTTCACAGTATTTTAGGTGTGGTCTAACTAGTGCCTTGTATAGTTTTAGCAAGACTTCCCTATTTTTATACTCCATTCCCTTTAAAATAAAGGCCAACATTCCATTTGCCTCCCCTATTACCTGCTGAACTTGTATGCTAGCTTTTTGGGATTCATGCACAAGGACCCTTAAATCCCTCTGTGCTGCAGCTTTCTTCAGTCTTTCTCCATTTAAATAATATTCCGCTCCTCTACTCTCTGCATAACCTCATACTCTACCATATTACATTCCATTTGCCACGTTTTTGCCCACTCACTTTACCTGCCTGTATCCCTCTGTAGACTCTTTGTGTCATCCTCACCGCTTGCCTTCCCACCAATTTTTGTGGCATTCGCAGACTTGGTCATAGTACATTCATTTCCATCATCCAAGTCATTAATATATATTGTAAATAATTGTGGCCCCAGCACTGATCCCTGTGGCACTCCATTGGTTACAGGTTGCCATCTTGAAAATGCTCCCCCGCCATTTCCCAACTCTCTGTCTTCCATTAGTTAGCCAGTCTTCTATCCAAGCTAATATACTACCCCCAACACCATGAGCTCTTATAATGTAGAGCAGCCTCCTCTACACTGGAAAGACCAAACGCATACTGGGTGACCGCTTTGCGGAACACCTTCGGTCTGTCCATAAGCATGACCCAGATCTTCCTGTCGCTTGCCATTTCAACACTCCACCCTGCTCTCATGCCGACATGTCCATCCTTGGCCTGCTGCATTGTTCCAGTGAAGCTCAACACAAACTAGAGGAACAGCACCTCATTTTCCGATTAGGCACTTTATAGCCTTCCGGACTTAACATTGAGTTCAACAACTTCGGTTCATGAACTCTCTCCTCCATCCCCGCCCCATTTCTAATAATTTATAATTTTTTAATTTTTTTTTTAAATATATTTTTCTTTTCCCACCTATTTCTATTATTTTAAAATTTATTTCCATCCATTGTTTTATCTCCATCTTTCAGCCTATTTCGATCCCGTCCCCCACCCCACCCCCACTAGGGCCATCTGTCACTTGCTTGTCCTGCTTTCTACCCGTAATGTCACCATTAGCACATTCCTTAGATAATATCACCACCATCAACACCCTTTGTCCTTTTGTCTATGACATCTTTGGCAATCTCTTCTTAGCCTCCACCTGTCATTGGCCCTCTATCCAGCTCTACCTGTCCCAATCCCTCAAACAACTTATATTTCACCTCATTTCTATGTTTCCTTAGTTCTGATGAAGAGTCATACGGACTCGAAACATTAACTGTATTCCTCTCCACAGATGCTGTCAGACCTGCTGAGTTTTTTCAGCTATTTTGTTTTTGTTTCAGATTTCCAGCATCCACAGTATTTTGCTTTTACCACGAGCTCTTATCTTATTAAGTAGTCTTATGTGTGGTACCTTATCGAACAGCTTTTGGAAATCCAAATATATTACATCTACTGGCTCCCCTTTATCTAACTTGCTTGTTACCTCAAATAATTCTAATAAATTTGTCAGGCATGACTTCATGAAGCCTTCATGAAGACATGCTGACTCTGCTTGATTATGTTATGTATTTCTAAATGTTCTGCTATTACATCCTTTATAATAGACTCCAACATTTTCCCAATGATAGACGTTAAGTTAACTGGCCTATAGTTATCTGTTTTTTTTGTCTCCCTCCCTTTTTGAATAAGTGTGTTACATTGGCAGTTTTCCAATCCTCTCAGACTTTTCCAGGATCTGGGGAATCTTGGAAGATTACTACCATTGCATCCACTGCCTCTGCAGCTATTTCCTTTAGTATCCGCAGATGCAACCTATCAGGTCCAGGTGACTTATCAGCCTTTAGCTCCATTAGTTTCCCTAGTACTTTTTCCCTGGTGATAGTTATTGTATTTATTTCCTCCCCCTCCCTCTTTTCACCATGATTATTTAGTATTTTTGGTATGCTATTAGTGTCTTCTACCATGAAGACTGATGCAAAGTATTTATTCAACTCATTTGTCATTTCCTGATTCCCCAGTATTATTTCCCCAGCCTCATCCTTTAAGGGGCCTATATTGAATTTGGCCTCTCTCTTCCTTTTTATATCTTTAAAGAAGCTCTTACTGTCCATTTTTATGTTATTTACTAGTTTACCCTCAAAGTTTATTTTCTCCCTTTTTATTTTTTTGTTCATCTTTTGTTGGTTTTTAAAACTTTCCCAATCTTCTGGTTTACCACTAATCTTTGTCACATTGTATGTTTTTTCTTTTAATTTGATACACTCCTTAACTTCCTTAGTTAACCATGATGGTTTATCCCCTTCCTAGAATCCTTCTTCCTCACTGGGATATATCTTTGTTGTGAGTCATGAACTATTTTCTTAAACATCTGCCGTTATTCATTAACCGTCTTTTCTGCTAAACTCCTTTCCCAGCCTACTGCAGCCAGCTCTACCCTCATTCCTTTGTAATTATCCTTATTTAAGTTTAGCACAGATGTTTCCGAACTAGGTTCCTCACTCTCGAACTGAGTGCTAAATTCCACCATGTTATGGTCATTGTTTCCTTGGGGCTCTTTTACTCTGAGATCATTTAATTAAACCTGCCTCATTACACATTACCAGATCCAAAATAGCCTGATCCCTGGTTGGATCCACAACATAGTGTTCAAGGAAACTGTCCAGTATCCACTCTATGAATTCTTGCTCATGGCTACCTCTACCAATTTGATTTTCCCAATCTACATGAAGATTGGTGTGGGAGGAATGGGTTTCAGTTCATGGGGCACTGGCATCAGTACTGGGCTAGAAGGGAACTGTTCTGGTGGGATGGATAATATATTGCCGTTTTTACATGCCCTTATTATCTCCTGATTTATTCTCTGTCCTGCAGCATAACTACTGTTAGGGGCCCTATATACTTCTCCCACCAGTGTCTTCTTCCCCTTGTTATTTCTTACTCCACCCATATGAATTTCACATCTTCCGATCCAAGATCATTTCTTGCTATCGTACTTATTCCATCTTATACTAACAAAGCTACTTCACTACCCTTTCCTTCCTGCCTGTCCTTTCAAAAAGTCGCATACCCCTGAATATTTAGTTCCCAACTTTGATCTCCTTGTAACCATGTCTCCATAATGACTATAAGATCATACCCATTAATCTCTATTTGTGCCACTAATTCATTTATCTTGTTCCAAATACTATGTGCATTTAAGTAAAGAGCCATTAATTGTGGCTTTTTACCATTTTTCCCCACTTTGGCCCTATTTGCTGCTATTTTTTTCTGTTTGTACACTCTGTCCCTCCCTGTCACACTCTGAGTATCATTACCTAAGTAGTTGCCCTGCAATACCGCCATCTCCTTTTGTTTTGTAAGCTTACTTATCCCCTCTCCACAACCCTCCCCTGCTTTATTTAATTGAAAACCCTCTCTGCAGCCCTAGTTATTCAATTCGCCAGGACACTGGTCCCAGCACAGTTCAAGTGAAGCCCATCCCACCGGAACAGTTCCCTTCTTCCCCAGTACTGATGCCAGTGCCCCATGAACTGAAGCCCATTCCTCCCACACCAATCTTTGAGCCATGCATTTAACTCTTTGACTTTATTTACCCTATGCCAGTTTGCCCATGATTCAGGTAGTAATCCTGAGATTATTACCTTGGAGGTTCTGCTTTTTAATTTAGCTCCTAACTGTTCAAATTCTTTCAGCAGAACCTCCTTTCTCATCCTATCAATGTCATTGGTATCAACGTGGATGATGACAACTGGATCCCTCCCCTCCCATTCCAAGTTCCTCTCCAGCCCTGAGGAGATGTCCTTAACCCTGGCCCTTCAGGATCTTCAAGGTTTCAATCAAGTTGCCTCTTACTCTTTTAAATTCCAGTGGATATAAGATTAGCCTGTCCAATCTTTTCTCATAAAACAACCCACCCATTCCTGGTATTAGTCTAGTGAACCTTCACTGAACTACTTCTAACGCATTTACATCCTTCCATAAATAAGTAGACCAATACTGCTCACAGTACTCCAGATGTGGTCTCATCAGTACCCTGTACAACTGAAGTATAACATCCCTGCTTTTGTATTCAGTTCTCCTTGCAATAAACGATAACATTCTATTTCCTAATTACTTGCTGTATCTGCATACTAGCCTTTTGCGATTCATGCACTAGGACACCCAGATCCCTCTGAATCTCAAATCTCTGCAATCTCTCACCATTTTGATAATATGCTTCTTTTTTATTCTTCCTGCCAAAATGGACAATTTCACATTTGCCCTCATTTGTCATATCTTTGCCCTCTCACTTAACCTATCTATGTCCATTTGTAGCCTCCTTTTGTCCTCTTCACAACTTACTTTCATACCTACCTTTGTGTCATCAGCACATTTAACAACCATACTTCGGTCCCTTCATCCAAGGACATTTATATAAAATGTAAAATGTTGAGGTCCCAGCACTGATCCCTATGGCACACCACTCGTTAGATCCCGCCAACCAGAAAAAGACCTATTTTTTCGCACTCTCTGTTTCCTCTTTGCAAGCCAATATTCTATGTTACCTCCTGCACCATGAGCTTTTATCGAATGATTTCTGGAAATCTGAGTACAATACATCCACTAGCTCCCCTTTATCCACTGCCCATGTGACTCCTTCAAAGAACTCCAATAAATTGGTTAAACATGATTTCCCTTTCACAAAACCACATTGACTCTGCCTGATTGCCTTGAATTTTTCTAAGTGCTTTGCCGTAACATCTTTATTCATAGCTTAAAAATATATTAATATTTTCACGATGACAGATGTTAAGCTAACTGGCCTATAGTTTCCTACTTTCTGTCTTCCACCCTTTTCGAATAAAGGAGTTACATTCGCTATTTCCCAATTTAATGGAGCCTTCCCCTAATATAAGGAATTTTGGAAAATTAAAAGCAATGCATCAACTATCTCACAAGCCACTTCTTTTAATGTTCCACAATGAAGTCCAAAAGGGCCTGGGGATTTGTCAGTCCAACAATTTGCTCAATACAACTTCCCTGGTGATTGTAACTTTCCTCGGTTCCTCCCTTCCTTCCATTTCCTGATTTATAGGTATACCTGGGACATTACTTGTATATTCTATAGTGAAGACCACTGCAAAATGCCCATTCAATTCATCTGCCATTTTCTTATTTTCCATTATTAATTCCCCAGGCTCACTTTCTATAGGACCAACACTCACTTTGTTAACTTGTTTTTTATTTAAATATCTACAGAAACTCTTACTATCCGTCTTTATGTTTCTAGCTAGCTAGCTTTCTCTAAAACTCTAACTTTTCCTTCCTAATTAATCTTTTGTTATCTTTTGCTATTCTTTATATTTTGTCCAATCTTCTGACCTGCCACAAGTCTTAATGCAATTTTATGCTTTTTCTTAAGTTTGATGCTGTCTTTAGCTTTTTTAATTAACCACAGATAGTGGATTCTCCCCTTGGAATTTTTCTTTCTCATTGGAATATATCTATTCTAAGTGTTCTGAATTATCCCTTTAAATGTCTCCCACTGCATATCTATTGACCTGTCCCTTAATCACATTTCCCAGTTCACTTGAGCTAGCTTTGTTTTCATGCCCTCATAATTGCCTTTATTTAACTGTATAATACTAATCTTGGACACACTATTCTCTCCCTCAAACTGAATGTAAAATTCAACCATATTATGATCTCTGCTACCTAATGATGTCTTCACTATGAGGTTATCAATTAATTCTATGTCATTGCATAATAGCAGGTCTAGCACAGCCTGCTCTCTGGTTGGCTCCAGAATGTGCTCTTCTAAGAAACTATCCCGAAAACATTCTATGAACTCCTCATCTATGCTACCTTTGCCCATCTGATTTTTCTAGTCTATATGCAGATTAAATCCCCCATGATTATCGCTGTATATTTATGACAAGCTCTCATTATTTTTTCCTTTATGCTTCATCCTGCCATGTTGTTACAATTAGGGGGCCTGTACACCACGCCCACCTCATTATGGCATCAGTCCAGACATGGACAAAAGAGCTAAACTCATGAGGCGAGAATGACTGCCCTAGAAATCAAGGTAGCATTTGAGGAAGCATGGCATCAAGGAACCCTAGCAAAACTGGAGTCAGTGGGAATCGGGGGGAAAGCTCTCCAATGATTGGAGTCATACCTGGTACAAAGGAAGATGGGTTGTGGTTGATGGAGGTCAATCATCCCAATCCCAGACATCACTGCAGGAGATCCTCAGGGTGGTGTCCTAGGCCCAACCATCTTCAGCTGCTTCATTAATGACCTTCCCTCCATTATAAGGTCAGAAGTGGAGATGTTCGCTGATGATTGCACAATTTTCAGCGCCATTTGTGACTCCTCAGATACTGAAGCAGTCCATGCCCATATGCAGCATGACCTGGACAACAGTCAGGCTTGACCTGATAAGTGGCCAGTAACATTTGTAACAACCACACAAATGTCAGGCAATGGCCATCTCTGAAAAGAGAGAGTCCTACAATCTCCCCTTGCCATTCATTGGCATTATAATCACTGAATCCCCCACTATCGACATCTTGGGGGTTACCATTGATCAGAAACTGAACTGGACTAGCCATATAAATACTGTTGCTACAAGAGCTGGCCAGATGTTGGGAGTTCTGCGCAGAGTAACTCACCTCCTGATTCCCCAAAGTCTGTCCACCATCTACAAGGCACAAGTCAAGAGTGTGATGGAATACGCTTCACTTGCCTGGATGAGTGCAGTTTCAACAACACTCAAGAAGCTTGATGCCATCCAGGAAAAGTAGCCTGCTTGATTGGCACCCCATCCACTCCCTTCAACATCGACTCCCTCCACCACCGATGGACAGTTGCAGTAGTGTATACCATCTACAAGGTGCATTGCAGGAACTCACCAAGGCTCCTTAAACAGCACCCTCCAAACCTGCAACCTGTACCACCTAGAAGGACAAGGGCAACAGACACATGGGAACACCCCCACCTGCAAGTTCCCCTCCAGGCCATACATCATCCTGACCTGGAACAATATCACTGGGTCAAAATTCTGGAACTCCCTCGCTAAAAGCACTGTGGGTGTACCTACACCAGATGGACTGCAGTGGTTCATGAAGGCAGCTCACCACCACCGTCTCAAGGGCAATTAGGGATGTGCAATAAAAATGCTGGCCTAGCCAGCAACACGCATGTCCAGAGAAAGAATAAAAATATGCCTGTTGTTACTATGAGCCTGTTAAGGCTGTTACTTCGTTCAGCAAGGTTACTTATTAAAACAGAACTCGTGGAGCACAAGTCCATTTTTTTCAGTCATAAAGTCTTAGGCCCAAATTTTCACGCAGATGGTAGGACTCCGTGCCTTAGCCAAAATGGCATTGGAGCCCCAACCCTGAATCCAGAAGCCCCACCCTCCCACCTGCCCCCTGTATCCGGCACCCATCATTTTCACCAGGGGTGGGGGGCGGAACGAGGGTGGGACACATTTCACATTTCACAAAGAGGCGCACACAGCCAGAAGCAATTTTCATCATCAGGTTTCTGAAACGCAATTCGTGGGTTTTACAAATTTGACAAGAAAGGTCTAAAACTACCAGAGTTCTTTGGAGAGGTAAGGTACCCTTTTGAGGAGATCAGGTACTCCTTTGGAATTGTTAAGAATAGACATGAAAGTGCACAAATGGTGGATAAGACCTAAGAAACTGTCAAGCTGTCAAATTATTTAAATGCCCTGCCTTTTAAATTTTGAAGAAAACAGCCTTGTGTAACTCTCAGTTGAAAAAAAAGTCAATGTTTGCAATTTCAATATAAGTTTTTGACAAAAGCTTGAGGGTTATCATTATGACATATAATTGTAGAATTATATATACCTTTATTTAGTTCTGCTGACTGCTTCCACAACCTACTATTATCAGAGTTGCAGGGAGGGGGAAGGTGGGGCTATAAGTTCACAGTTTGATAGCTTCAAGTAATTATAAAAGCTTAGCTGCCCTTGATGTGGGGCAATGAATACAAAAGTTTGCTTACATTATGAATTAGGTAACTAAAGGACTTCAAATGTACTGAATGGGCTTTTATCAAGTGAGACTATTTTTCTTAATACCATGAAGTCTGTAATAGGTACTTAGAACTTTATTTTATTTCATCTCAGCATGGCTCCTGAGGTCTGCCCATTATGAATACTGGGTCTAAGGGTAAAGGGTGGTGGGTGAGGGCATGGCTTGTCATAGATTGGCACTAACTTGGCACAGGGACTATAAAGGGCAATGGGGATGAGTGCAGGGTCATGGATTGGCTTGAGTTGACATGGAGTTGGCATGGAAACCATGTGGGGCCATGGAGAATGGGTAGAGAGGCATGAAGTGGCATAAAGGGTATCAAGGGCCATGGAGGTGGGTGGGGGGCATGGGTTAGCATAGATAAGGTGTAGGGAGTGTGTGGGAGGATGAGGGGTGAGGCCTAGAGGACCTTACTTTTTTTCCTGTAACTGGGATGAAGTCCCAGCCAGCTGAGGCAAGCCTTTTAAACTCAGCAACCCCTGTGTCCACCTCCATACTCTTTCCAGGGCAGCAGGCCCAACTCCAGTTAGCACCTGACCCCCAGAATGAAAACCTGGCCATTTAAGGAACTTTCTCCCATGCTGCATGGGAATGTGATCAGTGGGTGAAGATGGAGGTCAGCTCAGATGGACAACTGAAAGCAAACCCCACCAGGCAGCACTGAAAAAACTTAGGACATTGAGATGAGTGTAATATGGGAAGGACCCACAAATGTGTCAGAGTGCTTGCACGAGGCTCCGAAAGGCCCTGCCGCACATATACACTTCACCCTCTAGAATTACTTCTTGGCTGGATGTCCCCTCTGCGATGACAGAGAATGAGGTTGAAGAGCTCACAGGCAAAGGAGACTCAGAGGGAGAGGACAGACTTTGCGATTCATGAGTGGATGACTCAGGGGTGTCCAGCTGCTGCTCCACCTCCCTTTGGGTGCCCAAGGGCCCCAGCCTGACCCCTCGAGAGGAAGGAGCACCTGGGGGGATGTCAAGGTGCCCCATTTCCCTCTCGCATTGCCACTGCAGGAACTCACCCATGGATCCCATGATGGAGTGCGGGTCTGCACACATCACTGTGTTCTGCTGGACCACGGTCTCCATGGCATCCGCCATCCTTCCCATGGAGACCTCCATATGCGCACATGTGGGCACCACTTCATCAGAGAACAGGCAGGCACAGTCCTCCCAATCGTGAGCCACTCTGTTGAGGACTTCCAACAGCTCTGCATGATGTTCTCCCGCCTTCTGCTAACTCTCCAGGATGAGTTGGAAGACCAAATCCAGAGGTTTGTTATCTGACTTGGAGCTCATAGGTGTCTTTTACCCAGCAGTCCTCCGAGTGCCAGGGAGTTCGGCCCCACCTGCCTCCTTCTGCTGCAGGCACGTGTCCATGCGGTGATTGTGAATTCGAGCCTACTTTAGATCTAAGTCCCACCGAGGTGTGCATCTCTGTGCTGGTGGAGGGTGTGGGTAAGTGCTGTGACGGGTTTTCCAAGTTGCTTATTTCCAGCTCTTCAATGAAGGAGGTGTCCTCTTGGCTGCAGGTGCTGACCTGGATGGAGCTGAGGGACTGGCTGGCTAAGAGTGTCGGTCGCTTGGCAGAGCTTCCTGAGAACCAAAGTAGAGATAATTAGTGCATAGCAGCAAAGTCAAAAGCAGAAGAGAGAGCACTCTCATTTGCATTGAGAGAGGGATGATGTGGTGCAGAATCTTCACAAGGATGTTTACCATCAACCTCACCCTCACAGCAAGCACGGTCTATGTCCTCACCAGTCAGCGCGATGGCACACTCCTCAAAGTGAGTGAAGGGCCTATTGTGGGCCACTCCACCACCAGTCTGGAACCTCTCCCTGCTGATGCGAGCAGGCTTCTCCTGTATGTAAGCAGATGGAGAGAGTGTGAGCAGGATGCATGGCACTGCATGGAATGTTTGTGTGGTGAGCAGAGCCATGGACAGGATAAGGATGTGAGCTCAAGACGATATGCGCCTGATGGAGTTGAGATGGCATGTGTGAGAGTTAGTGGTGTTGCTCCTTGAGGTGTGAGATCCCTGTGGATGTTTGATGGGTTTGTGAGTGTGTGAGTTGAGAGTGCTGAGAAGAGTGACTTACCCTGGCTGCACAGAGGAGACCATTCATCCTCTTGTGGCACTGGGTGGCTGTCCTCTTTTGAAGAGCATTGGCACTGACCACTGCTGCACTGCCTGCCATGCTGGATCGGTGATGCTGCTCCCATCCTACGGCCAGAGCAAGAGACATCACGGCAGGCCTCCACTCCAAAAGTCACTCGAGTGATGAGTAACTAAACCCAGACACCTGCAGTCTTTTTGCCTTTCCGGGCCATCCTGTCTTCTGCGCAGCAGACCGGGGCTCAACGCACTGAGAGCTGTGCGCATGACTACAATTTAAATGTAGCGTCCGGCTAGGTGATGGCATGGTGGGCAAATGAGACCACACCTGCAATCGAAACGGCATGTTTCCCATGAATGCATAATTAATGCGGTGAGTTTGGGACAATACGGCGTGAGAAGCCGCCATTGCAGCCAGTGTGGAAAACATCGTTTTTCCTACCCGCTGTCGCATTTAGTGCAAATCTGGGATGACTTCACCCAGAATCTCCAAAAGTGGAGCACTCTCTAAAAATCACACTGGAATGTCAGCAAAGATCTTTGTGCTCAAGTCCTGGAATGGGTCTTGAACCCATGACCTTGTAATTCTAACGTAAGCTTTCTGCCAACTGAGCCACGGATGACAGCCAATATCACTAAGTCAGAGGTTCTTTTCAAAATCACATTGCTGTTTGTGGAAGCTTGCTGTGTGGAAATTGGCTGCCACATTTCCTCAATGCAACAGTGACTGCACTTGAAAAGCACTTCATTTGTTATACAGCATTTTAGGACTCTACAGGTCACAAAAGATGCTATTTAAATGCAAGGCTTTCTTTCTTTCCTCAACTGAAAATGACTTGCCATTTCTTTGGCATTCCACCAACTCACTGAAACTAGGGCAGGAAGTTGGAAGAGCCCCTGTGGAAATCCAGAGCCATTTTGTCCTGCTCGTTCTTCAATTTTTGAGTTATCTTCTACTGATTCCATGACCCTCCAGCCTTTCCATCATCAGTGAATCTTTTTATCTTTCTTCAGATAATATGTCTATCTTAATATAAACTAATATTGAATGAACCATTAAAGTTGGCAAGAGACACTTTAGAAGTAAAGGATTTTTCAAGTCGAATTGCAAAGGTTATGGGCCATGAAGTTTTATGATAAAGTGAGTAGTGATGGAATTATTTCAAAAAAGATGATAATGAGAAGGCACAGAAATAAATAATCACAAAAATTATTGTTGGAATATTACAAAGAAAGTCATTAGAATGTGGAATTCTCTGCAACAATTTGTTATTTAAACACAGCCCATACTAAGTTATTTTAATAGAGAATTAGATAATTGCTTGAAAGATAGAGGAATATTAAAGAGTGATAGGGAGCGAACCAAAGAGTAGGATTAGACTTGGTGGTTTGTGGAGAAAAGCACTAGTGCAGGCAGGGTGGGCCACATGGTCTGTTTGATGCATTGTGCACAAGAATGGGCCACAGATCAGCAGTCAATGGAAAAATAAAAAGACCTGGCAAAGGACAATCCAGTGTGATCCAATGAGAGTCAGTGCTTGTTTTCTAATTACAAATGCTGACACATTTTCATCTATTGCCAAGATTTTGCCTTATTGCACAATTTTATCCATTGAAAATTTGTCTTTTTCACATTTGCAGTCTTCTTTCTTAGAGAACCGAACTCTTTTACTTCTAATGAATTTGTCAGCTCTATTCATATTGAAAATTTAACAAATGATTCCTTTTGGATTTTGTTACGATTTACATTATTTTGTATTTTACAAGAGACTTCAACCTTTTGTTCAAAAATTATCAAAATATGGGTGGAATTTTCCATCCCTATTGGCGTGTGGTGTCATGGCGGATGTGAGTGGACAATATGGTGGGAAGGCCAAAAATCGGTTTCACAGCATTGTGAAAGCAGTTTGCAATCATCTGAGCTGTCTGTCAATGGTGGGCCACGTTTCCCACCACCGAATGTTGGGGACACCATTTAAATACATCTGCATATCATTATAAGCCCTGCTCGCCGGAATCGTCCCCCCACGCTGGATCATCCAGGCATATCAGTGTTCACAACTGTACATAAGTGATGTGCATCTAGCGATCTGCACTACGCTTGGGACTTCAAGGTTTGTTTGCGTACCTTTCTTTGGGCAGCACTCACAGTCATTAGGACCAGGCTTCGCTGGCAGCACCACATCACTTTTAAGGGGCTCATGGGAAGGTCTCTACCTACCAGACCAGCCGTAGGGCGGGGATGGCTTTTCAGTGACTGCAAGGCTAGGGCTTGCTTGGGGTAGGAGGAGAAGTGGCCTCAAGCAACAGAAGAGGCTGCAGGGTGAGGGCTTTACTGGGGAAGGTGGGAATCCCAAGATGTGTGTGGGGGCACATGTTAATCTATGCAAGTGGCCTCAAGATGGTGAGGGCTGAGGAGGCAGTCTGCAGAGGAGTTGAGACCGCTGAGGGTTTGTGTGAGAGAGTGAGTTGTGGTGTCCCTTAAGCTGGCAGTGAGTAAGATGCCAGTGAATGTGTGATAGCCCTGACTGTGTGAGTTTAGAGTGATGAGATGGTTGCCATACCCTGGCGGCACAAATGAGATCATTCAACCATTTTCTGTACTGAGTGGCCAACCTCTTGTTTTAGCATTGGCACTGACCACCTCTGCCACCACCTCCCAAGCCAGAGTGGTGAGGCTGATGGTCCTCCTGTGGCTAGAGCGGGTGTAGAGGACATCACAGCGGGCCTCCATGGTGTCCAGGAGGCGTCCCAGGGATGCGTTACTGAATCAGGATCTGCCGTCTTCTTGGCTTTTGGGGCCATATCTTCACCGGTGCCCTCCTGGGCTGTAAGCATTGAGAAGTTTGCATGCAGCTGCAGTTTAAATACGGCACCCTGCGTGAAGAAGCAGCGAGGTAACAGTGTGGTGGGCAGATCAGAGGCTACCTGCCAGTAAAGTGATGTGTTTCCTGTAGCTGCATAACTAATGAGGCAGGAATGGGGTGATGCGTTGCAAAAAGCCGCCATTGTGGCCAGCGGGTAAAATGTCCTTTTTCCCGGCTGCTACCGCACATAGTGCAAATCTGGGACGATTTTGTCCTATATGTCTGCTTTACCAATAATTGCATGCAGATGGAAAATTTCCCTGCATGTTCCTCACTGTCACATCAGTGAAATTTGAACTTTAATATATTCATTCTGGAACTACATCTTGACTGACAATTTTATGTACTCTGGATACTATTGAAATAAAACCTACAGACTTAATCCAATCAAAGAGTTAAATAAAGGGATTCTAGACCTTCCAGCTATTGAAACTACCTTGTTAATGTAACTATTTTGAGTTAAATTTGAATCACAAAAAATTGTCCAAGCAACAGTCTGTGGGTGCAGCAAGCGCAAGAGGTTAGATGAAAAATATTTTCAGGCAATAAATTGTCAATGTCTTAAATATCAGATCCATAAGAAAAGCTCATTCAACTCAGTGCCTGCAGATAGCTTTGTTTTGTGCATTGATTTTCTTTTATTTTGGAAAAATATACTTTATTCATAAAATATCTGAAAGAACATTACAAAACATTTCTAAATGGCCATTGATACTTTGGCAACTGTAGTTGTTGCAGAAAGAAGTGGTTAACTCTTCGCATAAGCAAAATTCTAAGGATCAAAGTTGTTTGGTAATCTACCTTTCAGGGTGCAATAGTAGAGCTTCTCTGTATCATCAACAATAGCTCACACCCATGTCATGCTTGGAATACAATAGACATAAAAGTTGACAATAGTGGGATTTTGTTACACTTCAGTGTCTCCTTACAAAGCTGGGTGCATATTTAAGTCAGATGTGTCTCTATTTTCTGTCTGCCTTTTATAATCTAACAAAGGGGTTACACATAGTAAAGAATCGGATTCAGTACACCTATCTCAGTATTAGCTGATGCATGTTGAGTTGTAAATCCAAAACCGCAGGTAGTGGGGCATTTCAGCTTCACAGCACAGACTTCCAACTGAACAAATAGTTGAAGTCAAGCTGCTTCATTAATGTCAATTATATTGCATTTATATAGTGCCTAGAAGACGCTTCTTGAGAACAGCTGTGTGAATAAAGTGAGTCAGTGAAAGATATCGGGGGCCAATCTTCAACCAGGGGCTGCATTTTATGTGTGTGCGGATGGCTCACCCCCTGTAGGAAAATCAGCTGGAAGCTGACTCGCTCCACGCCAACCCTCCCCGCAGCCATAACACACTGCAGGCGGACTAAATTGGTGGAAAGTGAGACAATAGGATTGGCTGGCAGCTCCAACAGTCCCAGCAGTGCTAAGAGCTTATTAGTGGGCGCTGCCGGTACTATAACCAAGTCCCAAGAAGAAGGCCCAATGGATCCCAGAGGAGGCAAGTCCAAGGTATTGGGTAGGGAGGATTTGGCCAGCTGAGGGAGCGGGGCTGGGGGTGGGGTTAGAGGGTTTTGGAGTGCAGGTGGGTAGGAAGAAAGGGAGGGGAATATCTTAGGCTGCTGCTCCCCAATGCACAAAGGTCACCCCCCCCCCAACCCAAAGATAGCACTCCCTTTCCTTCCAGCCCTTTTAAAAACCTTTCTACAAAATCAACCTGCCCATTCCCACCTGACAGCACACACCAACTGTATTATGGCATGGACCGCGTAATATCGAGGTCAAGCTCAGCTGACCCTTGATTATTTATTTACATATGGAGGGTGGGCTGACAGTTCTGGCTTCCACCCACCTACCATGTTAAGTGGGTGAGTTGGGAGATGGGTGGGAAAGTAGTCGGCTGGGCACTCGCCCTAGTTTATATGCCTAGCTGCCAAATTTTATGTGCCTTTCCCCACCACCACCCCACCCCCACCAAAAACACACTTGGCAGGGGCACATAAAATCCAGCACCAGGTTTTGGCATTTAGTGTCAATTCATCAAATTTTGTTGCAGCAAAATATACAGGTGGAAAATTTATTCACATAATATTCACACACGCTACACAGATTATATTGATTCTCCAGTGGGCAGACAGTGCTCACTAACCACTACCTGGTTCATGCCTCATCCCTCAATAATAATGCCATGCAGGCCACCCAGTTAACAGGCCAGGGAATCAACGTAAGTCTGCATAACATTGTTTGAAGCAGCACTACATGAACAAATTTCCCCCCACAGAGTTCTAAGATTGAATTAAAGCTACACAAGAATAACATTTTAATACAAATTATTCTCTGCACCAACCAGTTTTTTCTATCTTGTAGCGACACTGGTATATGGGCTGGATTTCCTACTATTCATGGTCATTAGACAAAAAATCAACTTCATAGGTATGTTTATTTATATTCACAACAATTTATGTACACCAGCAATCTCTCAAGGCCTAACTGGCTGTGTTAACTGACTGCTGTGGGCCACCACCATAACAGTGTTAGTTTTCTGTCATGGGCAGAATGTATTTTCTCTCTTACTGCCCATAATCAATATGTTTTGTATGGAAAGAGACATGTCTTTTCTCACCATTGGAGTGCATATTCCAATTAAATATTTTAGCAGCAAGCTTTTGTGAGTTGAAAATATAGAAGGTTGTTTATTCTCATACACTTACGCCAATTAACAAAACATCACACACTCATTCTCTTGCGCACACACACACACACACACACAAACAAAGATTGGATACAAATAAAAGTAGTGCACTTTTACAGATTACAGTTAATTCCATCTCTGATTTATGATTTCCGGTCTCCCATCTGGCAGACCTGTGGTTTCTTGGATGGATTTAATGATTTAAAGTTGAAGTGAGGGTCTTGTAAAGTAAAGCATTCACAGCAGCTGCGATGTTTCTTGCAGTCAAATATCTAGGAGGTTGGTTCTCAGGTGAACTTTGAAACTGGAACAGTTTAAGTACTTTGGCTGCTTGATAACTTGCAGCTAATTTCAGAGTCTAGTTCTCAATCTGGCTGACAATTGATGGTTCTTATGGATCTGTTGGGTCCTGGGATAATAAGGATGCAGTCCTTGAAATCAACTCCAATCACAGGACCTCTGTGTTAACACTTCTGAGGTCCACCCTGTCTTGTTTGAATGGGGAAGGCTATTGTTATACAATGGAAAGTTGATAGTGGCCATTCAGTTTTGATCTTCCCTTTTGACCAGTCTGAAACATGGAGACAGGCAGTCTGGAAACTCCATAGCCTTTAAGTATTGGCCCATTCTTAAATAATGAGATGTGTGAATTCCACGAATGGCTTTGAGGTACCCTCACCTATTCGATATTTTATAAGGTATTCGCCAGAGACCTTGATACTGCCTGTAGTCCAAATGCCAAAAGTCACATGATTTGCAACAGACATCATAACCTATTTGTGTCCAATTTTAAAAAGTAAGAAGTTCACAATATGACATGTCTGTACTAGGCATGACATTTAAGTAATACTTACCACATTAATTCTAAAGGTCACTGTTGGTCCCTGCTCTCCCCCCACTTTTGAGTGTCCCCTTCTCATTCTCCCAATTGCCAGCCTCCTGATTGTCCCTATCCCAATTGCCCTCCTTCCAATAGCACACCCTTTCAATCTAGTATCCCAATTGCTCCCTCCTGATTTCCCCCATCACAATGTTCCAATTGATCCTCCATCATGTTGTCCCAATCATGCACCCATTGGTCAAATGATGACTATCTTTTCCACCTACTTGGACAGTTGTACTACATTAAAGGTGCTATATAAATTCAAATTGTTGTTATTCCCCCTGCTCCCCCTTCCAACCTGCCCCCTGTGATCCCCTTGATCTCTCACCATGCTCTCAGCTCCCACCACCACCCCCAACAATCTCTCTGCTCCCTGCATGATGTCTCTGCTCTCGACCTGCTAGCCTAACATCTATCAGAGGGAGAATGCTAGAATCTATTATTAAGGAGGTAATAGTAGGACATTTAGAAAATCATAATGCAATCAGACAGTCAACATGGTTTTGTGAAAGGGAAATCGCATTTGACTAATTTATTAGAGTTCTCTGAGGAAGTAACAAGTGAGGTGGATAAAGGGGAACCTGTAGATGTGCTATACATTGGATTTCCAACAGGCATTTGAGAATCAAAGGTTATTACACAAAATAAGAGCTCATGGAATAGGGAGTAACATGTTAGCATGGATATAGGATTGGTTAGCTAACAGGAAGCAAAGAGTAGGGATAAATGGGTCATCTTCAGGCTAGCAAGCTATAACTAGTGGAGTGCCACAGGGATCAGTTCTTGGGTGTCAACTATTTACAATCTATATTAATGACTTGGATGAATGGACCAAATGTATGGTAACTAAATTTGCTGATGACACAAAGATAGGTAGGAAAGTAAGCTCTCAAGAGTACTAACAAGTCTACAAATGGATACAGATAGTTTGAGTGGGCAAAAATTTGGCAGATGGAGTATAATGTGGGAAAATGTGAACTTGTCCACTTTGGCAGGAAAAATAAAAAAGCAGTATAGTATTTAATTGGAGAGCGACTGCAGAACTCTGCAGTACAGAGGGATCTGGGTGTCCTGGTACATGAATCACAAAAAGTTGGTATGCAGGTAAAGCAAGTGATCAGGAAGGCAACTGGAATGTTGGCATAAATTGCAAGGAGAATCAGATATAAAATAGGGAAGGGTTGCTACAGCTGTACAGGGCACTAGTGAGACTTCATCTGGAGTACTGTGTACAGTTTGGTCTCTTTACTTAAGGAAGGATTATTATTGCATTAGCATCAGTTCAGGAAGGTTCACTCAACTGATTCCTCGGATAAAGGTTTATTTTATGAGGAAAGATTGAGCAGGTTGGGTCTATTGGAGTTTAGGTGAATGAAAGGTGAGCTTATTGAAATATTGTTCCCAAAAGGGGGTAAAGATAAGCCCCTGCAACTGCAGGTTAGTCAGTTTAATTTCGATGGTGGGAAAGCATCTAGAAACAATAATTTGGGACAAAATTAATAGTTACATGTACAAATGCAGGCTAATTAAGGAAAGCCAGCATGGATTTGTTAAGGGAAAATCATGTTTAACTAACTTGCTGGAGTTTTTTGAAGAGGTAACATGATGGCAGCAATGCTGTTCATGTGCTATACATGGACTTCCAGAATGCCCTTGATAACAATTAATATGCCACATAACAGACTTGTGAGCAAAATTATAGCTCATGGAATAAAAGGGACAGTAGCAACATGGGTTTGAAATTGGCTGAGTGGCAGGAAACAGAGAGTAGTGGTTAATGGATGTTTTTCAGGTTGGAGGGAGGTTTGTAGTGGAGTTCCGCAGGGGTCAGTCTCAGGACCCTTGCTGTTCCTGATATATATATGAATGATTTAAACCTTTGTATACAGGGTACAATTTCAAAGTTTGCAAATGATACAAGACTTGGAAGCATTGTGAACTGTGAGGAGGATAGCGTAGAACTTTCAAAAAGACATAAATAAGTTGGTGGAATGGGAAAAAGTTCCCGATGAAGTTCAATGTGGAGGAATGTGAAGTAATTAATTTTGCTAAGAAGAACATAAAGAGATAATAAAAAATAAAGTGTACATCCCTAAAGGGATGCAGGAGCACAGGGGCCTGGGTGTATATATGCACAAGTTGTTGAAGGTGGCAGGACAGGTTGAGAGTGCAAATGAAAAAGGATACAATATCCTAGGCCTTATCAAAAGAGGCATAGAGCACAGGAGCAAGTATTGAACTTTTTATAAGATAGTTCGGTCTCAGCAGGAGTATTGCGGTCAGTTCTGGGCACTACACTTTACAAAGGATGTGAAGGCATTGGACAGAGTACAGAAAAAATTCACAAGAATGGTTCCAGGGATCAGGAGCTTTAGTTATTAAGATAGATTGGAGAAGTGGGGACTGTTTTCCTTGGGGAAGAGAAGGCTGTGAGGAGATATCATAGAGGTATTCAAAATCATGAGGGATCTGAACCAAGTAGATAGGGAGAAACTGTTCCCACTCATGAAAAGATTGAGAACAAGCGGGCACACATTTAAAGTAATTGGCAAAAGAAGCAAAAGTGACATGAGGAAAATTTTCATGCAGCGAGTAGTTAAGGTTTAGAATGCACTGCCTGAGTAGAGTTTGCAACCCTCCAGGATTGGCCTGGAGTTACCAGGAATTGAAGATCAAACCTGAGGACACAGCTCTGTGCAACCCCGGAAAAAAATCATCACAACATTAGAAAAGATTGTTTTTCTTTCATTTTCTTTGAACATTTCTCTTTACCAGGTATAAAAATATTGAAAATGGGGTAAAAGATGGCTGTTTGACTAACAGTCAAGCATCATCCAATTGGGTAATGAGTCTTTTTGCTTTCCAATTGGCAAAGGAAGGCAGTACATCACAAGGACAGACATGTTGGCTGTCTAGTGGCAATTGGGTGGAGGCAAGCCTTACGATCAAACCCCCAGGAATACATTTAATCACGGTTTGCAATACTATGCCTGAAAGTATGGTGAAGGCATATTCAATCAAGGCATTCAAACAGGATATCGACTGTTATCTGAAAAGGAAGAATGTACAGAGTTATAGGGAGAAGGCGAGGAGTGGTACTAGGTGAATTGCTCATTTGGAGAGCCAGTGTAGACATGGCCTCCTTCTGTCTGTTACAATTCTGTGATATAAAATCCTATGAGAACTAGACAGGGTGGATACTTACAGCATGTTTTCCCTTATGGGGGAATCCAGAACTAGGGGACACATTTTATAATTTCAGGGTGTCCCATTTAAGATGGAGATTTTTCTTTAGAGGGCCGTTAACCTGTGGAATTCTCTTCCCACAGAGCAGTGGAGGCTGGCCCATTGAATATATTCAAGTTTAAGTCAGATAGATTTTTGTTCAACAAGGGAGTCAAGGGTTATAGAGACCATACAGGAAAATGGAGTTGAAGCCCCAATCAGATCAGCCATAATCGTATCAATGGTGAACCAAATAGCTTACTCCTGCTCCTAATTCTTGTGTTCTCTCCCCACAATCTGTTAGTCCCTTCCATGGCTGTTCACTCCCCCAACAATCTCTCTGTTCCTACCCACAATCTCTTTGTGCCATCCCATTATCTGTCATACCGCAACCCCCCCACCCCCTGCAATTTCTGCCCTCACCAGCACTTGATCTATCTGTTCTGCAGTTGCCTTGTGCTGCAACAGTTCCCATTTGATGGGCAGCCAGCTTGCCATTCAGGCTGGCTCCAGGGCAAGAAACCTGAAGCAACAAATTAAAATATGCTTTGGAATTAAAATGCAATGCCATTCAGGAACACCAAACTTCTGGGCTCCTGACCATAAATCCTCCCTCCTATTTCAAACTCGTGCATTGGTAAATGTCAAACGTGCCAAGGGTGAGAAATTTGAATCTATTTTTATCAGTTTGCAGTACAATATGACTAGTGACATTCCAGAAACTGACTCATCTCACTCTAATATACATACATTTTCAATTTCCATGAAATTTACTTTATTTTAAACCACAAACTTAAACATACGTATAATTCAAATCTAAGTACAGAATTGCATTGGACTGGACTGCTTAATATTCCTTTCTCTGGTCTGAAATTTCTGATCCTAGCACTATACTGATCATTGGAACATAAGAACTTAGGACTTAGAAACAACAGTAGGTCATTTGATCCTTCCAGTCTGCTCTGCCATTCAATAAGACCCTGGCTGATCTGGTTGGGGTCTCAATTTCACTTTCCTGTCAGCACCCCCCAAAACTCTTGACTCCCTTATCTATCAAAAATCTGTCTAAATCTGCCTTGAATACATTCACTGACCAAGCCTCCACTGCTCGTTGAAGAGAATTTCATGTACTAAAGACGCTTTGAGAGAAAAAAAATTCTTATTATCTCAGTCTCAGAAGGGAAAACTCTTATTCTTAAACTGTGCCCCTAGTTCTGGTCCCCCCACAAGTAGAAACATCCTCCTAGCATCTAGCCTATCAAGTCCCCTCAGGATCTTATACATTTCTTCTAAACTCCAATGGATTGGTCCAACCTGTTTAACCTTTCTTCATCAGATATGCCCCTTAATGAGGAATGAGTCAAGTAGACTCATAGGCTCATAGATGTTTACAGCACAAAAGGAGGCCATTCGGCCCACTGTGTCCGTGCTTGTCAACAAATATCTGACTACACTAATCCCATTTTCCAGCACTTGGCACAGAGTCATGGAGGCTATGGCAATGCAAGTGAATAACTAAATACTTCCTAAGTGTTATGAGAGCTTCTGACTCAACCACCCTTTCAGGCAGTGAGTTCCAGATTCCCATCACTCTCTGGGTGGAAAAATTTCTCCTCAACTCCCCTCTTAGCCTTCTACCTCTTACCTTAAATCTATGCCTCCTGGTTATTGACCCCTCTACTAATGGAAAGAGTGCCCTCCTATCTACCCTATCTATGCCCGTCATAATCCTATATACCACTATCAGGTCCCCTTTTAACCTTCGCTGCTCCAAGGAAAACAACCCCAGCCTATCCAATCTCTCCTCATAGCTCAGACCCTCCAGCCCAGGCAGCATCCTGGTAAATCTCCTCTGCACCCTCTCCAGTGCAATCAAACCCTTCCTATAATGTGGTGACCAAAACTGCACACAGTACTCCAGTTGTGGCCAAATCAGCATTTTATACAGTTTCAGCATAACCTCCCTGCTCTTGTATTCTACGCCTCAGCTAATAAAGGCAAGTTTCCCACATGCCTTCTTAGCCACATTATCTACCTGCCCTGCTACCTTCAGGGATCTGCGGATATGCACATCAAGGTCATTCTGATCTTCAGCACTTTCCAGGGTCCTACCATTCATAGTGTAATCCCTTGCCTTGTTAGTCCTCCCCAAGTGCATTACCTCATACTTTTCTGTGTTGAATTCCATTTGCCACTTCACTGCCCACCTGACCAGTCCATTGATATCCTCCTGCAGTTTATGGCTATCCTCCCCACTACTTCCCATCCTACCAATTTTCGTGTCATCTGCGAACTCTTTGATCATACCTCCTACATTCAAGTCCAAATCATTTATGTACACTGCAAACAGCAAGGGCCCTGCAGAACCCCACTGGAAACAGACTTCCAGTCACAGAAACATCCCTCTACCTTCACCCTCTGCTTCCTGCCTCTCAGCCAATTTTGCATCCAACATGCCACTTTGCCTTGGATCCCATGGGCTCTTACTTTCTTGACCAGTCAGCCACGAGGGACCTTATCAAAAACCTTGCTAAAGTCCATGTAGACCACATCTAATGTATTACCTTCATCAATGCTCCTGGTTACCTCCTGAAAAAAGTCGATTAAATTTGTCAAACACGACCCCCCCTTAACAAATCCATGCTGACTATCCCTGATTAATCCATATCTCTCCAAGTGCAGATATATTCTGTCCCTCAGAATTCTTTCTAGTAGTTTCCCCACCACCAAGGTTAGACTGACTGGCCTGTAGTTCCCTGTTCTATCCCTCCCTCCCTTTTTTAATAATGCGACAACGTTAGCAGTCCTCTGTCACCTCACCTGTAGCCAGAGAGGATTTGAAAATGACTGCCAGGGCCCCTTATATCTCTTCCCTTGCCCCCCTCAACAGCCTGAGATACATCTCATCCGGGCCTGCTAAACGCACTAGTACCTCCTCTGTTTCTATGTTAATTTCCTCTAATATTTCACAGGGCTCCTTCCTGATGTCTATACCTACGTCATCCTTTTCCATTGTGAAGACTGACGCAAAGTATTCATTGAGGACTGTACCCACGTCTTCCAGTTCCACACACACATTACCTCTATGGTCCCTAATTGGCCCTACTCTTTCCCTAGTTATTCTCTGTACTGCTTCTAATGCAATTATATCTTTTTTCAAATATGAAGACCAAAATTATACACAGGATTCCAAATATAGTCTCACCAATGTCCTGTGCAGCTGCAGCAAAACTTCCATATTTTTATGGTCCATTCTCCTTGCAATAAATGCCAACTTTCCATTTGCATTCCTAATCACTTGCTGTACCTACATTCTAAATTTTTGTGATTCATGTACCAGGGCACTCAGATCCTTTTGTACCATTGAGTTCTGCAATCTCTCTCTATTTAAATAGTATACTGCATTTCTATTCTTCCTGCCAAAGTGGGCAAGTTCATATTTCCCTACACTATACTCCACCTACCAAATTGTTGCCCACTCATGTAACCTGTCTATAGACCTTTGCAGACTACCTACTTTCTCTTGTCAACTTACTTTCCCACCCACCTTGGTGCCATCAGTTAATTTAGCTACCATACATTTGGTCCCTTCATCCAAATCATTGGTGTAGATTGTAAATAGTTGGCCCAGCTCTGCTCCCTGTGGCATTCCACTAGTTACAGCTTGCCAACCCAAAAAAGACTCATATATCCCTATTCTCTGCTTCCTGTCAGCTAACCAATCCTTTATCTATACCAATATGTTATCCCTACACCATGTTCTCTTATCTTATTTAGGAACATAGGAGCAGAAGTAGGCCATTCAGCCCATCAATTCTGCTCCACCATGCAATACAATCATGGCTGATCATCCACTTCATGCTTTTTGCCCACACTATCCCCATATCCCTTTTCTTTGGTGTTTACAAATCTGTCAACCTCTGCTTTAAATATACTCAATGACTGAGCTTCCACAGCCCTCTGGGGTAGAGAATTCCAAAGATTCATAACCCTGTGAGTGAAAAATATTTCTCCTCATCTCAGTCCTAAGTGGCTTCCCCATTATTTTGAGGTTGTATCCCTCTGGTTCTAGACGCCGCAACCTGCATCTACACTGTCTATCCCTTTTATTATTTTGTAAGTTTCAACTAGATCACCTCTCATTCTTTGAAATTGGACAATACAGGCACAATTTTGCCAAACTCTCTTCACAGGACAGTCCCTCCGTCTCAGGAACAACTCTCGTGATCCTTCATTGCACTCCCTCTATGGCAATAATATCCTTCCTAAGGTAAGGGGACGAAAACTGCTCACAGTACTCCAGGTACAGTCTAACCAAGGTTCTATACAATTGAAGCAAGACTTTGCCACAGAGATAAAAACAAAAAAACTGCGGATGCTGGAAATCCAAAACAAAAACAGAATTACCTGGAAAAACTCAGCAGGTCTGGCAGCATCGGCGGAGAAGAAAAGAGTTGACGTTTCGAGTCCTCATGACCCTTCGACAGAACTTGAGTTCGAGTCCAGGAAAGAGCTGAAATATAAGCTGGTTTAAGGTGTGTGTATGAAACCCAACGCAAACTGGAGGAACAACACCTCATCTTCCGACTAGGGACTTTACAGCCTTCCGGACTGAATATTGAATTCAACAACTTTAGGTCGTGAGCTCCCTCCCCCATCCCCACCCCCTTTCTGTTTCCCCCTTCCTTTTTTTTTCCAATAAATTATAAAGATTTTCCTTTTCCCACCTATTTCCATTATAAAAAAAAACCCCACTAGAGCTATACCTTGAGTGCCCTACCATCCATCCTTAATTAGCACATTCGTTTAGATAATATCACCAACTTTAACTTTAACACCTATGTGTTCTATTGTACTATAGTCGTTGACATCTTTTGATGATCTGCTTCTATCACTGCTTGTTTGTCCCTACAACCACACCCCCCCTCCACCTCTCTGTCTCTCTATCTCTCCGCCCCCCACACACACACCTTAAACCAGCTTATATTTCAGCTCTTTCCTGGACTCGAACTCAAGTTCTGTCGAAGGGTCATGAGGACTCGAAACGTCAACTCTTTTCTTCTCCGCCGATGCTGCCAGACCTGCTGAGCTTTTCCAGGTAATTCTGTTTTTGTTTTGCAATTGTCCACTCCACTCGGCAATGGCAGTCCATGTTTCCCACCGTCGCATATCAGGAACTTCGTTTTAATACATGTGCATATCATTATAAGCCCTGCTTGTGGGAACCATCCTCCAATGCAGGATCATCCAGGCATGCCAATGTGTTTCTCAAGGGCTGCACTGCGGTTGGAGCCAGTTGAAGAAGAGGGCAAGGGCTGCACTGAAGTTGGAGCAAGTTGATGGAAGGACAAGGGCTGCACTATACTTGATGGCAGTGCACAATCACGTGCAAGGGCTTGGTGGGGAGGGAAGGGGTCACACATTAGTGAAACCTTGTCTTAAGTGACCATTCCTCTGTAGCTGAGACAGTTCAGATGCAGTCACATTGATATGCTTGGTGTCGGGCCTCTGGCTTATCTACCCACCCAAGCAATGCAGAGGCCTGAAAGTGCCACAAATGCTCCAGAGCTTTTCACCGCCTCAGGCACAGACTGCAAACTAATGAGTGTTTTAGTGGACCGCAGAACAATTGGATGACTGGGCACATTGTACAATCTCCTTGTAAAAGCTAGCCATGGAACAATCACTGGTGGAGGTACTCACAGCCCTTGCAATGTTATTATTCAGGTTTGGACCAGTCTCCTCCATGGTGTAGGCTAATGGTGCAGCCTTGCAGTGTGGATTAGGGAAATGCCTGCGCCTGATCTGAGAACACAGCATGCAGTCTAACGGGTGAAACTGCCACTAATCAGTCAGGTGGAGTGGGGCGGAGGTGGATGGGATTTTGGGCAGCCATGCAGCACACTAAATAAGGATGCGTTAAGGGATCCTCAGACTTAACCAAGAGAGGTTATTAATACACCCATGCTAAACATGAGTCTCTCTCTTACATCCTGCAGGAGGAGTACACCAGGAACATGAAGCCTGGTGGCTTCGCTGTATGCCTCATGGTTACAGAGAGCGTAGACGAAGGAAAAGAGAGAGATGGAGGCACCTGGCTGGGCAAAGGGAGCGGCAGCACCATCAGAAAGAAGAGACAGCTGGGGCATCTGCGCATGTCATTGAAGAGTCACAATGAGCCATCGCTGGTCGACATTTAGCTAGACCAAGGGTCTATAGACGGCACTTCTCATCTGCAGATGACCAAGAAACAGTGTCACCGAAGTCTGTGCCTGTCCAGGGAACTGGTCAGTCACATTTGCCAGCTACTAAGGATTTGGCGCCACAGGGACATGGAGGGGATCCACTGCCAGTGGCCATTAAAGTGACTGCAGCACTCAATTTTTACACCAGTGGCTCCTTTCACAGCCACAGGTGATCTCTGTGGGATTTTACAAGCCCCCACCCACAAATGCACCCATGTGCTCACGGATACCATCTTCACGAAGGCACAGAACTTTGTGCATTTTGCCCGGGATCAGGAAAGCCAGGAAGCAAGAGTGCTGGGATTTGCCCAGATCCCAGGTTTCCCACAGGTGCGGGGTGCCATTGACTGCATTTACCTAGCTCCCAGATCTTCATTGCAACAAGCAGTCAACTATATCAACCCGCCAGGGCTTCCACTTGCTGAATATGCAGCTGGTGTGCAACCACCACAAATGCATCCTGCAGGCCTGCCACAGTTCCCAGGGAATGTCCACAGCTCCTACATTCTTAGTATGTCTCAGGTCCCTGATGACTTCCAGAATCCGCAGAGGTTGTGGGGATGGCTCCTCGGGGAGAAGGGCTACCCACAAAGGATGTGGCTGATGACACCCGCGCAGTGGCCTCAGACTGCAGCAGAGCGAGGGTACAACGAGACTCATGCTGCAACTCGCATCTGGGTGGAACAAACCTTCAGAATGTTGAAAATGAGGTCCCAGTGCCTGGACCAGTCTAGTGAAGCTCTGCAATACAGTCCACAGAGGGTGTCATGCATCATCATTGCCTGCTGCACCCTTCACAACCTTCCGCGGCAACGGGGAGACAAGCTGGCTGAGGTGGAGAAGCTGCATGTCTCCTCCAATGAGGAGGATGCAACAGGGATAAGCGTGAGGAGGTGTTTGAAGGCGAGGATGACAGCAATGAGGCCATCGCACTGGCTGGACAAGGCAGGTATGCTTGGTTGAGCTCATAGGTGCTACATTCATGGAAGATGATGACTACATGCAGTGCGGAGACATCATAGATCCTCACATTGCATCTGTGAATGCTTGACTCCTGTCTGGCTGATTGGAGTGCACATGCCCTCTGTGATAAGGCTCCTGTCTTGGAGATGCTGCAGATGCCCAAAGTCCCCACATTCCAGGAGAATGATGATGACATGTAGTGGGGACACTCCATAGATCCTCACATAGCTTATGTGAATGTCTGACTCCTGTCTGGCTGATGGCACTTCGCTTGCACTCTGTGAACCTGGTTATACTGTGGAGATGCAGCAGGGAAACTTTCAGTTCTCCTGATCCTATAATATCCTTCGTGAGCTGAACTCTTGAGGACCACTCTGTCACCGGACACAGATGCTTATGAAATGGGGGGTCAGCCACACTTCAGAAATGCTGGGAGCACACAGAGAGAATGACAGAACTCTGTGCTGCCAGCCCAGGACAAGATAAGCACCATTGAGATGCAGGCATGACTGATGTGACCAGTGACAGTGAAGGTACACCATCAGTGTGCTGGAAAGGTTGCACAAAGCATAGGGATGAGGCCCTGGACAGAAACACCTGCCTTTATGATAAAATAAAAGCAAAATACTATGGATGCTGGAAATCTGAAATAAAAATAGAAAATGCTGGAAAAACTCAGCAGGTCTGACAGCATCTGTGAAGAGAGAAACAGAATTAACTTTTCAAGTCCATATGACCCTTCTTCAGAGCTTAAGAGAAGTAGAAATGTGATGAAATTTGTACTGTTTAAGGGGAGGTGGAGCAGATGAAGCTGGATAGAAGTACAGCAGTAGGAGAGACTGACAAAGATGCCATGGACAAGAAGACAAAGGGAGTGTTAATGGTAGTGGTAAGGGCTAAAGAAGGTGCTGATAGTGGCATCCATTTCTGTCCATTCTGTTTCCATTTCTGGTGATAGACTGTCCGCCAATATTCATTACAAGCCCACCGATTCCCACAGCTACCTTGACTACAGCTCCTCACGGCCTGATTCCTGTAAGGACTCCATCCAATTCTCTCAGTTCCTTCGCCTCCATCACATCTGTTCCAATGATGCCAATTTCCAAAATGGTGCTTCTGACATGTCCTCCTTCTTCCTTAACCAAGATTTCCCACCCACGGTGGTTGACAGGTCCTCAACCATGTCCAACCCATCTCCTGTGCCTCTGCCCTCACACCTTCCCTTCCTTTCCAGAACCATGATAGGGTCGCCCTTATCCTCACTTTTCACCTCACCAGCCTCCGCATTCAAAGGATCATCCTCCGTCATTTCCGCCAACTCCAGCATGATGCCACCACCAAACACTTCTTCCCCTCACCACCCTGTACCCGTCAGAATTCCATAGGGACTATTCCCTCCAGGACACCCTGGCTCGTTCCTCCATCACTCCCAACACCTCATCCCCTTCCCAGGGCACCTTACCATGCAATCGCAGAAGATGCAACACCTGCCCCTTTACCTCCTCCCTCCTCACTCTCCAAGGGCCCAAACATTCCTTTCAGGTGAAGCAGCGCCTCACTTGCACTTCCTTTAATTTGGTCTGCTGCATTCACTGCTCCCAACGCATACATTGGGCAGACCAAACGCAGACTGGGTGACCACTTTGCGGATCATCTTCGGTCTGTCTGCAAGCATGACCCAGACCTTCCTGTTACTTACCATTTCAACACATCATCCTGCTCTCAAGCCCACATGTCCATCCTTGGCCTGCTGCAATGTTCCAGTGAACGCAAACTGAAAGAACAGCACCTCATCTTCCAGTTAGGCACTTTACAGCCTTCTGGACTTAAAATTGAGTTTAACAACTTCAGACCATGAACTCTCTCCTCTATCTTCACCCCTTTTTAATCTCCTTTTTTAACATTTATTTTTATTTTTAACTGCTTATTTTCATTTTCATTTTTATTCATTGTTTTATCCCCTTTTTTATCCCTTTTTCTATCCTTTTTCCCCAACCACCGTCACCCCCCCAACCCCACCCCCATGTTCCATGTTCTTCTTTCACAAAGTGTTTACCCTTGTTCTGCTATTAAGATGTTCTGCTTTCTTGCCTTTATGCCACTATCAGCACCTTCTTTCGCCCTTACCACTAACATTAACCTCTCTTTGTCTTATTGTCCATGACATCTTTGTCAATCTCTCCTTAGTCCCCACCTATCGCTGGACTTCTATCCAGCTTCGCCTGCTCCACCCTCCTCGAACAGTATAAATTTCATCACATTTCTACTTTTCTTAAGCTCTGAAGAAGGGTCATATAGACTTGAAAAGTTAATTCTGTTTCTCTCTTCACAGATGCTGTCAAGCCTGCTGGGTTTTTCCAGCATTTTCTGTTTTTATTTCAGATTTCCATAGTATTTTGCTTTTATTTTATCATAAAGGCAGGTGTTTCTGTCCAGGGCCTCATCCCTGTGCTTTGTGCAACCTTCCCAGCACACTGATGGTGTGCCTTCACTGTCACTGGTCACATCAGTCATGCTTGCATCTCAATGGTGCTTATCATTGCTGCCAGAAAGTCCTGGGCTGGCAGCACAGAGTTCTGTCATTCTCTCTGTGTGCTCCCAGCACTTCTGAAGTGCGGCTGGCCCCCCATCTCATAAGCACCTGTGTCTGGTGACAGAGTGGTCCTGAAGAGTTCAGCTCACGAAGGATGTTATAGGATCAGGAGAACTGAAAGTTTCCCTGCTGCAGCTCCACGGTATAACCATGTTCACAGAGCACAAGCGAGGGGCCATCAGCCAGACAGGAGTCAGACATTCACATAAGCTATGTGAGGATCTATGGAGTGTCCCCACTGCATGTCATCATCATCCTCCTGGAATGTGGGGACTTTGGGCATCTGCAGCATCTCCAAGACAGGAGCCTTATCACAGAGGGTATGTGCACTGCGATCAGCCAGACAGGAGTCAAGCATTCACAGATGCAATGTGAGGATCTATGATGTCTCCGCACTGCATGTTGTCATTATCTTCCATGAATGTAGCACCTATGAGCTCAACCAAGCATACCTGCCTTGACCAGCCAGTGCGACGGCCTCATTGCTGTCATCCTCGCCTTCAAGCACCTCCTCATGCTTATCCCTGTCGCATCCTCCTCATCGGAGGAGATATGCAGCTCCTCTACCTCCACCTCAGCCAGCTTGTCTCCCCATTGCAGCAGCAGGTTGTGAAGGATGCAGCAGGCAATGATGATGCATGACACCCTCTGTGGACTGTATTGCAGAGCTTCACTAGACTGGTCCAGGCACTGGGCCCTCATTTTCAATATTCCGAAGGTTTGTTCCACCCAGGTGCGAGTTGCAGCATGAGTCTTGTTGTACCCTCGCTCTGCTGCAGTATTAGGCCGCTGCACGGGTGTCATCAGCCACATCCTCTGTGGGTAGCCCTTGTCCCCGAGGATCCAACCCTGCAGCATCTGTGGGCTCTGGAAGACATCAGGGACCTGAGATATACTGAGAATGTAGGGGCTGTGGACATTCCCTGGGAACCATGTTCAGGCCTGCAGGATGCATTTGTGGTGGTTGCACACCAGCTGCATATTCAGCAAGTGGAAGCCCTTGCAGGTTGATATAGTTGACGGCTTGTTGCAACGAAGATCTGAGAGCTACGTAAGTGCAGTCAATGGCACCCTGCACCTGTGGGAAACCTGGGATCTGGACAAATTACAGTGCTCTTGTTTTCTGGCTTTCCTGATCCTGGGCAAAATGCACAAAGTTCTGTGCCTTCATGAAGATGGTATGCATTTGTGCATGGGTGCATTTGTGGGTGGAGGCTTGTAAAATCCCACAGAGATCACCTGTGGCTGTGAAAGGAGCCACTGTTATAAGAATTGAGCGCTGCAGTCACTTTAATGGCCATTGGCAGTGGATCCCCTCCATGTCCCTGTGGCGCCAAATCCTTAGTAGCTGGCAAATGTGACCGACAGTTCCTTGGACATGTGCAGACTTCAGAGACACTGTTTCTTGGTCATCTGCAGATAAGAAGCACCATCTATAGACCATTGGTCTAGCTAGGTGTCGACTAGCGGCGGCTCATTATGACTCTTCGACGACATGCGCAGGTGCCCCAGCTGTCTCTTCTTTCTGATGGTGCTGCTCCTCCCTCTGCCCAGCCAGGCACCTCCATCACTCTCTTTTCCTTCATCTCTGCTCTCTGTAACCATGAGGCATACAGCAAAGCCACCAGGCTTCATGATCCTGATGTACTTCTGCAGGATGAAGGAGACTCATGGTTTAACATGGGTGTACTAATAATCTCTCTTGGTTAAGTCTGAGGACCACATAATGCATCCCACTTGGATGGCCAGAGGTTAGCGTGCTGCATGGCTGTCCAAAGCCCCATCCACCTGACTGATTGATGGCAGCTTCACCCACTAGACTACATGCTGTGGTCTCAGTTCAGGCGCAGGCATTCCTCTAATCTACACTGCAAGGCTGCACTTGAACCATGCACTGAATAATGACATTCCAAGGGGCTGTGAGCACCTCCACCAGTGATTGTTCCATGGCCAGCTTTTACAAGGAGATTGTACAACGTGTCCAGTCATCCAATTATTCTGCTGTCCACTAAAACACTCACTATTTGCAGTCTGTGCCTGAGGGGGTGAAAAGCTCTGGAGCATTTGTGGCACTCTCAGGCCTCTGCGTTGCTTGGGTGGGCAGATAAGCTAGAGACCCGACACCAGGCATTTCAATGTGACTGCAACTGAACTGTCTCAGCTGCAGAGGAATGGTCACTTAAAACAAGGTTTCCCTAATGCGTGACCGCTTCCCTTCTGCCCAACATGATTGTGCACTACCATCAACCACAGTGCAGCCCTTGCCCCCCCATCAACTCACCACAACCTCAGTGCAGACATTGCCCCCCACCTCATCAGCTTGCCCCAACCGCAATGCAGCCCCTGTGAAACACGTTGGCGTGCCTGGATGATCCAGCGTTGGGGGATAATTCCAGTGAGTAGGGCTTATAATGATATGCACATGTATTCAAATGAAGTTCCTGATATGCGGCGGTGTGAAAAATGGCTCGCCATTGCCGAGTGGAGTGGACAATTGCAAACTGGTTTCATGAACGCATGAAACCAATTTTTGGCCTTTATCTTCTGCAGAGATTAAAGTTTCACATCTGAGAGACACGAACACTGCTCATCAGAATATGGAACCATAGGTAAGGAAACACTTCAGAGTATATTAATAAGGTGAACATTATGTAAAGTTATTAACACCCATGCCCAGGCTGTGCAATTACACCTTCTTAACCTTCCTAACCCTGCCGCTAGGTCTTGGTGCTCCCCCAACAGCCTCAGCAGAGGCGGAGGCAGCCTGCTGACTGGTATGCCTTGTCTTTGATGACCTTGATGGGTGTCTTCAGGAGGGCTGAAACCTGGCTCCTGCTGTGTGGCAGTGGCACCCTCATCGGCTTGTGGAGCTTGTTTTGCTGGGCTTGCAGGAAGAGGGGATTTGGATGGGCTGGATGCTCCCAGAGTCACCTGAGTGGATGGCCCCGAGGGGTTGAGCTACTGGTCCTCCACCCTATGGGTGCCCAAGGGCCCCTGGCTGACTCCTTGAGGAGTAGGGAAAGCTGGAGTGAGATCAAGCTGTCCTGCACCCTTCTCACATTGAGAGTGTTGGAAGCCAACTATGGCATCATTAATGGAGTTAAGCTCGTGCAGAAGTGCGGGACCAATGTCCTGGACCAAGGTCTTCATGGCGGCCATCGTCCTGCCAATGTTGACCTCGGTGCATAGGCACACCAACGTTATCACCTCAGACTGAAGGCATACAGACTCCTCCATCATGCCTTGGTCATCTGATGAGTGCAGCGGACATCCCTTCCTGATGTTCCCGAGCTTGCCTTTGCAGCAACTGTGGTATGATTTAGTCCGGGTAGCCCTTGTCCAGGAGGAGCCACCCCTGCAGCTCTGTGGACCCTGGAATACGTCAGGGATCTGTGACTAACCGAGAATGTACGAGTCGTGCACACTCCCCGGAAGCCATATGCAGGCCTGCAGGATGCGCTTCTGGTGGTCGCACACCAGCTGCACATTCAACCAATGAAATCCCTTGCAGTTGACATAGTTGACCACGTGTTGCAACGGAGACCTGAGTACAATCGATGGCACCCTGCACCTGTGGGAAACCCAAGATGTGGGCAAATCCAGATGGTTTTGCATCCTGGCTGTCCTGGCCCTGGGTGAAATGCACAAAGTTGTGTGCCCTCGCAAAGATGGAATCCACGACCTCATGGATGCATTTGTGAGTGGAGGCTTGTGATATCCCACAGAGGATATCACAGCCCTGAAAGGAGCCACTGGCATAGAAAATGAGTGCTATGGTCACTTTCATGGCCACGAGTTCCTTAAACGTGCGTAGTCTTCGGCAACACTGGTTCTCATGCATCTGCAGGAATGAAAGGCATTGTCTATAGACCCTGGATCTAGCTAGGTGCCGACCAGCGAAGGCTCACTGTGCCTCTTCAACAGTGTGTGCAGGAGGCCCAGCCACCCCTTCTTCCAGAGGGTACTACTCCCCCTTCTGCGCAGCCAGGCACCTCAGTCAGTCTCTTTTCTGTCGTCTTCACTCTCTGTACGCCATGAGGCATACAGCTAGTTCACCAGGCTCCATGCTCCTGATGCGCTCCTCCTACAGGATGAAAGAGAGAAACGTGTGGGTTAGCATGGGTGTGCCAAGAACCTGTCTTGGTTAAGTCTGAAGGCCCCTTAACACATCCCGGAGAGTGTTGGCCATCACTTGGATGGCCAGAGACTAGTGCGCTGCATGGCTGCCCGAACCCACCTACCTCCGCCCCACTCCACCTGACCAATTGGTGGCAGCTTTGCCCATTGGACTGCATGCTATGCTCTCAGCTCAGGTGCAGACATTCTCCTAACCCGAACTGCAAGGCTGCACTGTTAGCTTGAACCATGGTGGAGACTAGTCCAAAACGGGATGACATTGCAAGGGGCTGTGAGCGACTCCACCAGTGATTGCTCCACGGCCAGCTTTAGCAAGGAGGTTGTACAATGTGCCCAGTCATCTAATTGTTCTGCAGTCCACTAAAACACTCGTTACATTGCAGTCTTTGCCGAGGGGTGAAAATCTTGGAGCACTTGGCGGTGCTTTGATGCCTCTGTGTTGCTTGAGTGGGCAGGGAAGCTAGAGGCTCAATTCCAATCATATCAATGTGGCTGCACCTGAACTGTCTTCACTGCAGAGGAATGGTCACTTTATATAAGGTTTCTCTGATGTGTGGCTGCTTCCTTCACCCACGCACACTCCCCTCAGCCCGCATGTGCGTGTGCGTTACCTTCAACCACAGAGCAGCCCTTACCCCCACCCCCCACCAAGCTGCCTCAACTGCAAAGCAGTCCTTTCCCCCCCTCCCCAAGTCAATTCAACCACAGGGCAGCCCTTGCTCCCCCACTCCCCCCACACACACACACCCACCATTGTGTCTCAACCTTGAAGGCCAACAAGCGGTCTGGGCAAGCACTCTGCAACGCTACTGTGTACTCACCTCCGAGTTCCCCTCAAAGTGCAGCCCGCCAAGTGCACGCCTTTTTTATGCTATTGTGAAACACATTAGCGTGATTGAATGCAGACATGGGTGGATGATCCAGCGGTGGTTGTGGGGAATGATTCCAGCAGGCTGGCCTTATAATGATATGCTGTTGTATTATAATGAGATTCCCGACATCCGATGGCAGGAACCACAGCCCACCATTGGCGGGTGGTGTAGACAATCGCAAACTGGTTTCACGATGGCGTAAAACCGATTTTTGGCCTTCTCGCCATATTGTCCACTCACGCACCGAACACACCCCCGCCAACGAGCACAGAAAATCCCAGCCCATCTCTCAGTACTGTCCTAATGACGTTTTTAATTAAAGAGCTATCCCACTACATTTTCCTTTCTTCCTATTTTTTCGAAATATCAAATACCCTTCAATATTCCGGTCCCAGACTTGGTCACCCTCCAACAGTAGCTGAGATTTTATGTGCCCACCAGTGCCGGGCGTGTTCAGTGACATGAGTGGATGATATGGCGAGAAGGCCAAAATCGATTTCACGCCACCATGAAACCAATTTGCAATCATCCGCTCCATCCAATGATGGCAGGCCATATTTTCCCACAATTGGACATCAGGAACCTCATTATAATATGTCAGCATATCATTATAAGGCCAGCCCACTAGACTCGTCCCACCACCCCCACCCCCCAACTGGATTATCTGCCCATGTTGGCGGGAAAACACACCAATGTGTTTCACAACTGCACATAAGCGATGTGCACCTGGCGGGCTGCACTTCACTCGGGACTTCAAGGTTTGTTTGCCTACCTTGCTTTGGTCAGCCCTCACAGTCATCAGCGCCAGGCTTCACAGACAGCACCACATCACTTTCAGGGGGGCTCATCAGATCAGCTTTTCAACGGCTGCAGGGCAAGTTCTTGCTTGGAGAAAGGGGAAATGTGGCCTCAGGCAAGGGAAGAGGCTGCACAAAGAGAGCTGTACTGGGCAAACAGGGTATCCCAGTGTGTGTGTGTGGGGGCACATGTTGATCTGTGCAAGTGGATTCAAAGTGCTAAGGGCTGAGGAGGGAGAGTATGTGTGTGAAAATGGGTGGTGATGTTCCTTGAGCTGGCAATGAGTGAGATGCCAGTGAATGTGTGATGGCCCTGTGTCTATGAGTTTAGAGTGATAAGATGGTTGCCATACCCTGACTGCATGAATGAGATCATTCATCCTCTACCTGCATTGGATGGTCAACCTCTTCTGTGCAGCATTGGCACTGACCACCGCCGTCACCACCTGCCATGCTGGATTGGTGATGCTGCTGCCTATGCTGCAGCCAGTGCAGGGGTAGAGGACATCATGGTGAGCCTCCATGGCATCCAAATGGCATTCTAGTGATGTACCATTAAACCTGAGGGCTGCAGTCTTTTTGCCTTTCATGGACATCTTTCCTGCAGTAGTCGTGGGCTGGAAGCACTGAGATGTGTGTGTGTGGCTGGATTTATAAATATGGCACCTGGCGTGTTGAAGCAGTGAGGTGATGGAAATGGCGTGTTTCCTGGGAATACAGAAATAATGTGGTGGGTTTGGGACAATATGGCTTGAAAACCCGCCATTGCGGCCAGTGGGTAAAACATCATTTCACCCGCCTGCTATCACACTTAGAGCAAATCTGGGTTGATTCTGCCCAGTGTCTTCATGATAGCTATCAGGTCATTCATATTTATTTCAATCTGTGCTAACAATTCATCTATTTTGTTATGATTTCTACACACATTCAGATACAGAACCTTTAATCCTGCCTTTTTAACATTTTTGCAATCTCTAATATTACCTGCTGGTGCACTACACTCTTAAGTTTGTGATCTTTGTCCCTTCCTGCCACACTCGGGTTATCTTTACCCAAATCGCTACCCTGCTCCATCACCTCATGTTACCCTTTGATTTACTACATCTCTTCTCACATGATCCCTTACCTCCTCCCCAACCCCCACCAACTATTTGTTTTAAAGTTCTCTCCACCATCCTAGTTATATGATTCACCAGAACACTGGTCCCAGCATGGTTCAGGTGAATCATCGCAATGGTGGAGCTTCCGCTTTCCCCAGCACTGGCTCCAGTGCCCCATGAATCAAAATCCATTTCTCCCACAGCAATATTTGAACAAGCCATTCGTCTTTCTAATTTTATTTACCCTATGCCAATTACTCATGGCTCATTACTCATAATCCAGAGATTCTGCTTTTTAATTTAGCCCTGAGCTGCTCATAATCCCTAAACTGAACCTTTATCCTAGTCCCATCGATGTTGTTGGCACCAAAGTGGACCACGACAATTGGATCCTCCCCACTCAGACTACAAATTCCTCCTGAACCCTGGCACTGGGCAGGCAACACAGCCATCTGGACTCATGCTCTTAGCTGCAGGCAACTGTGTCAATGCCCCTGACTATGCTCTCCCCTATGACCACTACATTCTTATTAACTCTCCCCACTTGAATGGCTTCCTATACCACATTGCCATAGTAAGTTCGCTCATCCACCCAGCAGCCTCCACTTTTGATCCCACAAGCTGCATGAACCTCAAATCTATTGGACAATGGCAAGGGCTGAGGCTCCTCCATTTCCACCTTCTCAATCCCCTTACCTCCCTCACTTGCAGTCCTTCCCTGACCACTGATCAAATCAGAAGACCCTAACACAAGGGTTGTGGCCGCCTCCTGGAATAAAGTGCCCAGTTAGCTTCCCCACCCCCACCCCGCTCCCCGATACATTGCAGTATCTGCAGTTTAGCCTCCAGCTCAATCACACTGAGCCAAAGCTCCTCAAGCTGCTGACAGACGTATTTGCCTTGGATTACACTGGTGTCAAGGAATTCCCACATTCTGCAGTCGCAACACATCATCTCCCCTACCATCTTTATTATGTGTTAATTAATTAACTATTATTTTCTTAATTAATTTATAATTAACAAATCCTACTACTCCCAATGAGCTTTACAACTGCTTGTAAATCTTATTACTACTCATGAAACATAACAATTCCAAATAAACTACCTATATCTTGAAAGATAAATGAGCAAAATATTCATCAACCAATTGCTTTCCTACTCTCCTCCTCCCTCACTGTACCAAATCTCCTCACTCACCACACTCCCAGTATCACACTCTGTGACTAATTGCATTCAGTGATGAGCTGCTGTCTTTATGCTTGCTTACTTGATCCTGAACATACCATGTCAGAATTTTCACCTCAGTGGGCAGGCGTGTGCCGACACACTCAAGCGTGAAATGACACCCAATGACATTGGGTGAGCTTCCCAATATCAACGCACAGTCGAGCAATAGTTTGGTTGGCAGGCGGGTGCAGGAATCAGAAGCACACCAGCAGACAAGTATAAGGCTTATTAAGGCCATTAAAGTATTAATTAACTTAAATTTTTCATTGCCCATCCAACTTTACAGTTGGCGTGCAGGCAAAAAGACCAAGCGGCCTTTGCATTTTTTTGGAAACCTCATCCACAGGCGGGATGAGGTTTCCAGCATCAAATAAAAATAAAACAAAATGTTTTAAATTCCATTTATAACATTTTTAAAATTTTTATTTCTAATTTTTAAAACTCTTCATCTTCCTAAGGCGGCCCTGTGCCCTGGGGAGGATTTCAAGCGCTCACTTGTGCACATGCGTGAAATGCCCCACTTGCCCTCCCTCCTCCCCCACCCACACAGGCAGTGCTGAGCGCTGCCGCTTGCGTTTCATACTGGGTGAGCCTTAATTGGCCGGCCAGCGAGAAATCGCAGTCCGGCCCCAAACGTGGGCTTCCCGACCGCCCCCGCCGAGCCTGCCCGACAAGGGCAAAATTCTCCCCCTAGTGTCTTTCCATAATTTATTTGCACTTGAAGGATTAAATGGTCCTGAAATTCCCTGGGGTTCTCCTGATGTACTGTTCTAACTTAGGCAGAAAATTGGCAGAACTCCTGGAGCATTTTTAGCTATTTTCACTGTTTCTCTGAGGGTTTTACAGATTTTCCACTGAAGCTACAGCAATAGATCATGTGAACACCTACAGAAATTCAATGCAAATTCTCTATACACATAGTCTAGCACCTGTGATACACCTTAGAATTCACATTTCTGAATGCAAAATATGCTTTGGTCAGTATCTGGCTATATTTATTTAGAATAATCACTAGAGATATAATTAAATATATGATGGCACTGAGTTGTTCATTTTGATTTTGCAGTTTCCAGAAATCATAGTTCAGCAATGCAGTTTCTTAGAAATCTAACAGATTCAACTGTGAAAAAATATATTTGACCTATTGACATTGTGATAAGCTTTATGACAACTAAGGAAAATAATAACCAACACAATAGGAGTCTTGCTGACCCAAGCCAATACTTGGAGGTGTTTTTGCGTTATAAATTGACAATGCCTCACAAGTGTAAGCATGCTATGGACCTTACAGCTCTCTTTTGAATGGTTCATTAGAACTATTACCTTGGTAGAACCTAATATAGGATTAATTTAAATTGTTTGATAATGCAATCTATCAGGTATGATAATAGCAGAATTCCAAATGTTACATTTACTATCCATCCATGCATGCCAACCTGCTTTATATGGACAGGAAGCTTTTCAGAATTTGTGAGGTAGCGTTTCAACTTGCTACCTAGGCTGTGAAACTGAAGTCAATGGAAATAAAAATCAAGCAGTTTATATAACAGGTGAATGGCATTGCAAATCTATCCCCTTTTTATTTTCTTTATTCTTTCATGAGATGTTGGCAAGGCCATTGAAGAGGGCAGTTAAAACACCTGAAGTCACATGTAGGCCAGACATAGCAGATTTCCTTCCCTAAAGGGATTAGTGAACTAAATGGGCCTTTACAGCAATAGGTGATAGTTACTTAGTCACTGGTTTTATATTCCAGGTTTATTAATTGAATTTAAATTCCACCAGCTGCCATAGTGGGATTTGAACCCATGTCCCCAGGGCATTAGCCTGGGCCTCTGGGTTACCAGTTTAGTGACATTACCACCACACCACCATCTCCCCTTGACCACTGCCCACATTTAAGGTGTAAAATCATTAATATTCCTTCCCCTATCCAAAGATGCTGTGCAAGGGGATTGAAACTCTGCTTTGTATGAGAGCAAGAATTCCTCATTTCATGGAAGTAAGAATATTGAAAACTTGGAGGGGAGAAAGGGAGAGCAACAGTGAATAATTGTGTCAATATGAACTGACCATGCTGTAAGGTCTTACTGAATTTCTAACTCTATGGTTCAAGTTTTTGCTTGGACTTGTTTTCTGGGATGACTTTTTCTGACTGTTTTGGCTTTGTAGTTCAACGTCCTATTGACTTAGTCAACTGGTCATCTCCTTTACTACATTGGCTGGAGATGTTGAGCATTGAGTTTACGAAGGCTGTTAGTCTTTTTCAGTTTCATTTTTAACTATTTGCATTTATACAGTGCTTTTCACTACCTTGGAACATCTGAAAGTACTTTACAACCAATGAAGTGTAGTCACTGTTGTAACATGATAGCCAATTTGCTCACAGTAAACTCCCATAAACAGCAATATGATAATGACTGAATAATCTGCTTTAATAATATTGGTTGAAGGATAAATAGTGGTCACAGTGCTGGGGAAACTTCCCTGCTTTTATTTGATTGGTGTCACAGGTTCTCTTATATCCAACTACGAAGGCAGAAGATGGCTTTGTTTTGGTTTAATGCATTCTCCAAAAGACAGCACCTCCAAAAATGTAACACATTTTCTGTACTTCATTTGAGTTCCAGCTTCAGATCTTGAAATAGTTAAAAATGAAACTGAAAAAGACTAACAGCCTTTGTAAACTCAATGCTCAACATCTCCAGCCAGTGTAGTACAGGAGATGACCAGTTGACTAAGTCAAAAGGACGTTAAACTACAAAGCCAAAACAGTTAGAAGAAGTCATCCCAGAAAACAAGTCCAAGCAAAAACATGATCCATAGAGTTAGAAATTCATTAAGACCTAGGAAAAGAAATAGGCTGAAGTATAGAAAATAATAAATTCTCTTTAGAGGAGTTTTGTCAGGGTCAGGGGAAGTGCTGAACGATGTGCCCCTGTGCTCGCACAACTTTTTCTAATTTACATAAATTATTTGGATTTTGAAAGTCAATGTAACACACTCAAATTTGGAGATGTAGCAAGCTATGAGGAGTGTTGGAAATGCAGGAGACAGTTCAGAAATTGCAGAATGAGTTAGACAAAGTATGTAACTGTCTAAAGTAAAAGGAGATTAAATTGAATTCAGGCAAATGTAAATCAGTGTACTTGGGAAGTGAAAACATAAATGAAACCAACAGAGATCCAGGAATCTTTGATGTTCAACATCTCCAAACAGTACAGAATCGCATTGACTGAGCCAATAGGATATTGAAATGCAGAGCCAAAACAATAAAATGCAAGTCAGAAGAAATTACTATGATCAAGTCGTATAGTGCTTTGCTGACCACATCTTGATTACTGTGTCCGGTTGTGGTTGCCAAGACACGAGGGGAGATAGTCAAATATTAGAGGCAGTACAAAAAGATCCACAAGGTTGATCTATTGGGTTTGATTCTTCTCTGAATTACCACACATTTTGTGGGAGATTTGGAGTATGGGGTGATGATAACATAGCACTATCCTACTTTTAAGCCCTGCCAAGCATCATTTAAGTTGACTTAAATGGCTGTGGCTAGCCTGTCTGACCCATTTTCCAAAAGTCTGCTCCAAATTATTCCAAACACTATATGAGTAACAGTTTGGGCATAACTAAGGTATTCTTGAGATGGATGCTTCTTGGAGGAGGCCATTTATGTGATGTTGCTGAAAGTCAGTGTTACTTTGCCTGCATGTCTATTAATTTTTAGTCAGCTCTGTATAAAGCATACTTTGGACTCAGGATATAAATTTTCAGTGAGAATTCTTCTATTCTTTTCTTATTAAGAGGGGGAGGATGAGAAAATGGAAGCTAAAATGGAAATTAATGAGCCATCACATACCTTTCAAACAGATATCACTCACAAGAATTTACAGAAAAAGGTTTTAGAATTTCTGAACATCAATGCTTTAGGTGGCTGTGCTTCCCCTTGGAGGCTAGTAGAGAAATATGTCAACTGCTGCCTGAAGATCCACAACACATTTCTATCAGGAGAACAATCCAAGTCCATACCAGTCAAAGTCTCCAATACCTTGAATTTATTTGCAACTGACTCTTTCCGGGCAGCATCTGTTGATCATTACCACATTAGCCAGGCATCTGTTCATCACTGCATCAAGATCATAGATACTCTATTCATTGGGGCTGTACTATTTATAACCACTTTAACAGAACCAGAGAAATAGAAAATGATAGCTGATTGAGCAGACTGGCAGGATTCCCACAAGTGCAAACAATTAATGAAATGCATGGGGCATTGAGAGTTCCACATGACAACCACTTGAAGTTTATGAACAGAACATGTTTTTATTCTGTTATATCCAATGCCAATTACCTTATCTTGTACATGAATATATGGCATCCAGGAAGTTGTGCTGATGCTTTCATCATTCGACAGGAAACTATACCAGCTCTCTTGAGCCAGAGTCTTTTATCAAGATGGTTACTTAGTAATCAGTGTCCTCTCTCTCTTACATCCTCAGGCTTCATATCCAGTTGTACTCAGTATTTCATCCTTCTGACTGTCTAACTACTTCCCTCCAAGTAGGTGCCTCCAAGCTGATTATGGAATAAGTGAGATGCATATCAAGATTGGGAATGAAGTAGCATCAGTTCAGCATCTGAATATGCTAGAAGATTTAACTCTCAAAACGGTGGGGCTGAGTGGCTGGCCTCTTCTTGCAAAGAATGATTGTTGGCATTTCACATAACATTGCTAACACCTATGATGAGTATTTCCCAGCTTTTACCAACATTTTGTTGTTATCTTGCCTCCAGCTTTGCCATTTCCCACATCTCTAGTCTGCCTACATATGATTTACATGGCCTCCCCCTGTGTAAACACAGTTTTTAGTGATGGTGCTACTCCCCCAGCTGCATTTCTCTGGTGTTGGTTATGGGCCGAAATTTTCTTTGGAGGGAGAAGACATAACTTTAGAAGCATATGTGTAGTATGGGCACTTATCCTCATATTAGCAGATGAATCCCATGATTTTGAGAAATAGAGGTGAATATTCCCTTTAAATGTCCTTGAAGACAAGCCGAAACCCTTGTGGCAAACTGTAAATTGTTAAGAGTTGTTAAAAGATGGTGCTTGACTATTTACATCTGGAAATCTGGGAGCCCTTCTTTCTGACTAGCCCCCCCCACCCCCCCCCCCCCACCCCCCCACCCTCCAGCACCCCCCTGCCCTCCAAACAGGCTTCTACTGCTTGAGACAGCTGAACCTCCCTACCGTTGAACAATGGATGTCTGCCACTTACTGGCAGCTGCCTTTTAAAAGCTGCACCAGTAACCAATATTCCTCACTCCCACCACCGGCTACATAATGAAGTGTTGTATTATTGCTCCAAATGCACAGCAATTGAAGGTGCTTGGAATTAAGGATAAACAGGTTAGTGATGGATTGTTATGCGCTGGAGTTAGTCTCATGCTCTCCCTAATCTGCCAACAGAAAGAGAATCTAGCCACTAGTTACAGATTCTGAGCTTTGAAAATAGCCTGGAGAAATGTACCTTTTCAGGCTGGAAAGGAGAAATATCAGACTTATATAAAATAGTAAAGGGAATGGAAAATGTAAACTTGGAACATCACTGTAAGTGAAATAATGAGAGCAGGGCAAGGAAACATTGACCAAAATTTTAAGTCCCTTGGGCGGGTGTGTACCTGATCCGTCTGGCCATGAAATAGAGCAAAATGGCATCAGGCGAGCATCCCGACATCTTCACGCACTCACGTGATAATCTCGCTCAGCGGGCATGCACGGCAATCAGAAGCACGTCCGCCAACAATAAAGCAGGCAATTAAGCCCATTTAGGAGGCAATTGAAAGAGATTTTTCATGGCCCGTCCACTTTTACTTTTGGCGGACGGGCTAATCAGCCAGGTGGCCTTTACATTTTTTGCGCAAACCTCAATCTAGAACAGGTTGAAATTTCTGTGAGGAAATAAAATAAAAAAAGATATCTGGGGACTATTTTTTTTTGAGGTATGCTTTTAGGCGCTTGATTCTGCAGCATGGACGTATTTTGCAGCATTTTTGTTGTTGTGCTTATTCTGTGGTGGTCTGCAGCTCCCTGAGGCTGCTGTCTGCCTTTAGGGAGCTCACTGGAAGTGCTCACCAGCACCTGAGGTGATGTTGGCGCCCATTAATTGGCCAGCCAGCGTGAAATCGCGGTCACAGATCAATTGCGGTCAGGGGCCCATTTCTCCTCCATTCCCGGACCCGCCGATCGCACACGCCCAACAAGTGAAAAATCCAGGCCATAGATTCAAACTGATAAAAGAATATCAGGAAATTCTTTACACAAAGAGTAATCAATGGGTAAAATAGAGATCCAGGAAGAGCAGTGAAGAGGAAAACTCTTAGGGATATTCATCTTCTTCTGCCCATCAAAAGGCAAAGCCACAGGATTTCCTCCAATTTTCACCATAAACATAAATGCTCTACATTACCATTATTTATAATTTTGTTTATTTATTGACAAATAAAATGGCTTGACAGTTAAAAACCCAAAGTCTGGTGTTGTGAAGTTTTACAATTTTTCGAACACCAGAGAGGAATCTTCTGATGGCATGGCACATGTAACTCAATGAATTACAATAATGAATGGAAAAGTTGCTCTGTTCACTATTCTGCATACACTACTGAAAGTACACTTATATACTAAAGCTTGTGAAGGCATAGTGAGTGGGAAGTGATTTAAGAGACTGGAGCCAAAAAATCCAGAATAAGATTAGAAAATACTCAAAAATGTATGTTAGCTCTCTATAGAATGTTTGATCATGTGTATTTTGCTGAACAGAAAATTAATATGGTATAGTGTGAAAACTGCAAGTTATGGTATGAATTTCTTTGCATGGTTTGTATTCTCCCCTCTTGATAGAAAACGTTTGATTATCTCATAATTATTATTTTTTAAAAAACATTCACGTGAGCTTTTTGAAGTCAGGGTATAAAGGAGCTAGTTGTGCCATTTGCAAAACTCCATTTGAAGTGGAGGAAGAAAAACCTGCATTTTTAGCTTTTTTCATATGTATTAAAAAACAGCAGTACTCTGATTCTACTTTATATTGTGGAGTACAGAGGTGAGGGTATCAGTCTATTTTATTAATTTTAAAGAAGTTTGGCCAGAATGCACTCTCTCAGCTCATATCTAAATTGAACCAAACAAATCACTTGAGTTCGTTACTTGTGCAGATTCAGCGGATCAGCAAGAAGAGATGCACTAGGAAATAAGAGCTTATCAGGAAGCTTTATATGCTCCAATGTAGAACCAAGTTTCACTCAAGTCAAAAAATAGACAGCTTCCTATCCAAGTACCAAAGGAGTGCCACAAGCGAGCTGCTTTCTTCTGTACCTACAAGCTGTAAAAATATACCATACCTGTAAGCAGTCATAATCAATGGAATGTTCACATTCCGGAGATTTTTTTATTCGTTCATGGAATGTGGGCATCGTTGGCTAGACCAGCATTTATTGCCCAACCCTAATTGCCTGTGAGAAGTGGTGGTGAGCTGCCTTCTTGAACCGCTGCAGTCCATGTGGTGTAGATACACCCACAGTGCTGTTACAGAGGGAGTTCCAGAATTTTGACTCAGCGACAGCGAAGGAACGGCAATATATTTCCAAGTTAGGATAGTGAGTGGCTTGGAAGGGAACTTCCAGGTGGTTGTATTCTCATGTGTCTGCTGCCTTTGTCCTTCTTCATGGTAGCGGCTGTGGGTTTAGAAGGTACAGTCGAAGGAGCCTTGGTGAGCTTCTGCAATGCATCTTTGTAGCTGGTACACACTGCTGCCATTGTTCGTCAGTGGTGGAGGGAGTGAATGTTTGTGGAAGGGGAGCCAATCAAGCGGGTTGCTTTGTCTTGGATGGTGTCAAGCTTCCTGCGTGTTGTTGCAGCTGCACTCATCCAGGAAAGTGAAGAATATTCCATCACACTCCTGACTTGTGCCCTGTAGATGATGGACAGGCTTTGGGGAGATCATAAGACCATAAGACGTAGGAGGAGAAGTAGGCCATTCAGCCCACTGAGTCTGCTCTGCCATTCAATGAGATCATGGCTGATCTGATAATTCTCAATTCTACTTTCCTGCCTTTGCCCCATATACCTTGATTCCACTCTCCCACAAGGGGAAACAACTTCTCAGCATCTATCCTGTCAAACCCACTAAGAATCTTATACATTTCAATAAGATTGCCTCTCATTCTTCTAAACTCCAATGACCACAGGCCCAACCGACTCAACTTCTCCTCATATGAAAATCTCCCCATCCCAGGATCAACCTAGTGAACCTTCTCTGGACTGCCTCAAATGCCAGTATATCTTTCCTTAGATAAGGGGACCAAAACTGTTCATAGTATTCTAGGTGTGACCTAACTAGTGCCTTGTATAGTTTTAGCAAGACTTCCCTATTTTAATATTCCATTCCCTTTGAAATAAAAGCCAACATTCCATTTGCCTTACTTGTTACCTACTGAACTTGTATGCTAGCTTCTTGGGATTCATGCATGAGAACCCCCAATTCCCTCTGTGCTGCAGCTTTCTTCAGTCTTTCTGAATATTCAGCTCCTCTATTAGGTGAGTTACTCACTGCAGGTTTCCTAGAGTGGAATTTTCCCAGATTTGCGCTAAGTGCAGTAGCAGGCGTGAAAAAATCTTTTTACCCACCAGCCACAATGGCAGGTTTTCACATTGCATTCACAATGTATCTCATCTCATTAATAATTTATTCACAGGAAACACTCTGGATCGCTGGCAGGCTGGCTCGGATTTGCCCACCACACCATGATCTCAATGTTTCTTCGCTCCAGGCGCCTGATTAAAAGTGCACCAGAGTGCAGCCTACTTCATCTCTACAGACCAGGACTGCTCCAGGTGACAGGTGACCCCAAAAGCAAAGAAGGTAACAGCCCCCAAATTTAGTCACACCTCTCTGGGGCACCCACTGGATGCAGTGGAAGACCTCAGCTATGTCCTCTACCCCTGCTCTGCCACAGGAGGTCCACCAGAGTCACCAACCCAACCTGGGAGGCAGTGGCAGTGACGGTCAGTGCCACCAGAGCACAGAGGAGGTCAGCCATCGTGTGCAGGAAGAGGGTGAATGCTCTCATCCATTCCACCAGGATAAGTCAACCACCTCATTGCTGTCAACTTGCACACTCCCAAACCCATCACACATCCCAGGAATCTCACACCTCAGGGAACAACACCACGAACTCTCACACACACCCTCACATTTCCATCTGGCTCATATCCGCTGGAACCCACATCCTCATTCCATCCATGGCTCCGCTGACCACACCAACCTTCCATGCAGTGCCATGCATCCTGCTCACACGATCTTCATCAGTTTTCATGCAGGGGAAGCAAGCTTACAACAGCAGGGAGAGGCCCCAGACCAGGGGTGGAGTGGCTCACATTAGGCCCCTCACTCACTTTCAGGAGCTTGACGTCATGCTGACTGGTGAGGACATGGACCATGCCTGTGATGACGGTGAGGTCTGCGGCAAATACCCACTGAAGGATCCTGCACCACCTTATCCCTCTCTCAATGCAAATGTGAGTGCTCTCTCTCCTGCTTTTGACTCTGCTGTCATGCACTAGTTATCTCTCATTTGGTTCACAGGGGGCTCTGCCAAGTGACCAATGGCCTCAGATAGCCAATCCCTCATTTCTGTTGTGGTACCTTCTAAGAGTTGACCACAAGAGACTCAGATACAGGTTAACGAGTGTTTTATTCAAGTGAACACAGGGAGAGTCTGCCTTAGACTAGCTAAAACAGAGCTTTACCAATTACAGGAAAAGCAGCTTTTTTATATAGTCACATATACATTGCTTTATTCAAATTCCAATCTTGTCAGTACATGGTCACATGATAAGCAGATGCCTCCAGTCCCTGGCACTGTTTGTCTTTACCCTTATCTGTTTATCCTCATCTCCCCTTCTGTCTCCTATCCAGTCAATCCCTTATGATCCTCAAGGTCTTTTTGGAGAGTTCTGCTAATATCAGCCCTATGGTGTACAAGGTTCACCTGGAGAATTCCACCAACATTTGTACTAATAGAAGTCCAAGTTTAACTCTTATAAGCTCCATCCAGGTCCTCACCTCCAGCCAAGAGGACACCTCCTCCACTGAAGAGATGGAAATAAGCAGCCTGGAAGACCCTTCACAGCAATTACCCACACCATCCACCAGTGCAGAGACAGACAGCTCGGTGTGACCTAGATCTAGGCTTGCATTCACAATCTAGTGGTCACTGCATGGACACATGTCCGCAGCAGGAGGAGGCAGGTTCAGCCGAGCTCCTCAGTACTCGGTGGACTGCTGGGGAAGAGGTTTCTGTGAGGTCCAAAGCAGATGACAAACCTCTGGATTCAGCCTTCTGACTCATCATGGAGAGTCAACAGAAGCCGAGGGAACATCATGCAGAGCTGTTGGAAGCCCCTAACAGAGTAGTACGCGAGACGGAGAAGTGTGTCTGCCTGCTCTCTGATGAGGTGGCGCCCACATGTGCGCATATGGAGGTCGCCATGGGAAGGATGGCAGACGCCATGTAGACCCTGGTCCGGCAGAATGTGGAGATGCGCACAGACATGCACTCCATTGCAGTACCCATGGGTGACCTCCTGCAGTGGCAACACAAGAGGGAAACGGGGCACCTCGAGATCCCTGCAGGTGCTCTTTCCCCTCAAGGAGTCTGGCTGGGGCCCCTGGGCACCCAAAGGGTGGAGGAGCAGCAGCTGGATACCCCTGGGTCATCTACTCAGGAATCTCAGAGGTTGTCCACTCCCTCTGAGTCCCCTTTGCCTGTGACCCCCTCAACCTCATCCTCTGTCACTGCAGAGGGAGCAACTGGCCCACAGAAGAACAGCTAAAGCAAGCTGGGATCCTCAAGGCCTCAGCTCTCCAGAGGATGCACGCCGAAGTGATCAGAGTCAACAGGGCCAACCATTGCACAGGCTGTATCCACCCCTGCTGCGGATGTCAGGGCAGTGCCTAGAATAGGACTAGAAAAGTTCAGAAATTCTGATCACAAGTGGTTGTATGGGTGAACACATTTTGTCACTTTATAAACCCAAAATATATTCACTTTCATTGAATAACACGTAGTGTTTTCTTTCAGTTTCATTGGCAGGCTTTGCGAGTCCTCCCACTACATTCCCCCTCCCCCATTAGCAGTACAGCTGCATGCAGCTGGATGAGTGATTCTGAAGGAAGAAGTGTGTGTGGCAGGAGTCTCGTGCATACTCTCTTCCATGTACGTGGAGCTTTTACCCATCAGACTCATCTCACTGCCCAGAGCATATTCAATGCTGCCTGCTGGGGTTCTCTTTCAGTTGTCCATCTGAGCTGACCTGCATCTCTACCCACGCACTGATCACATTCCCATGCAGCACCTATGCTTGATCAACACGAGGCTCCGCTCACTTTCAACTTCGACAACAATGGGACTCATTACGTTTCTGATCAGCTCCCCCATCCTTTGCCCTCCCCCAGTCCTTTTCCCCATCACTGTTGACCCCCCTGGCATCACCTTCCACCTCCCCACCGTCACCTACTAACCCAAACCCTTGTCTTTCCAGGATGCCCAGGTTAATGTGCACCTTCCCTACCTTCCTCTTCTACTGCTGCTGTCTCACCCTCATCTTCTCACCTTCCAGCTCCTTCTGCTCCCTCTCATGCTCACCATCCCCTCCTACCACACCCACTCTCAGTTAACTCCCAAGGAGGTGGTCACAGACCCCTCCCTTGCACGCTCAACTGGACAGCCCCCCCCTTACTCCTTCCTCCACCTTTACTCCCTCCTCCGCCTGGATACCTCCCCCCTCCAAACTTCCTCCTTCCCCCTGCCCACCCAGACACCTTCCCCCAGCACAAACTCCCTCCTCCACCCCCGGACACCATCCTCCCCCCAGACCACCATCCCTCTCTGAACTCCTTCCCTACTCTGAACTCCTTCCTTTGTACCTTCCTCCCCCCTTACACCTACCTCCCCACTTGCCGCATTCTCCCCATTACACCCTTCTCCCCATATTCCATCCTCCCCACTCCCAACCTCAGCCCCCCAACACTTTTGTTCCCCCCTCCCAATCTCACTGCCCCAGTATACCTTCCTCTTCCTGTCAAACTTAGACCTTCCTCTCCTGCTCACAGCTACATCTTACCTTACCCCCCACCCCCCCAACCCCTCGTTGATCATCCATAGCAACCCATAGCCAAGACTGTGATATTTCAAAGCAGACCTGAGACATCAACAGAGCCCTCCCACCTTCCGTAGTTGCGTCATAGCAGAGCCATGTCTGCAAGAATCCACACAGCATGTGATGCATGTATTCCTCCAGGGTCCGGTAACTGTAGGACTCCAGCATCTTCTTCTCCTTGGATGTCCGCCATTTGAGCAAGACCCTAATGGTAAGTCCCAATTTCTGCAAGACGCACTTGTCCAGACATGTTCTGGGCCAGCGTGTTTTCCCGTCAGCATAACGGTAAATCTGGTGCCGGGAGGACAATTCTGGTCAGGCCTTACTTTGCATCCCATTACCGGGATGCAAATTGGGTTCATGCTGGCCTCCAGCAGGATTCGCGTTCTGCTATGGCGGACACCATTGGATGATCCCACTGTGCTTTCACGCCAGCGTGAAACCAATTTCTCTCACTCACGCCGAATCATCCCCCTGCTCACCATGATGCCTGACTCCAACAGAACCGGACAATCCTGCCTCTAGCATCTGACCTGCTCTAGTTGTCACATTATTTATATGGCTAGTCCAGTTCAGTTTCTGGTCAACGATAACCCCCAGGCTGTTAATGGTGGGGGATTCGGCAGTGGTAATACCATTGAATGTCAAGGGGCAATGGTTAGATTCTCTCTTGTTGGAGATGGTCATTGCCTGGCACTTGTGTGGCACGAATGTTACTTGCCACTTGTCAGCTCAAGCCTGGATATTACCCAGGTCTTGCTGAATTTCCACGCATGGACTACTTCAGTAACTGAGGAGTTGTGAATGGTGCTGAACATAGTGCAGTCATCAGCAAACATCCTTAAATCTGCTAACTTCGAAGTTACCTGAGCTCAATAAAGGTTGCGACAGATCTCTGCTGCACCATTCTCTCTGTGGCTACTACCTGACTCACTGAGCATTTCCAGTGCTTTTGTTTCTGTTTCAGATTTTCAGCATCTGATTTTTTTATTTGTTTTTCCTCACCAATTTGGACAGCAGTGTGTATCTGAATGCTCCTCTACTGCCCCAACAGAGCTTTTGATTATGTGATATTTTGAAATGGGTTTTCCTTTCTTCAATCACACACCACTTCTGATATATTTAAAAAGATATGTGTAGAAATTTGTTTTTCCTTCAGACATGATTTTTAGTTAATACTACAAGGAAGCTGCAGGAAACAATCAGTACAGGATGTTCACATGATAGGTTTGAATAGATTCCTATTCTTTAATTCTGAAAACTCCCATTCAAACATACACAAATCATTATGTCACTTCGGAGTATGTACTTTATTCTTTATTCTTCCATGATGTACATATGGGAAATTTATTGAACTCATTCCTAAAAAAGTAATAAGAAAAATGACAATATAATGATGAAATGCTTCATATATTAAAATGCACTTACAGATTCCCCTGAAACACTTAAATAGAGCAGCACGTGAACTAATATTTTCCTGCCATAACTTTAGGTTAATTGGTACAATGCAACATAGACAATGCGAAATATTTAAACTCATTTAGCATTGTTTTTGCTGTTCTGCTTCACAAAACCTCTCAACACACAAGATAACAGTTACATTCTGACCTATGGGAGAAGAAAGTGAGACAACAGCTTGCCCATTGACTTCTGAGACCTACATTTGAATCCAGCTCAGATTAATGGAATCAACATTTCCTCTATCTGCTGGCTGTAAAGCTCCTTCCTGACCCAGGATTACTAAAGCCAATTATAGTGCCCCATTGCTGTCACAGCTAAGACCAGCTAACTCAGCACAGAAGCAGGAATTGAAACTGGCTCCTCCCTAATCAGCATACCTCAAGTACTCATCTCCCATATGAGATTTTAGTGGGTAGGACTGAGTCGTACAAAATAAAATTAAAGCTTTTTGATTATAAATTTGCTATACAATATTCTGAAATATGTAGCTTGTATTCTGAAATATAAATCAAATAAAACAGGCAAATAAGGACAATGATCTCATGTAATCTAATCTGTGTTTGATGTAGTGTATATATTATAGTGCCCCATGTATCTAGCGATGTAATTGTTAAGGTTTCCAAATTGTGGGTTTCATTATCCACCACACAGATTTACTTTAAACCCAGAAAGACCTATTTGATTTATTTTATAATTTTGTGACCAGTGTTTTGATCTTTTCACAGAACCTGGTTCATGTCCACTTACTTTACCAATTTCTATAGGGACATTACTGGCTGATGTTTTTTGGTGAAGACCTACACCAGTTGGTACTGCTGTGCCGGGTGATGCACAAGATGTCAAAGTTAGTAAGGCAAACTCAAATCCAGAATTGGAAGGAAAAGCTGTCGAGATGTTCACTGCTATCAGTAATTCCAATAGCAAGTTGTTTTCTGTTGGGTTTTTTTAAGTGCATTTAAAGAACATCAAGGTCAAAAATGTATTACACTATTCTATGGTAGCACAAGGTTGCTTGGCTTTTGTAAAGTTACAGCTACACATGAATTTAATTTGTAGCATGACTTTCTAGATCATTTAGAATTTAAAAAACCAGGGCTTTATACTTGGGGGAATCTGTGTTTCCATTTACATTCAAAACCCTGACTTTAAATCTTCAAAATGAGACTATGAGTTGTGTCAAAGGTTATTATTTTTCAATATTTTGTAGCTTAGTAAATACATTTGATCAATCATTTCTTAGGTGCTAATGGACTTTGCTTAATTGGAAGTTTATGTTGTAAAGTCATAAATGAAGGGACCATCTCAAAGGCAGACTCCAGGGAATTGTATCCATAGTCTGACTGAGCCATGTTGAGGTTTGCAACAAATAGGAATTAAAATGTTCAATTAGAATTGATCATCTTGTTGGTTGGCAATCTTAAAATCTACATGTTCACTTAAGTTACTATGCTTGTTGTAGAGAGGAAATGTCCCAGATTTGCACTAAGTGCTGTAGCAGGTGGCTTAAAATGACGTTTACCCACTAGCCGCGATGGCGGGTTTTCACGCCATATCGTCCCAAACCCATCGCGTTCCTTATGCATTCCTGGGAAACATGCTATTTCCATGGCGGGCGCGCTCTCATTTACCCACCACGCCATCACCTCACAGCTTCACCATATTTTAAGTACAGATGCTCTCAGCGCTTCCAGCCTTGGACTGCAGCAAAGAAGACATGGTGCCGAAAGGCAAGAAGACTGCAGCCCTCCTGCGCCTTTTGGATGCCATGGAGGTCACTGTGATGTCCTCTACCCTTGCTCTGGCTGCAGGAGGGGCAGCTACATTACCATTCTGACTTGGTAGGCAATGGCAGTGGTGGTCAGTGCCAATTCTGCACAGAAGGGATTGGCCATCCAATGCAGACAGAGGATGAATGATCTCATCCGTGCAGCCAGGGTAATCATCTCATCACTCCAAACTCACACACTCAAACCTATCATATATTCACTGGCATCTCACTCACTGCCAGCTCAAGGGACATCACCACCCATTCTCACATACGTACCCTCACATGTCCATCTGGCCTCATCTCCTCTGGAGACTGCCTTCTCAGCCGTCACCATTTTAAGGCCACTTGCACAGATTAACATGTGACCCCACATACCCTGGGATATACTCCTTCCCCTGTACAGCTCTTGTCCTGCAGCCTCTTCCCTTGCCTGAGGCCACTTTTCCCTCTTCCCCAAACAAGAGCTTGCCCTGCAGCAGTTGAAAAGGCACCCACATATCTGGTGCTGTGTGTGAAAAAGTGATGTGCTGTCTGTGAAGCCTGGAGCTGATGACTGCGAATGCTGACTGAAGCAAGGTAGACAAACAAACCTTGAAGATCCGAGTGAAGTGCAACCCGCCAAGTGCATGTTGCTTATGTGCTCTTGTGAACCATGTCGTGTGTTTTCCCGCCAACGTGGGCAGATGATGCAGCAGGGGGGTGGGGGGATGAGTCCAGCAGGCTGGCCTCATAATGATATGCTGATATATTACAATAAGGTTCCCAACATCCGATGGCGGGAAACACAACTCATTGAGCAGACGGCTGCAAACTGGTTTCACGCCGTCATGGAACCAATCACGCCATATTGTCCGCTCCCGCCTCCAAACACGCCCAATGCCAGAGGGCATTGAAAATCCTGACCATAGTTCACAAAACCAGACAAACTTCAAATATTATTATTTACTAACACTACTACTTACTTAGATTGAAAATAATTAGTACCCTCCACCTAGTTAGCAGGTTTCTCTGCATTTATTTTAATTTTAATTTAGAAGAACTTTCTGGATCAATTTGGCAGTATTACTGATATAGAAATAATATCCTCAATTACTCAAATAATTATGTTACAATGAAGTAATTAGCTAACATAAACCAGAAGGTTAAAGAATTAAAGTTCAAGCATTTTGGTCAAATGCACTGCATAATTTGTTTTATTTAAAGATTAAATTTGCTCCATTTACCAGCTGGCACAATATATGAAGTCTCACATGAAGCTCTGGAGTGGTGAGAATGGGGTCCCTTCCTTCCTGAAACCAGAGGCCAGCAGAGATATTGGGCAGAATTTCAAATGTTAGGTTTGGGGGGAGTGTGCAATTTCAGATGCTGGCAGGGGATTAAATCCCCAAAAGATGACAGAGTCCTGCTCACTTCTGGCTTTTACCAGGGCACCACCCAAGACCCCCCAAGAAGCTTTGGGTCAGTCATTTGAATATTTGAATATTTTAATAATTGTGTCCTTAATTTAGAATGTTGAAAACATGCTTTCTCTGCCTTGCAAGCGATTTCCAACTTTTTTGAAAGTTATTTCACTAATTTTGGACTTTGTACACTTTGATCTGCAATACCCTTCTGTCATCCTTCATTGCAGCATGGGAGCAGCTTATGCAGCTATAGCATGAATGAGGAATAAGTGGAACAGCCACACCAACAACAGCTTCACCAACACAGCAGAAACAACAACACCAACAGCAGCTGCCTTCTCCACAGCCACATGCTGGTCTGAGAACAGAGGGAATGGGCACAGTTCTAGCTCAAGGGAGGCAATAAAGCAAGCACAGGGAATGCACTCAGGTGATCAGCTTCCTCAAAATGGCACAGCAACAGGAAGGTCAGGATTTCATTACAGGTCATTGCTGACATCCATTGCATCCTGGAACAAGAACCTCTTCCAAATGAGCCAGATGGTCATCAATGTGATCACAGCCCTGAGTTTCTTTGCCTCTAGCTCTTTCCAGGCATCTGTTGGTGATACCTGTACAGTTTCACAATCAGCTGCCTACAAAGATATTTCCCAAGTGACCATTTGCCAAGGCTGCCACTTCTGTCCACTTTGATACTTGATGAGGCCAGTCAAACACAGAGAGCTGTCACATTTGCTGTAGTGGCTGGATTCCCACAGGTGTAGGGAATCACTGACTGCACAGATGCAACAGTCAAGATGCCTTCAGATCATCCTTGACCAGTTATCAGTCAGAAGGGATTTTTCATGTATGTTTCTGCATGAAAACCAGGAAGCTACCAGTTTGTTCTGCACTCAAACTGGGAGGTGTGAGGAGCCTGGGATTTCAGGTCTCAGGGTTCATTAGATGGTGCAGCAGTCAGAACTGGCACAGGTTTATGGTCCATCATACAAGTAAGTGATTAGGTAAGATCGCAGGAGTTTGGATGAGGAAAGGCTAGACCTCAAAGTGAAATTTGAGGGCTGTTGGGGTTTGGCACCCAATCAGAGGACTGTTGTAGGTCAACAAAGAACATCATGGGGATCTGTAATAGAGTCAGTACCAGAGCATTATAAAGGTTCAGTACAACTCCCCCACTTTTGTACTCAGTATCCCTATTTATGAAGGCCAAAGGTCCCTTATGCTTTGCTAACCACTCTCTCAATATGTTTTGCCAATCTCAAGGATCTGTGCACATAAACCCCAAGGTCCCCCTGTCCCTGCACAGTCTTTAGAAATGTGCCATTAAGTCTATATTGCCACAACCTATCACTTCTGCAAAAATCCTTCACCTCACACTTCTCTGCATTAAATTCCATATGTTATCTGTCTGCCCATTCTGCTGGCCCAACTATGTCTTGTTGTAGTTGATTTGTATGACTATCTGCCAGAGCTCCAAGCTTGGTATGATTGACAAATTTTGAAATTTTATGCTGTATTTCAATATCCAAGTCATTCAGGTACTTATAAAAAAAAGACAATGATTTTAGCCCTGACCCTTGAGGAACACCATTGTCTACCATCCTCCAACCTAAAAAGTAGCCATTTACCATGACTTGCTCTTTCCAGTCCTTGAGCCAAATTTTTATCCAAGCTGGCACCGACCTTCCTATTCCATAACCTTCAGTTTTGTTAACCAGTCGTTTTTGTAGTACTTTGTCAAATGCTTTCTTAAAATTCATATAGACAACACCCATTGCACTCCCTTCATCAATCTTCTCCATTACTTCATCAAAAAATCCAATTAGATAAATCAAGCATGACATGCCTTTTACACATCCGTGCTGGCTCTCCTTAATCAGCTTAAAACTCTCTGAGTTTCATTGACCTTTTCTTATTTATTGTTTCTAAAACCTTGCCCGCCACTGATGTTAAATTAACCATCCTGTAGTAACAAGGAATGTCCTTACATTCTTTCTTGAATAAGGGTGTCACATTTCCCACTCTCTAATCCTCTGGCATCTCACCCATATCTGGGGAAGATTTGAAGATTATGGAAAGCCCTTCTGTTTATTCCACCCTACATCCTTCAAACAACCTGGGATGCAAGCCATTCTAACCAGGTGACTTATCCACTCGAAGCAAAGCCAGCCTTCCCAATACATCCTACAATTGTTGGGAGGTGCCAGAGGACTGTCAGGGGTTGGCAAGGAACATCACAGGGCTTTGCAGTATTGTTAGGAGGTCAAGATTTCTGTCAAAGGGAGTCTGGAAGTCAGAGTCAGGTGTGAGGTTAGGGATGTTGGGACCGGAAGCAAAGGAGATTAAGGTGAATACTAAACTTTTTCCATTCCATGCTGCTGAGTGTTGATTTTTTTAAAGAGGAAATTGGCATTGATGCTGTCTGCCTCAGGTGCAAGCCTGCAAGAGGGAGGAGCAGGAGTGAGGCCTCTGAATTGCATATGTTAATGACCTAGTTCCTATTTCTGACTTGGGTAAAGAATGTCTTTGCCAAAATGGTGTCCAGCACGGCCCATATCAGAGTTGCTTGCATCAAATGTAAACACCCTTTTGGACACAAAATTGCAAAAGTAACAAAAATACCCAGGAATTATGGAGCTGAATTTCTATCCTAGGAACTATTCTTCAAACAACACAGTTGATAACAAAAAAAAAACTGTCTGCAATTAAATACGTGGCTACATACATATTGTTTTTAATTTTTCTTATCCATTCATGGGATGTGGGCATCACTGGCAAGGCCAACATTTATTACCCATCACTAATTGCCTTTGAAATGTTGCAGTCCTTGTGATGTAGATCTACTCAAGGTGGTGTTAAATAGGGAGTTCCACCATTTTGACTAATTGATGATGACAGAAGAACAATATGTTTCCAAATCGGGATGGCGTGTGCCTTGGAGGGGAACTCACTGTTCTGCTAGGCAGAAAAGTTTACAGGTTTGGAAGATGCTGTCAAAGAAGCCTTAGCAAATTACTGTAGTGCATTTTGTAGAAACCTTGTTATGCCAGTGATGGAAGGAGTGAGTGTTTAAAAGGATGGATGATTTGCTAATCAAGCAGGCTTCCTTGACCTGGATGGTGTCAAGCTTCTTGAGTGGTGTTAGAGCTGAACTCATCCAGGCAATCATCATCACACTCCTGAATTGTGCCTTGTAGATGATGGAAAAGCTTTGAAGAGTCAGAAAGTGAGTCATTGCCACAAAATGCCTAGCTTCTGATTTGTTTTTGTAGCCATAATATTTATGTGACTAGTCTGTTTAAGTTTCTGGTTAATGGTGAACCCCGGGATGTTAACGGTGGGGGATTCAGGAATGGTAATGCCATTGAATGTAAAAGGGAATTGGTTATTGTAATATATAAGAAAATCAGTTGGTGAAGGATAGAATTAGATGCAATATTTACACACTTTTATAAGCATTTATTTGCATTTGCACATTACAAAGGGACACAAGTGAATCTCCAGTTAATGCCCACCACTTGTATACAAGTAAACATAATTGACATACAATTAAGTTAGACTTTCACTTGTTTAAGATGGCCATTGCTTGCCACTTGTGTGGTGTAAATGTTATTAGTCACCTATCAGCACAAGCCTAAACATTGCCCAGGTCTTGCTACATGCAGGCCTTATCTGAAGAGTTGTGAATGAACTGAACACCATATAATCATCAATGAACATCCCCACTTCTGATCTTATGATGGAGGGAAGGTCATTGATGAAGCAGTTGAAGATGATTGGACCGGGGGTACCATTTTGAAGAACTCCTGTTGTGATGTCCTGGGGCTGAGATGATTGGCCACCAACAGCCACAACTGTCTTCCTTTGTGATAGGTATAACTCCAGCCTGTGGAGAGTTTCCTCCTGATTCCCATTGACTTCAGTTTTGTGAGGGCTCCTTGATGGCATATTTGGTCAAATGCTGTCTTGATATCAACAGCAGTCACTCTCACCTCTGGACTTCAATTCTTTTGCAACAATGCTGTAATGAGGTCAGGAGCTGGGTGGTCTGGTGGTACACAAACTGCGCATGGGTGAGCAGATTATTGGTATTCAAGTGTTGCTTGATAGCACTGTTGACAACATCTTCCATTACTTTGCTGATGATTAAGAATAGACTGGGTGGGGCAGTAATTGGCTGGATGAGATTAGTCCTGCTTTTTGTAGACAGGACATACCTGGGCAATTTACTATATTCTATGGTGGATGCCAGTGTTGTAGCTGTACTGGAACAGCTTGGCTAGAGGCATGGCTATTTCAGGGGCACAAATCTTCAGCACTATAGTTGAGAGGTTGTCAGAGTTCATAAACTTTGCTGCATCCAGTGGGCTCACCATTTTTTGATATCACATGGAGTGAAATGAATTGGTTGAAGACTGGTATCTGTGATGGTAAGGATCACATGAGCAGGCTGAATAAATCATCAATTGGCTTTTCTGGCTGAAGATGGTTGCAAATGCCTCAGCCTTATCTCTTGCACTCGTGCTGAGTTCTGCTCTCATGAAGCCTCCTCTTCTCATTAGTTGTTTAATTGTTCACCACCATTCATGACTGAATGTAGCAGGACTGCAGAGCTTTGATCTGATCTGTTAGTTATAGGGATCACTTAGCTAGCCCTGTGTTCATCTCGATATAGTCCTGAGTTGTAGCTTCACCAGGTTGATACCTAATTTTTAGGTATACCTGCTGCTGCTCCTGGTATCCTCTTCTGCAGTCCTATATATCTGTCTGTCTTTTTGAGAACTTTCTGTTTTTATATAATAGAGTTTTTAAAATAGTTGCAACTGAAGCATCTCTCACCAAAATTCAAAATGGAGTACTACACACCAAAATTTCTGGGTTCCATGCAGTCAAAAAAAAGCAAGTTTCCTCCTAGGGAGGGTCAGGGATCTTTGGAAAATTCATTGGAATTTTATGCCACACGAAGTGTCACCTTTAGAGCAGAGATCTTCCTGGAGAGGAAAGTAAGCCCTGGCCTCTTTTCTCCACTACCAAACATCTCCTTAAACTTCTCTCCCTGCCCCGTCATCCTCACTTTTAATAACAAATAAAACTGACGGACCTCTTTGTCAGTAAAAGTGAGACCACCTGATCAGTTGCCTCTACTTCCCCATCCTAACCCTGAACCTGTGCCTTTCTTTAGTTCCTTGTCATTTCCTCTCTTGCCCTCTCTGAAATCTTGTCCATGGGATCTACCTCCTACTTCCTTGATCCCATGTCTACTGAACTGCTGACTACTCAACATTCTTTATAGTTGGTTGGTACTACAGAACTTGAGTGTTGCTGAAAAAAGACACATGTCTAAGCTTTTCCTCTTGCACTCATCAGGACACTTGCAAGAATATCTATGTAAGAGGGAAAACAACAATTTATACTGTATATGAGGAGAGTGCTGATTGGTTGACAAGTGACATTGTCATGGAGAATGTATCACTGATGGTGACTGGCAGTTAACTGCCAAGCATTGTTTGAAATTTAAACCAGGCAGCTTGACCTTGATTGGTCAAGGCATTGCCCTGAGGAATAAGTCAGCAAATGGCTGTCACTTATTTTGTTTAGCTGAAACAGACGCAATATTCTTTCTGTCTGCAAAGAACAGGGCGCTGTGTATTAATAATTGTAGCTTCCAGTACACGCGAGTGCACCACATTGCAAGCCCAACTGACAATCTTAAATTGGTTGTCAGCGTAATTCTTAGCACATTGAAAATTATTTAGCAAATGTTGTTCAATCTCAGAGTCATATCTAATGTTGGACACTGTGTTTTGAGTTTTGCAAGCACATGCTGGTTGGGTACGGTCTGTACCCTGCCCATTGCAAAAGCGACTGGGACATGCTGTTTGATACGATTCGCCAGTCTTTGGGATGTACGGCCTACATACCTACATACATGTCCTTTCTTCAGCCCATCTGCTGCTGAACCTGTATTCCAGAAAGTTTCATCACATGCCCTCAAATGTCTAACCATCCCTTCCCCCTACTTCTGCATCAATCATTCAGTAATGATGGCTACAATACTCACAACCTTCTGTGTGCCAGAAACTGATCTGTCTATTGCACTGATTTTAAAAGATGGCACGTGCACCAGCCATGTCCGAATTACATCATGGGTGCATAGCGGCCCTGCTATTTTTTGTGAGTCTAATTGGAGTGAAAAAAGAGAATAAAATATCCCTACGGTTTTTCATCCAGATTGGCTGTAGGAATGCCAGGAAAATTGGGGGGTGGAGGGGCATGGTGGTGGAGAAATCTGATTGCTCCTGTTCTCAGCCTCGGGGGTTGCAATTCACTGTTAGCCATTGCCCAGTCCCACTGATTCAGGCAGCATGTAAATTATGAGGCCACCCCCCCCACCTCCAATTGGTCCAGGCAATGGAACTGTTGCTTGAGGGTGTCAATGATCTGTTCCATGATGTTGCTTGTTGCTGAATAGCTGCATAGGCATGTTGTCCTCATGTGGTCAGGTGCTGGAGGGGAGTCTTGAACATGTGTACAGAGGGTGCCCCTTGTCTCCAAGCAGTCAGCCTTTGGTTTGTTGTGGTGGTACAAAGATGGTGGGAACAGCTGACTGCCACAGGCTGAAGGTGTTGTAGCTAATGCCATGATAAGAAGCATTCACCAACATGATGTTCCCAGGTGTGGTTGCATACCAACTTCATGTTGATGGACTAGTAGTCCTTGCAGTTCCTGTACCTCTTGCCATTTATAAGTGGGGCCTGCAGAACAATGTGTGCACAGTCGATGATGCACTACATCATTGGGAATTCTGCTACCCTGGCAAAGCCTTATGCCTGCTCCTCTCTGATAAAAGAGGTGATGAAGTTCTTTCACCAGCCATACAGGGCCTCTGTCATCTCTCTGATCTACTGTTGGATGACAAAATGGGAATTGTTAGCTTTGTCTCCAGCATCTGCCTGGAAGTATCCAATCTCTGTAGAAGTTGAGGGCAATGGTGACTTTGACAGCTGCAGGCAGTGCCACCCTTGCCCTAGAGTGTGGCTCCAGGTACTGTTGAAGGAGGTGACACAGTTTAATGACCACCTCTTTGCTGAATTGTAGGTGTCTCAATCATTGTTCCTGGCTGAGGTGAAAGTAGAATTGATCCTTGAAAACCCTTGGTAGGTGGGGCCTTCTATACAGAGCCCTCTTTTTTTCTTCCTCCGCAGCCTGTGCTCCATGTCTCTATCGCATTGCAATCCAAGAAGAACTGCAATTATAGACCCCATAAGGCCAAAACATTTTCTGTACACAGAGTAGAAAACTCCTCTGACTGCCCTGTCAAGATACCATTGCCTTCAAAATCCAAGAAGTCACCAAAATTCACCAATAATACATCACAGAACTTCCACAAACTTTGCGAGAGCAAGAGTATGTCAAAAACACCTCACCTGCAAGTTGGATGGCAGGTCCTATAAATAATGTTCACATGTTCAGCTGGGATTGTTTATGACTTGGCGTTAACCAGACCTGCTTGTTCCAGATTGGCAGAACTTGCATCAAGTCAAACTGGACATCACATTCCACTCACTGTTAAAGCTAGTGCCTTTATCAGCATAGCATGCTGCATGGACCACACGAGTGGTGGCTATAAGAAGTGTGTGCTTCATTGTCAGCAACTTTGGATTCTGTAGAGTTGCCTCCAGTGGTGCTATGGAACCAAACTTTTCAGCCTTAATTTTTAATCTTGGGAGTCTCCAGGATAATCCAGGAGGGTTGGTAACCCTAGCTGAAACCCTCATTTATGCCTTTGTCATTACTAAACTTAATAATAATTCTCTCTGGCCTCCCATCCTTCACTCCCTGTAAACATCAGGTGAGCCATACCTATCAAATCAACTGTCCATATGCACCCTACCCAATTTGCCTATCCGGGTGTATAAAGGGTGGTCAATCCTTGGCCATCCATTTTACAGGATCTACAAATATTGAAAATCTAACTCATGATTTGAAATGGGAAACTATATTGTTTATAAGGGTGAGCACGTTTCTGTGGACAGAAGCAATGAATGTGGATAATATTGTTGTAATTCCTTTGCTGACAAATCTTTAATCTACATGTTTATCACCTCATGTGAAACATATGAATTTAAGAACAGGAGTAGGCCATTCAGCCCCTCTAGCCTGCTCTGCTATTCAATAAGATCATGGCTGATGTGATTGTGGCCTTAACTCCACATTTTGCCTACCCAGTTAACCTTATATTCTTGACTAACAAGGGTGTCAATCTACCACTACCTTTACCACTCTCTGCGGAAGAGAGTTCCAAAGATGCATGACCCTCTGAGAGAAAAAATTTCTTCTCATCTCTGGCTTAAATGGGAGACCTCTTATTTGTAAACAGTGTCCCCTAGTTCTAGTCTCTTCCACAAGGGGAAATATCCTTTCAGCATCCACCATGTCAAGTCCCTTCAGGATCTTATATGTTTCAATAAGATCACCTCTCAATCTTCAAAACTTCAATGGGTACAGGCCCAGCCTGTCCAACCTTTCCTCATAAGATAACCCTCCCCCATCCCAGGTATCAGTCAAGTGAACCTTTTCTGAACTGTTTCTAACCTATCTATATCCTTTCTTAAATAAGGAGACCAAAACTGTACACTGTATTCCAGATGTGGTCTCACCAACGCCTGTACAAATGTAGCAAAACACCCCTACTTTTATATTCCATTCCCCTTGCAATAAATGGCAACATTCCATTTGCCTTCCTAATCAGTTGCTGTATCTGCATATTAACCTTTCCTGATTCACATACCAGGATACCCAGATCCCTCTGTACCTAAGAGTTCTTCAATCTCTCTCCATTTAAATAATATGCTATTTTTCTATTCTTCCTGCCAAAGTGGACAAGTTCACATTTTCCTACATTATACTGCAGCTGAAGAATTTTTGCCCACTCACTTAACCTGTCTGTGTCCCCTTGTAGACTCCTTATGTCCTCTTGACAACTTACATTCCTAACTATCTTTGTGTCATCAGCAAATTTAGCAGCTATACATTTGGTCCTTTCATCCAAGTCATCAATTACAAATTGTAAATAATTGAGGTCCCAGCACTGATCCCTGTGGCACGCCACTTGTCACATCTTGCCAACCCAAAAATTACCCATTTATATGCCTAGTCTCTGTTTCTTGTTAGTTAACCAATCCTCTGTCAATGCTGATATGTTATCCCCTACACCATGAGCTCTTATTTTGCATAGAATCCTTTGACATGGCACCTTGTCAAATGCCTTCTGGAAATCCCCAGATTCCCCTTTATCCACATTGCTTGTTATTTCCTCAAAAAAACTCCAATAAATTAGTCAAAGATGATTTCCCTTTCACAAAACCACATTGACTCTGCCTGATTGCATTGAGATTTTCTAATAGTGCCCTGCTACAACCCCCTTAATAGATTCCAGCAATTTTCCCACAACAGATGTTAAGCTAACTGGCTTGCAGTTTCCTGCTTTCTGTCTCCCTCCTTTCTTGAACAGAGGAATTACATTCACTATTTTCCAATCTGATGGGACTTTTCCAGAATTAAGGGAATTTAGCAAAATGAAAACCAATGCATTCAGCTGTTTTAAGATCCTAGAATGAAGCCCATCAGGACCTGGGGATTTGTCAGCTTTTAGTTCTAATAATTTTCTCAGTACCCCTTCCCTGGTGATTGTTTTAAGTTCCTCCCTTCCTTTCACCTCCTGATTCACAATTATTTATGGAATGTTATTTGTATCCTCTACAGTGAAGAAAGACAAAAAGTATTTGTTCAATTCATCTGCTATTTCCTTATTTTCCATTATTAATTCCCCATTCTCACTCTCTAGAGGACCAACACTCACTTTACTTATTATTTTCCTTTTTAAGCACCTGTAGAAACTCTTGCTATCTGTTTTTATATTTCTAGCTAGATTTCTCTCATGCTCTAAATTCTCCCTCCATATTAATCTTTTCATCATTCTTTGCTGTTCTTTATATTCTGTCCAATCTTTTGACCTGCCTCTCAACTTGCAGAATTATATGCTTTTTCTTTCAATTTGATACTAACTTTAACTTCCTTAGATAGCCATGGATGGTGTGTTCCTCCCTTACAGTCTTTCTTTCCCACTGGAATGTATATTTTCCAAGCATTCTGAAATATCTCCTGAAATGTCTGCCACAGCACCTCTGCTGATGTATCCCATAACCTAATTTCTCAGTTCACTTTAGCCAGCTCTGTTTTCATGCCCCCATAATTTAAGTTTAAAACATAATTCTTAGATCTACTCCTCTCTCCCTCAAACTGAATGTGAAATTCAATCATAGGCTGGACATCTCCACTGCTCCACTTACCAGCCTCGCATTTGAACCATCGATAAACTTTCAGATTCTTATCCTCACCTTCAAATCCCTCAATGATCTCTGGTGTCCCCTAGCCATGTGTCCCTCTGCCCTCTTTGGATTTCCACCTTCAGTCTTTCAGCCTTGTCACTGCCCAATGCATTCAGAGATTTAGAAAACTAGCTCTGAAGCAGAATTTATCATTGCCAGTGGCAGCAACATTTTAAGGTAAATGCAACATAATTTTCTCACAGATTGGCAACTAGGTTTCGTATTCAAATGAATTGTTCAGACAAGGTGTTTGATGAAAAGAGTTGCCTGTAAGTTGTCTGTTAGGCAGGTGGTGCTGTCCGCGATTGGGTCCGCTCCACCATTTTGCGTGGGTGGGCCAATTAAACCTGCCCAGCATGAATCGCAGCTCCTGAGGACAGCGGGAGTGGGCAGGCAGTGACGGGACTGAACGACCGCTGGGTCGACTGGTGAACCGGCAGCCTGTTTTAAAAGGCTGCTGCAGCCTTTCAAAAGCTGTGAATCATGGGCAGTGGAAGGGCTCCCCGGAGCACTTCTGGAGAGCAGGCCAGGCAGGAGGGTAGGGCAGGGAGCACTGTGCTCCTCATTTTTCTGATGATTGCCTTGCTGCACTCCTCGAAGAGGTGGCAGCGCGGCGGGAGGTGCTTGTACCCCAGGGCGGGAGGAGGAGTTCCCCCACATGACCAAATGTGCCTGGGAGGAGGTTGAGGAGGTCATGCGCTCCCAGGGCATGATGCAACACATCTGGATCCAGTGTCACAAGCGCTTCAACGACCTGTTGCACTCAGGAAGGGTGAGTACCATGTTGGCATTGGTCACAACCCAGAAGGTAGGCTTTCCTCTCTGGTGCCCCCCACCCCCAAATCTGAGTGTAGTGACTGCATTGAATCATTGACGGCATGTGTCCTTTGCTGGGTGGGCCAGCAGATATTGCCCATGCTGAGGTCACCCTAAGAGGGCGGTGAAGAGATGGGTTCTGCACCCACAGCATGTGGTGCACTGAGACCAACATTACTGTTTTGGGGGCAACCTGGAGGAGCTGAACCTAGGCGCAGTGCTGGAACTCCAGGATATGTCAAAGTCAGGGTGATGACATGCTGAGAGGGGAGCTTCAAGGTGGCGTGGCACCGATCGATCTGCTGTCCTTTTCACTCCATGTGCTTGCGCCTCCTTGCTATGGAAGGTTAGACCATGTGGTGCCTATTGTGATGTAGGCAGCATTTGGTCAAGTGGGTGGAGTGGGGTGGGGTGGGGACAGGCCTAGCATCTTTGTGAGAGTGTTCAGCAGCAGCGGGATGATGAGGCACTGAAGCCCTGCAATGTCCCACTCTGGTTGGGGTGGGCGGTCCTTGAAGAGAGTCCAGGTACAAGTAGCATTAATCAATGCTTTTCTCTCCTTTTCCGGAGAAGAATGCACATAATGCCACCGAGTGGGCGAGGACTGGCATAGGGCCGGCCCAGGTGACGATTCTCAGCTGCTTCGAGCAGGAGGCCCTAGATTTGGAGAGGTGCCATGTCCACTGGTGTCAGTGAGGCTGGGGTGCCACGGACAGGTATGTACGCCCAGCAGTAAGGCCACCATCGTTCTCTCAACAGCCATAGCAGTGCTGAATGTTCAATGATTGAAGTCTGCAACATGGCTTGACCATTCCTTATGGAAGGATGAGTGCATAATGATCTGGGGGACAGGGATGCACTTTGTCATTGCCTCCACATTAACTGATCCAATGTCCTTGTTCTTCCTTTCCGCATCAGCGGAGTAGGGCTGGGAGGAGGAGCTGCAGGAGCCCCCTCTCACGCCTGAGGGCCCTGAAGTCATGGACTCACCTGCGTCACACCATCTCTGCCAGGCAGGCACCAGAGCAAATACTAGCACCTCAGTGGGAATTAGAACATCAGCTAGTGTCCTGAGGCACAGCGATGAGGGCACTTCACAGTCACTGGAGAAGCTGACAGAGACAGAGAGTGCCTATGGCGCCAGCCATTGGAGGATTGCAGGGGACAAGGCTCGTGCTCAGTCAGTGCCTGATGATGTGCTTCTGGAGTCGTCTGCAACACAGCAAATGCAGGAAATGCGGTAGGGTGTGCGAGAGCATCTGGTGGAGACACATGAGGCCATGTTTGGCTTGGTGTCCATGGTGGAGGAGTCTACACGGAATATTGCCGAAGCAACGAGCCTCATGTCCGAGCACCATGCGTCCTCCATGGGCGCTCAGACCAGCAAGCCTCACATCAACATTGACCTCAGCTGATCAGTGCCAGTGTAGGAGATGATCTGGGCACCAAGTTTCCTAGCTCGATGCCCATCCATCCACGGTGAGCAGCGAGGTCCAAAGCGACCTCACATCAGCACAGTAGCTGCCTGTCGTCTCTGCAGGCTCCTCTCAGGATGCTCTGGATGAGGGCGGCAGCTGCTGTGCCCCTCTATCAGTGGCCATTGCATCCGATGAGACTGCGACGACTGGGGAGATGCCAACTGTGGGACTGTCAGCTCCCTCCCAAGCGGGGCCAACACAGGCCCCACAGGCCAGAGGACGAATGCTAAGGTCAGCGAGGCCAACAGAACAGCAGAGTCAGCAGGCTGTCTCAGATGCCACTCTCAGTGAGGGGGTAGCACCCAAAGGCATAAATATAAGACACATTAGGCACACCACGGGTTTATCATTGGTGCTTTTGTGTTGGCTCGCAATGAGGTTTTTATGAGTTGGTGTGATTTTTAACATCTTTTTCATTTTGTTTCATTAATTTTCTTTGGTTGCAAAAATAAGTTCAGACATGTAACCATGGCTGAGGTTGCCTCTTTTGTCCTGCCGGTGGATGGTTTCAAATTGTGTATTGTGTGCTTTGTGGGACATTCAGCTTTATTAACAAGGACCTTAGTTAATGTTCTTAACCAGGCAAATTTTGCACTTAGGTCTCGAATATGAAGCATACAGCCCAGGCTTGTCCTGGAGATCCATATGTGTGTGCTAGCTGAAGGTTTGTTGGATTAAAGCTTCCTGGGTGTCCCTGCCTCCCTGGAGTATGCCCGGGTCAGCATCTACCCCCTCAGTATTTCCCTGTGCATGCTCATCCTCAGACTCACTCCTGGACTCATCGTGTGCATCCGCAGCCAATGCATCTACGTCTTCATCGTCCTCAGTGTCCCCCCTTTCCAGCGCAAGATTGTGGAGAGCACAGCATGCAACCATTGTCAGCAACATATAATCTGGAGGGCACCCTCTGAGCAGTCCAGGCATCGGAAGCATACCTTGAGAAGACCAATGGCTCTCTCCACCACAGCCCTCTGTTCTTGAATGGCGGAGAGGCATCACAGCCATCTTCTGACGGGATAGGCCTTGTCACCCAGCAGCCATCCATCCAGCTGGGCTGAAGCACTGAAGAGCCCCAGCACCTGGGAGTGTCTGAGGATATAGGTGTCATGGGAGCTGCCTAGGTACCTTGCACAGATTTGAAGAATCACCATCCTGTGATCACACACTATCTGCACGTTCATGGAGTGGAAGCCTTTTTTGTTGACGAAGGCACCGGGCTCGCTTGCTGGTGCCTTGATGACCACGTGTGCAGTCTATTGCACCCTGGATGCGGGGGAAGCCAGCAATGGCCACAAAGCCTCTGGCTCGCTGTGTCTGGCTTACCTGGTTCCAACGATAGAGGATGAAGATCATTGCACACCTAAACAGAGCATCTGTAACCTGCTCGACACAAGTGTAGACAGCTGATTGGGAGACTCCGCAAAGATCACCCACTGACCCCGGAAGGAGCTAGAGGCATAGAAGTTGAGGGCAGCTGTGACCTTTAGAGTCACTGGCCTGGGGTGTCCATCCACATAGTTAGCGGAGATCTGAGGCCCAATCATCTGACAGATATAGTTGACTGTCTCCCTTGAGAGATGGAGCCTCCTTCGGCACTGCACCTCAGACATTTTGAGGTAGCTGCTTCGCCATCTGTATACCCTGGCAGCAGGATAGTGGTGTCTTCTGCAGCCCCTTCCGCCTTAGACTACCTCTTGGCCCTGCAGCCCTGGTGCCTGTGCCTGACCTCCCAAAGGTGGGTCCCCTGGAGGCAGCCTGTGCATTCCTGGCCTCCTCCCCCTTTTAGCCCTCCCATCCTCCTCAAAGAAGGTGCCTTCAGTTGAGAGTTCAGCTCCCATTTCCAGGCTAAGGGAAGGCTTCCTGAAACATGCAGGCCCAAAAACAGATTCCTCTCTGCAGAGTGCTGACCTGAAGGGTGTGAGATCAGACCAAGCAGCTGGTATGCATTTTGAAATATTGCAGATCACACAGGCAAGTATAAGAAACTTTGAAACATCAATATTTGACAGAGCACACTCGCGACCCCACTGAGCCCTCTTACCCTGCCAGTGGATGAGGTTTATACAAATATGTCCTACTCGCCTGCTCGTTGCACCCGTGCATTGACCTGGAGATTGCATGGGTGCTGAAAAATCGCGGTTGATTGACACATCCAGGGCCTTAAGTGGCCTGTTAATTAATGGTGGACAGGCATAGGACAGCATCATGCACTCGCCCAACGGAATATTGCGATGGCACGCGGTGATGTCAGGACGCTCACTCAACGTCACTGCGCTTCATTTTATGTGTGTGTGTGCGGGGCCTGCTCCTGCCCCCGCACGCCAACGGGAAAATTCTGCCTTATGTGTTTGTATGTGTGTGTTTCTTAAGTGGATTAAAGCCAGCTTGTCTGGGTGCTTTGATGTATAGTAGTTTTGAAATGTTAATTAGATAAATCTAAGAATGATAAAAGGTAAAGTTTACATTTACGTTTGTTGAATAAAGCATTCAAGATTGGGTGTAAAATCTTGCACTTGGCTGGAATACGCCAAATGGGTGGAATGAAAGGATTATTGTGAGGAGATGTAACATTAAAAGCCTGGTGATATAATGGAAAATTTACATTCAAAGGAAAAGCTAGGTAAAAACTGAAAGGAGTTTGTGTGTGTGTGTGTAAGGCAAAGGCGTTTAAGATCTAACCAGCCTGTAAGCCTACAACTGTGTCTGCAAAGGAACCAAATTGCAAGGAACCTCATTTTGAATTCATAAGATCAAATGTGCTTTGCCTGGTGCCTTTTTAAAGTCTATGGTCAGGATTTCCCGGTTGGCAAGCGAGGGACTGGGCCTGCTCGCCGACCCGTAAAATGACACAGGATGACATCGGGCAGAACTCCTGACATCACTCTGCCTCATTTCAATTTTCAGGTCGGTGGGGGCTCAGCCAAATCAGCTGTGCGCCCACCAACTTGTTAATGGCCTATTGAGGCCATTGACAAAATAAGTAAAGTGATTAGTGGACCTGCCCGTCCAACCTTAAGGTTGGTGGGCAGGCCGGGAGCATGGAAAAAGCATGAAACCTCATCCACGGGTGGGATGAGGTTTCATGTAGGTTTATAAAAACTTAATTAAATTGTATTTAAAAGTGGTGGACATGTCTCAACCCATGTGACAGTGTCACATGAGGGGACATGTCAGTGAATTTTTTTTTCTTGTTTTTAAGGTTTTTTATTGTGGAGCCGATTTCCCTGAGGCAGCACTTAGCCTCAGGGAGATGAGTGTGCTCTTTCAAGAAAGAATGCGCTCTCACCTCAGGGAACCCCCCCCCACCCGCACAGGGAGTGTAAAGCACTTCCTTGTGGACATCACACTAGGCGGGCCTTAATTGGCCCGCCCACGTAAAATGGCGGGATGCCCCCAATCGGGGGCATCAGTTGGAGGTACGCCTCTGCGTGCCTTCTCCTGAACTTGACCCCGATGGGAAAATTCTGCCCTATGGGTTATTGTTGCCTTGCTGAAGATATACCTGGGAGTGATTAATTTGGGGATTTGTTTAAAAGATATTATGGTAGTAATTTATAGGCATGTGTATGTGTTTAATTTGTTGTTAAATTAATGAAAGTTTAATTTAGTTTTATATAAAAACCCTCTTGAGGCTTGGTGGTCTTATTCCTGAATTCAAAGCTGCATTTCAAACATGCTTATTGAAAATATAGGTTATGACAGTTGTTCAAGTTTCCCTCTGGGATTTGAATAACTCAGCCTTTACCAACTGCTGTGTCATAACACGAGTACCAAACTAACATCTACTGATGCACATATGGGATGCGTGCATGTACTTATATTCTCAAAGAACAGCACATGCGTCATGCAGAAAGCTGCTGGCATTGTGAAAGATGGTGCAACTATGCACATCAAATTTGCACCCATAAGACACTACTAGATTTAGTGATGAGTAATGAACCAGAATTAGTTAACAATCTGACTGTGATTATAATATAATTAAATTTGATAGCAGATTTGAGCAAAAGAAGCCAGAGTCACAAACCAAGATTTTAAATTTAATTAAGTCAAGCTTAGAAGGAATGGAACATAAATTGACCACAGGAAACTGAGCAGAGCTGTTAATGGATAAACCTTCAGGCTAATATTGGGATGTGTTGAATGAAGTATTTAGTACAATACCGAAATAGTACATACTCCTAAAAGGCACAGTTTCACTTGTACAGTTAAACAACAATGGTCAACAAATGAGATAAGAGAGAGTATCAAGCTAAAAGACAAATATAAGGACAACAGATTGGGATAGCAACAAAGTCATGCAAATGAAAATAAGAGGCATAAAAAGGAATATAAAAATCTTGCAAGAGACAACGGTAATATTAAAAGTTTTTATAAATATATTAAGAGAAAGGGAATGGCAAGGAGGCATGTGGATGCATTAAAGGCAGATTAAATGAATGAACAAAACTGTGACAGATGGAGTTCAATGTGGGAAACTGGGAGGTCATCCACACTGAATTCACAAAAGACAAAGTAGAATATTTCTCTTAATGGTGAAAGATTAGGAATTGTGCAAGTGCAAAGGAATTTGAAAGTTGAGGTATAAAAATCACCCAAGGCTAGTGCACAGGTACAAAACATAATCACAAAGGCTAATGGAGCAGTGTCCTTTTTGCCACCGGCAAATCAGAGGATGCTGTGTTCAAGATTGGGCACAGCACCTCAGCAAGAATATATTGGCATGGAGGGAGATTCACCAAAATTATACTATGGTTTAAGAGATTAAATTGAGGACAGGTTACATAAACTTGACTTGTATCCCCTTTAGTATAGAAGATTGAGGGATGATCTAATTCAGGTGTTTAAAATTATTAAGGGATTCAATAGAGTAGAAAAATAAATTATTTCCTTTTGTGGATGAATCAGAACAAAGCAGCAAATCTTAATTTTAGGATTAAGTCATTCAGGGATCAGGGAGCACATTTTCCAGACAAAGAATAGCAGAATTTTTGACACTGAGATTGACAGATTTCAAGGGTGTCAAGGAATATGGATCAAAGGTGACTATATGAAATTGAGGCATTGATGAAGCATGATCTAATTGAATGGCGGAAAAAGCTTGAGGGGCTGAATGGCCTACTCCTGTTCTAATGTTCCATTTCATACTAATATTTTGTGCTTTAAATGCTGGTCCAGAAAAATTCAGCATCAACACTTTGTTAAGGATTAGTCACTATGTGGCATCTTGTCAATAGTAAATAGATCCATTGAGTAATTTTGCTAAAGGTGAAGGGGTACAAACTTCTATTGAAAGGGCATTACTATAACATCAGCCGGGTTTTAAGGTGTCTTGCCCACCGGTTGGAGAACGGATGGGCGTCCCATGTCACTTTTCTCTGGGAGGCCTGAAGCCATTCTATTCCAATGAGGTGCTTACCTGAGCAACTTTGGACCTCCCTTCCGATCGAGCCCTCAGGAAATTCCACTCCCAAGAGCTGCTGCCTGGTCAGATGTCAGCAACTCTCAAGTATTAGCAGCGCCACTGGGAGCAGTGGCCACTGCCAGTACTCCAGTGGGGCTTTCACCAGGGATCAATAATGGATCCCTGGAGATAGGTGGGTGTTGGCAGGATGGGGATTGCGGGGAGGGGAGTCACTGGCAGGGGTGTGGTGGGGGACCAGAAGCAAGGGCGGGGGGTGACCTGCGAGGCTCCCCTTCCCAATTCCAGGCCTGTCAATCAGGCTCAGAGTGACCGTGAATGAGGGACCTCCTGATAGGACGCTGGAAAACCCCAAAGGGTTTGCTGAACAACCTCCCCAGATAACGAGCCCTCTTCCCCTGCGTTGGTTGAATACCTCCGGTGGCAGGATGAGGCCCTTAAGTGGCCATTCAGTTGGCCTCTGGGCGGGTGCTGCCTGCAAGCCTTCCCAACCGGACTTGATCAGAGGCAGTGGGAGGGCAGCAGGATCTCCGGTCCTTATTCCCTCGCTTAATCATACAGCCCTCCACCCGCAACCCCCACCCTGACCAAACTCACCCAGGGCAGGGGCATTAAATTCCACTCATCATTACCTTTACTTTAAAAAACATAAGAAAGCAAGCACGCAACAGATGTACTTCAGGAACAGTTCCTACAATTGTAGATTTTATTGGTCCTGCTCACAGTTACAAGAAAACACATCTCTAAGGGGTCATTGTTTTCTTTCAGGTGGAGATTGAGAAATTAGACTACCACCATTATCTGCCTCTGTTCTTTGATGGTCTCTGTGATACTACGCACCCATATGACTTCTTTGCACGGCAGGGGATACATGACATGCTGGAACATGGTGGCATGAAGATTCTTCCCGTTATCCCTCAGCTAATCATCCCAATAAAAAGTAAGATTCTGAATTTTAGAATTTTACATTTCCCTCTTGTTAAAAGCACAGTATTTTTCTACATGTAGTCAGCAAAATTAGGGAAAAGGCTGCTTGGTGTAGCACTTGGGGGTCTGATCAATACAACCAGACAGGCCAGTACAAGTTTCCTTCCAATAAACAAAACTTTCATGTAAGGATCCCTCCAATAAATTATACCAAATTTAAATACAGCTTTAATAGTTGCACTTAAAAATATTGTTTCAGATATTTTTGTTTTTTTTTGTCTATTTATTCCCAACATAACACTGAAAAGGTGTGACCCTAACACACTTCCAATTCTGACCTGTTACTGTCCACTAGGTGGTATGCAAGAGCAGCCTGGGTTAACTTGCCCATTAATTGTGCTTCTGCATGTTGGGAAGAGTGAGACGTCCAAGTGTTTATTCCCCCAAATTGTCCTGCCAAGATCAATAGCTCTCAGCCTGTGAATCAGAAGCATAAACCCTCATATTTTCACTCTAGAAAAGTTAAACACTTGTATCATCCCTTGTAATATTGCCAGGGGACGGGCAACCTAATTATATTTGGAGCTGATTCTTGAGGTTCTGAAGCAAAATTCTTTTATTTTCATCTCTTTTGTGAGTACATCCTCTCGCGTGTGCTCCACTTGTATGCCAAGTTCATTTCTGACCCTAAATAACGAAAACTCATCACTATTCTTGGAGGTGCCCATGGGTCTCTTTATTCTCTCTCTCTCTCTACATACAGATCCATGTGTATATTTCTAATTCTCCTGTGTATCTTTTTCTATCTCATATTTCTCTTGCTTGGTTCTTCACTATTTCTGTGGACATCTCTGGTTCTGAATCTATCATTGTGGCTGAAGTTCCCGCATATGTATCTCTCTCTGACACCTTCTTTTCTCGTGTGTCTGAACCTTTCTTTGGTCTGCTGGGAGTAGTCAGCATGGCTCCTCTACTCAGTCAAAGCTACTTCCAAGGCTGAATAGGCCACAGTAGGGTAAGTGTTGCCTTTTCCTTCATTGGATCAGAAGGAACAGGAGTGGTCCTCCGAGCTCCACAAGTGAAATCCTGGTCTCTGCTGCTCTAGGCTCCCGTCCCGTGAGACTCCACTGAAACCTCTGCCTGCCACTCAACTTCCTAGTGGAGAGCTGCCTCCACTTGATCAGCCTGATCTTTCACTGATGATAGTCTGTCAGCTGCCTCTTTACACTCATTTTTCAGGTGAGATGTAAAAAAAAGCCAAAGAGTTAAAATAGTCCAAGCCATGTTGATACTGGCAATCCCCTTTTCTGTCCCATGTCTCTCTCTGCTTATATCTATCTCAGTCAGTTAAGAAAGACAACATAATGGGACTATTTCGCCTGGAGCAGCGAAGACTAAAAATGTTTTTAATTAAGATTCTTAAAACTATGTTCGTTTAATAAGGTGAATAAAGATGTGGTTAAAAATTGATTTGCCTTGGTTTTCAGCTGCAGGGGTTAGAATTTATAGCCTGCTCCCATTGGTTCTGTTGGGGGTAGGATGCGTGTGGATTTCTTGCTGCCATCTCACTTACCTAATAGTACAGTTGAGCTGAGCAACTCCTCAACTGGTGGCCGCCTCTGTGTCAGCAGATAGCCAAGCAGCGTTGTGCTGAGACCATGTGATGCAGCCAGCCTCTTGTTCTTTAAAATAGACTATCCCTCTGAAAGGAAGGCTGTACCAAATTAAAGGAGGCTGTTAACTACTATTGCTGCAATTCTAAACAAGGAAACTGGAACACCAGGGCAATGAGAGACCTCCATGATCATGGATGGGGAACTGGAGTCTTTAGTGATGGAGATGAGAAGGAGACACACCGTAGGTTCCACAGAGGGCTAGGAGGCCATGAAGGACCACTCTAAGAAGAGGCATTACAACTGCAGGCTTTATGTGCACAGGCTATCAAATCCTCTGGCCTCATGGTGAGGATGCAGCAACACACTCTGCCCAATCAAGAAACACTCCCCAGTACTTCCATACAGTGTGCGATAGCAGAAGTCCTTCAAATTCACTTTATCTCCATTTTAGATGCCTATCCTTCTGAATAACATGAGTTGTGGGGCCCTCTTCCAGCAGAACACATAGGGCAGAATTTTATGTTCTGTGGGTGGGCGCTAGCCCAACCTGATTAGGCGTAAAATCATGCAAGATGACATCGGGCAAGCACAATTGTCTACGATTTTTCATGGCTCATCCAACCTTACTGTTGGCGGACAGACAAATCGGTCAGATGGACTTTACGTTTTTCATGAGACCTCATCAAAGGGCGGGATTAAATCTCTGTTAGGAAATAAAATAGAAAGAAATATCTGGGCACAGCATTTTTATGAGGTGTGCTTTCACATGCTTGATTATGATGCATGGAGATTTTTTTGCAGCTTTTTAGAGCTTTTTTTCATTATTTGCAGGTCTGCAGCTCCCTGAGGCAGCTGTCTGTCTACAGGGAGCTCTCTCGCAGCACTCACCTGCACCTGCGATGACATTGTCACCCGCCCTCTTCCTGCCCCCACCCTGGCAGCACTGAGCTTTTCAGCCGCGTTTCATGCTGGCTGGTTATTAATTAGCCAGCCAGTGTGAAATTGCGGTTGGGGGCTGATCGCAGTGGGAGGTGTGTTTCCTAGCCGCTCCTGGGCCTGCCGACCAAAAAATTCTGGCCATAATTTTTGGTGAGTAATGTACAAATGCATTGTATAAATTTGCTTGGTCCAGATTAGAGCAATGGGTGTCACTTCAGTTAATAGGGCTGTGTGACATCAGGATAGCTTCTGTTCAACGACTTCCTGCACACACAGGGGGCACCCGCATGTGTGCCCTTTTCAAGAGGGTGTGCTATGTAGGCTGTGCTGGAAGGACCCACAGAAATGTTATACACAGGAGGCCATTCAGCCCATTGTGTATGCACCAGCTCTCTGAACGAGCAATTCCCTTAGAGCCATTCTCCAGCCTTCTCCACATAACACTGCACATTCTTCCTTTTCAGCTGACTGTCTAATTTCCTTTTGAATGCTTTGTTTGAACCTGCCTCCTTCACCCTCTCAGGCAGTGCATTTCAGGGGTTAATCATTTATATCACTTTTGCTTCTTTTGCCAGTTACTTAAATCTGTGGTCTCTCATTCTCAATCCTTTCTGGAGTGGGAACAGTTTCCCCCTATCTACTGTTCCAGACCCCTCATGATTTTGAATACCCCTATCAAATCTGTCAGCTTTCTTTTCTCCAAGGAAAAATGTCCCAACTTCTCCAATCTATCTTTGTAACTGAAGTTCATCAACCGTGGCATCATTCTTGTAAACCTTTTCTGCACTATCTCAAATGCCCTCACATCCTTTCTAAAGTGTGGTGCCAAAACTGGAAGCAGTACTCCAGCTGAGGCTGAACTGATGTTTCATACCAGTTCAACATAATCTCCTTGCTCTTGGACTCTATGCCCCTATTAATAAAGCCGAGGATACTGTGTGCTTTGTTAACAGCTCTCTCAACCTGTCCTGCCACCTTCAATGACTTATGCACAAATACACCCAGATCCCTCTGCTCCTGCACCCTCTTTAGAGTTGTGCCCTTTATTTTATATTGTCTCTCCGCATTCTTCCTGCCAAAATGAACCTCTTCACATTTTTCAACATTGAACTTCATCTGCCACCTGTCTGCTCATTCTACCAACTTGTTTATATTCTTTTGAAGTTCTACACTGTCCTCCTCACAGTTCACAATATTTCCAAGTTTCGCATCATCCACAAACTTTGAAATTGTGCCCTGTACACTAAGGTCTAGGTCATTAATATATGTCAGAAAAAGTAAGGGTCCTAACACTGACTTCGGGGAAAACTCCACTACAAACCCACCTCCAGCCGGAAAAACATCCATGAACCACTACTCTGTGTTTCCTGTAACTTGCCCAATTTCATATCCATGTTGTTACTATCCTTTTTATTCCATGAGCTATAACTTCGGTCACAAATCTGGTGTGTGACACTGTACCAAATGCCTTTTGAAAGTCCATGTACAACACATCAACAGCATTGTCCTCATCAACCCTTTCTGTTACCCGTTTCAAAAAACTCCAGAAAATTAGTTAAATACTATTTTCCCTTAGGAAATCCATGCTGGCTTTCCTTAATGAACCTGCATTTGTCCATGTGACTATTAATTTTGTCCCAGATTATGAGGGGAATCGTCCCAGATTTGCACTAAGTGCGGTAGTGGGCGGGTAAAACGACATTTTACCCACCGGTCACGATGGCGAGTTTTTACACCATATTGTCCCAAATTCAATTTATTACCTACGCATTCTCAGGAAACATGTCGTTTCCACGGCAGGCAGGCTCTCATTTGCCCGCCAAGCCATCACCTTGCCGCCTCATCATGCTGGGCGCCATATTTAAAGTCCATATTTAAATGTGCACACACATTTCAGTGCCTCCAGCCCATGACAACTGCAGGGAAAATGTCCACAAAAGGTGCCCAGGTTTAATGACATATCACTAGAATGCCATTTGAATGCCATGGAGGCCCTCCATAATGTCTTCTAACCCCACTCTTGCTGCGGAACGCGCAGCGGCTTCACCAATCCAGTGATCAGTGCCAATGCTGCATAGAAGAGGTTGGCCATCCAATGCAGATAGGGGATGAATGATCTCATTCATGCAGCCAGGGTATGGCAACCATCTCATCACTCCAAGTTCACACGCTTAAGCCCATCACACATCCACTGACATCTCACTCACTGCCAGCTCAAGGGACATCATCACCCATTCTTACACACATACCCTCACATGTCAATCTGGCCTCATCTCCTCTGAAGACTGCCTTCTCAGCCCTCACCACCCTGAGGCCACTTGCACAGATCAACATGTGCCCCCCACATATACCCTGGGATACCCTCCTTCCCCAGTATAGCTCTCGCCCTGAAGCCTCTTCCCTTGCTTGAAGCCTCTTCTCCCCCTTCCCCAAGCAAGACCTTGCTCTGTGACCATTGAAAAACCACACACATACGGCTGATCTGGTAGGTAGAGACCAACCGTGAGTCCCCTAAAAATGATGTGCTGCTGTCTGTGAAGCCTGGCACTGATGACTGCTAGTGTTGACCGAAGCAAGGAAGGCAAACAAACGTCAAAGTCCCGAGTGAAGTGCAGCCTGCCAGATGCACGTCACTTATGTGCTGTTGTGAAACATACTGATGTGGGTAGATGATCCAGTGGGGAGGATGAGTCCGGTGGGTTGGCCTTATAATGATACGCTGATGTATCGGCAGGCAAAGCAATCGACATCGTAAAACCAATTTTTGGCTTTCTCACCATATTGTCGGCTCACGTCTCTAAAACTGCCCTATGCCAGTGGGTATGGAAAATTCCCTATGTTTCTAGGAGTTTCCCCACCACCAAAGTTAAACTTACTGGCCTGTAGTTGCTAGGCTTAACTTTACACCTTTTTTGAACAAGGGCATAATGTTTGCAACTCACCAGTCCCCTGGCACCACCCCTGAGTCTAAGGAAGACTGAAAAACGATGGCTAATGTCTCTGCAATTTCCACTCTCACTTCCCTCCATATCCTTGGATGCATCTCGTCTGGTCCTGGTGTCTTCTTAGCTTTAAGCACAGACAGCCTATTAAATACCCTCTCCTTATTAATTTTAAACCCTTATAGTGTCCATAGCCTGAGTAGCATCTTGTTCCTTGGTAAAGACAGATGCAAAGTATTCATCTAATACCTAAGCTATGCCCTGTGCTTCCGTGCGTAAATCCCCTTTCTGGTCCATAATCGGCCCTACATGACGTTATTGCAAGGCAGGGAATCAACAAATCATCTGCTAAATTTGAAGTAGTACTAAAATCTTTCAACATTTATTTTAATCTAAGAAGCAATAATACTCGAAAGAGTTAAATTTAACAAGCGAGTCCAGCAGGCAGGAGAGCCTGTTGATTCATTCATCAATTACCTGTACAGAATGGCAGAAGGTTGTGAATATGAAGAATTAAAATCTGAACTCATCAGAGATAGAATAGTGATAGGAATAGTGAACAACGCACTCTCTGACCTCATGCAAGCAAAGGAAGATGGAAAAGGAACCCTGGAAAAGTCAATCCAGATAGTTAGGCAGTCAGAACTCTGAGCAACACAGAACCATTTTATAGGGAAGAAATAAACTGTGGTGCAGAGGCCATCCCACAGTTCACCTAGTTGAGCAAAGACGTAGGGAAATTCCAGGCCAGAGAAAGTAATACCTGAACTGACCAGAGTGATCACACCAGCTCTGTGGAGCAAAGTGCCCAGGCAAGATGTTTGTCCTGCAATTTCAGCCTAATGCTTTCAGTGCAACAGAATTGGACACTATGGCAAACTGTATAAGACAAACGCTCTGAAACACACAGAAGGCAAGGTTGAGACTGCAAGCCTGGAAGACACACAGCCATGCTTCTTGGGTGAGATCAGTGACCTTGGTTTTTCATTTTGGAATGTGGACATTTCAGTCAATGGCCATTTGACAAATTTTAAATTAGATATTGGAGCCAGCATAACAGTCCTGTTATGAAAGACCTCCAGCCTCGAACAATAGACACAGCACTCTATGGGCCCGGAGGAACCTGACTTCCAGTCATAGGCATGATTCTGGAACAACTAAGGTATGGCAGCAAACAAATCTTCGAGCTGATGTAAGTCATCCGTAAGCAGACTTTTTCTCCCTTGAGCAGAGATGCCTGTGTAGCCCTGGATCTTCTCAAAATGACAAAAAGACATGAAGACAACCAATGTCATTAATCATGCAGAACTGCAAGTTCCTGAGTACTCAAACAAAAAAAAGAGATCCTGACTGGGACTTCAGGTCTGAAGTGTCTTCTCTTTTTGTGGAGCAGGTTTGTCCATTCTCACTACAGGTGTTGGGAAACCTTCACTTGTTAGACCAGCCAACCACCCAGGAAGTAACTACAACGCTTCCAGGGGAGGATGTAAAAGAGAGCAACCAGCAGTCTGATTAGCCTCACCTTCAGCTCCGACAATGGTACAACAGGTCAACACTGTAACCACCGACCAAATGCTGCAACTGGTAGGAATAGCAGATGACACACTCTCTGACCTCATGCAAGCAAAGGAAGATGGAAAAGGAACCCCTATTTTTGTCCCCTACAAAAATAAGAGTGGTACTGCCAAATCTAGACCTCCCTGGTTGTCTAGAGGAATACAGGGGAAGATCAAACAGAAAAAGAAAGCGTACGATAGGCACAAAGAACTAAGCACTGCAGACAGCCTAGATGAATAGAGGAAGTGCAGGGACGAAGTAAAAAAGGAAATAAGGAATTCAAAGAGAGGGCATGAAATAAGATTAGCAAGTAAAGTTAAAGATAACCCAAAGATGTTTTACCAATACATTAATGCTAAAAGATTAGTTAAGGAAAAAGTGGGACCTATCAGAGATGAAGATGGAAACTTGTGTGTAGATGCAGAGTCTGTGGGAAGGGTTTTGAATGAATATTTTGTCTCCGTGTTTACAAAGGAAAGGAAGGATGTAGATATAGTAGTCCAGGAGGAACACTGCGAGATATTGGATGGGATAGTAATAAAGAGAGAGGAAATACTCGAAGGGTTGAAATCCTTGAAAGTTGATAAGTCACCAGGGCCAGATGGATTGTTTCTGAGGCTGCTGAAGGAAGTCAGGGAGGAGTTAGCAGATGCTCTGAGGATGATTTTCCAATCTTCACTAGATACAGGGGAGGTACTGGAGAACTGGAGAAATGCAAACGTAGTTCCATTGTTTAAAAAGGGATCAAAGGGAATACCAAACAATTATAGGCTAGTTAGTCTTACATCGGTGGTGAGCAAATTAGTTGAATCAATCCTGAGAGATAGGATTAACTATCATGTGGAAAGGCATGGACTAGTCAGGATGGTCAGCATGGATTTGTTAAAGGAAGGTCTTGCCTCACAAATTTGATTGAATTCTTTGAGGAAGTGACAAGAAGGCTTGATGAGGGTAGTGCAGTGGATGTTGTGTACATGGATTTTAGCAAGGCATTTGACAAAGTCCCACATGGCAAATTGGTTAGGAAAGTAAAAGCCCATGGGATTCAGGGTAATGTGGCAAACTGGATAAAAGGTTGGCTTTGTAACAGGAAACAAAGGGTAATGGTCGATGGATGCCCTTGCAAATGGAAAGTTGTCTCAAGTGGTGTTCCACAGGGCTCTGTGTTGGGACCCTTGCTGTTTGTGTTATATATTAACGATTTGGACATGAATGTGGGCGGCATGATAGGGAAATTTGCAGATGACACAAAGATTGGCCAAGTAGTGGACAGTGTAGAGGATAACCATAACCTCCAAAAACGATATAGATGGGTTGGTGGAGTGGGCGGTAAAGTGGCAGATGGATTTTAACATAGAGAAGTGTGAGGTCATACAATTAGGGAGGTCAAACAGTTACAAGGATTACAAAATAAATGGGAATATACTAAGAGGGGTAGATGAAGTGAGAGATCTTAGCATACAAGTACACAGGTCCCTGAAGGCTGCAGTTCAAGTAGACAAGGTTGTAAAGAAGGCATATGGAATGCTCTCCTTCATTGGCAGAGGTATAGATTATGAAAGTAAGGATATAATGTTGGAATTGTATAAAACACTGGTGAGGCCACAACTGGAGTATTGTGTGCAGTTCTGGTCACATTACAGGAAGGACATAATAGCTCTGGAAGAGTGCAGAGGACGTTTACAAGAATGTTGACAGGGTTAGAAAAGAGTAGCTACGAGGAGAGATTGGATAGGTTGGGGTTATTTTCCTAAGAACAAAGAAGGCTGAGAGGTGACTTGATTGAGGTGTACAAAATTATTAGGGTAATAGATAGAGTGGACAGGATAAAATTGTTCCCCTTGATGGAGAATTCTAGAACCAGGAGACATAGATTCAAGATAAGTGGTAGAAGGTGTAGGGAGGACATGAAGAACTTTTTTACGCAGAGGGTAGTGGGTGTCTGGAATTCACTGCCCAAGTTGGTGGTAGAGGCAGAAACTTTAAACTCTTTTAAAAATTTCCTGGATCTGCACCTAAAGTGCTGTAAGCTGCAGGGCTATGGGCCAGGTGCAGGAAGGTGGGATTAGAAAGGGCACCTGGGTGTCTTCGGGCTGGCATGGACAAGATGGACCAAATGGCCTTCTTCAGGGTTGTAACTTTTCTATGGTTCTTTGGAAAAGACAATCCAGATAATTAGGCAGTCAAAACTCCGTGAGCAGCACAAAACGCTAAATGTCTGACCGAATGTCAGATTTTCAGTCTGGCGGTGGGGAGGGCTATATTAGGAGTCAGGGTGGGTGACCCCTGGAAGTAGCAAGGGGGCGAAGGCAGGCCTGGGGTGATTTGGGCAACTTGGGCACAGATGAAAAGCAGGCCCTCAGAAAGTTTGGTCATCCAAGTCCCTGACCCTAGGAAGAGACTTCATTGATTTGTCAGTTGAGTGGTAACTTTCTATGTTGTCCCAAGTGTTAGCTGACCCTAGATTGGATGGCCCATCATGGGCTTTCACTAAGAAAAAATGTCTTCATTGCTGCCTACCACAGTGTACTATATTGAAGCACCTAAACCAAGCAGTGGATCCACAAGACACAGACATGGAAATGGCATCGTATTGCCTCCACTACTTGGTACAAATATTCTGCAGTCATGTAGTTAGCTGCCAAGACTCAGTGGATGGAGAATGACCATGGCATCGTTCATCATTCCATCCACTTTCCCTCTTGCCACCCATCCATCACACATAGTTGAGCCTTGACCAGGTCCCTCACATCTGCACACTGTCATGGCATAACAGTGTGACTAACAGGCAGTAATGCAGGAGAGATGTGACTGGTTGTGGAGCATAATATGCCACCTTGGAGTCACAACCACAAAGTACATGGCACCAAGCATCTGCACAGAGCCATTTTCTCCATCACACCTTAACGGTAATCATTGATAGAATGATGAAAATGGCTAGTGCATGTAAGCACACACCAATGAATGAAAGCATTGTAATTTGAAAGGCTTACCACCATTTTCACCTTACATTTTTTATTGATAGAATGTTACACAAAGGAGATGCAGGGGAAGGGATGGGTCCAACTGCTCCATGTTTTTCTGATCAGGACCTTCAAGTTTTGGTGGAAGAGGTCCAGAAGAGAAGGGCAGTCCTGTACCATGCTAGCTGGTGCAAACCACCTGCAATAACCAAGCAGGCCTGGATTTAAACTGCATTGCATCTTGGTACACACTACTGCCATGTGGTGGTGACAGGTAGTGGAGGGTGTGGATGTTGAAAGGATTGGATGGGGTGCCAATCCAGAGGGCTGATTTGTCCTGGACGATGTTGAGCTTGATGGTGGGCAGGCTTTGGGAAGTCAGGAGGTGAGTTACTCTCTGCAGAATTCCCAGCCTCTGACCTGGTCTTGTAGCCACAGTATTTAAATGACTGGTCCAGTTCAATGGTAACCCCGCAGAAAGTTGACAGTGGGGATTTAGTAAAGGTAATGCCATTGAATGTCAAGGAGAGATTGTTGGATTCTCTCTTGTTGGAGATAGTCATTGCCTGGCACTTGTGTGGCATGAATGTTACTTGCCACTTATCAGCCCAAGCCTGAATGTCGTCCAGGTCTTGCTGCATATGGGCACGGACTGCTTCGATATCTGAGGAGTGGCGAATGGTGCTGAACATTGTGCAATCATCAGCGAACATTCCCACTTCTGACGTTATGATGGAGGTAAGGTCATTGATGAAGCAGCTGAAGATGGTTGGGCCTAGGATACTACTATGAAGAACTCCTGCAGTGATGTCCTGGGACTATGATGATTGACCCCCGACAACCACAACCATTTCCCTTTGTGCTATCTGCGACCCCAACCAGTGGAGAGCTTTTCCCCTGATTCCCATTGACTCCAGTTTTGCTAGGGTTCCTTGATGCTGCACTTGGTCAAAGGCTGCCTTGATGTCAAAGACAATCATTCTCACCTTACCGCGGGAGTTCAGTTCTTTTGCCCATGTTTGGATCAAGGTTGTAATTAGATCAGGAGATGAGTAGCCCTGGTGGAACCTACACTGAGTGTCAGTCAGCAGATTATTGCTGCACAAATGCCACTTGATAGCATTGTTGACGACCCCTTCCATCACCTTGCTGATGATTGATGGCAGACTAATGGGATGGTAATTGGCCAGGTTGGATTTATCCTGCTTTTTGTAGACAGGTCATACCTGGGCAGTTTTCCAAATTGCTGGGTGGGTGCCAGTGTTGTAGCTCTACTGAAATAGCTTCGCAAAGGGCACAGCTAGTTCTGGAGCACAAGTCTTTAGTACTATTGCTGGAATTCATACCCTTTGCATGGAGTGAATTGATTTTGCTGAACACCTGCATCTGCGATGCTGCGGACCTCAGGAGGAGACCAAGATGAATTATCCACTCAGCTCTTCTAGCTGCAGATTGTTGAAAATGCTTCAGTCTTGACTTTTGCACTGAGAGGGTGAAAGGTTATAGGGGGTAAGCGAGAATATGGGGTTGAGTTTACATTCAGATCAGCCATGATCTTATTGAATGGCAGAGCAGGATCGAGGAGCCGAGTGACCTATTCCTCCTCCTAATTTGTATGTTTGTATGTGCTGGGCTCCCCCATCATTGAGGTTGGGAATATTTGTGGACCCCCTCCTCCAGTTCGTTGTTTAACTGTCCAGCACCATTCAGGACTAGATATGGTAGGTCTGCAGAGCTTAGATCTGTTCCATTGGTTGTGGGATCGATTAGCTCTGTCTGTCACATGCTGCTTTTGCTGTTTGGCATGCAAATAGTCCTGTGTTGTAGCTTCACCAGGTTGACACCTCATTTTTAGGTATGCCTGCTGCTGCTCCTGGCATGCCCTCCTGCACGCTTCATTGAACCATGTGTTGATTCCCCAGCTTGATGGTAATGGTAGTATTGTTTTTTTTTAATTACTCTATGGGATGTGGTCATCACTGGCTAGGCCAGCATTTATTGCCAGTCCCTAATTGCCCTTAAGAAGGTGGTGGTGAGCTGCTTTTTTGAACCGCTACAGACCCTGTGGTGTAGGTACATCCTCAGTGCTGTTAGGGAGGGTGTTCCAGAATTTCAAACCCAGCAACAGTGAAGGAACGGTGATATAGTTCCAAGTCAGGGTGGTGAGCGGCTTGGAGGGGAACTTCCAGGCGGTGGTATTCCCATGTGTCTGCTGCCCTTGCCCTTCTTGATGGGTTGTATGTTTGGAAGGTGCTGTCTAAGCAGCCTTGGTGAGTTCCTGCAGTACATCTTATAAATGGTACACACTGCTGACACTGTTTGCCGGTGTTGGAGGGAGTGAATGTTTGTGGAAGGGATGCCAATCAAGCGGGCTGGAGTGTTGTTGGAGCTGCACTCATCCAGGCAGGTGGGGAGTATTCCATCACACTCCTGACTTGTGCCTTGTAGATGGTGAACAGGCTTTAAGGAGTCAGGAGGTGAGTTGCTCGCCGCAGGATTCCTAGCTTCTGACCTTGCTCTTGTAGCCACAGTATTTATATGGCTAGTCCAGTTCAGTTTCTGATCAATGGTAACCCCCAGGATGTTGATAATTGGGGATTCAGCGATGGTAAAGCCATTGAATGTCAAGGGCGATGGTAGATCCTCCCTTGTTGGAGATGATCAATGCCCGGCACTTTTGTGGCTCAAATGTTACTTACCACTTAGCCCAAGCCTGGATATTGTCCAAGTCTTGCTGCATTTGGACATGGACTGCTTCAGTATCTGAGGAGTTGCTGATGGTGCTGAGCATTGTGCAATCATCAATCAATCAATCATGCTGTGCCACAAGGTTACAGATTGTAGTTGTATACAATTCTGCTGCTGCTGAGGTCCACAGAGCCTCATGCAAGCCCAGTTTTGAATTGCTAGATATATTCAGAATCTATCCCATTTAGCATGGTGATAGTGCCACACAACATGACGGAGGGTATCCTCAATGTACAGACGGGACTTCATCTCTGCACGACGAAGGACTATGCCGTAGTCATTCCTACCAATACTGTCATGGACAGATACTTCTGCAACAGGTAAATTGCTGAAGATGAGGTCAAGTATTTTTTCCTTTTTGTTTGTTCCCTCACCACCTGCTGCAGATCCAGCCTAGCAGCTGTATCCTTTCGGGCTTGGCCAGCAGTTGTGCTCTTGAGCCACTCTTGGTGATGGACGGTAAAGCCCCCCACTGGGGCAGCTCTTCCAATTTTGGCACAAGCTCCCTAGATGTTAGTAAGGACGACTTTACAAGGTCAACAGAGCTAGGTTTGCCAGTATCGTTTCCGGCGTGGGCTCAGCCTGCGCAATATGCCTTATTTGCATGTTTGCTGGCAGATACAGTCCTTTCAACATGAAGAGGGTATAAAATCTTAAGTTATGTCACTCTCAGCATTGTGGGCATAGTTGGATTATGGCCAAGGTGACGAATGGTGCCTCATTTAGAGGCATTAGCGTTTATGTGAGAGGGGCAGGTTGTGAGGAACTTCTTACTATTTATATTTCTAATACATTGAGGCTCATGGTTATGATGGTGAAGGTTTCATTTTAATGTAACTGAATCAAACTCATTGTTGATTCTGCACCTTGTAGGGGATGTACATTCCCCTGAGTAATTGTGGTGTCAGTGTAAAAGGTTCTTTACTTGGAAGCCGCCTTCTTGAACCACTGCAGAGAATGCAGTGTGAGATGGGAGGACTTATGTGAATTGATTTTGCACAGAGTCAGCCATGGCTACATGGCCATTCCTTCCAGCTGCTCTGCCACTGGCAGCCTCCTCATACTCCTCCGTTTGGGAGTCGTCAGAGTGGACAGGGGTTTTCTCTTCCCCATCATCTTCTTCATCCTCCTCCTCTTCAGAGATTGGAGCTCTGCCGCGTTGTTGTAATTGTCGATTTCTAGGCCCCTCCATTGTGCAATGTTGCGCAGCATGCAGCATACCTATTATTCTTAATACCCTTGCTGGGTTATACTGCAGGGCTCCACCTGAGTGACTGAGGCACCTGAAGTCCATTTTTAAAATGTCAATGGCTTGCTTGATTGTGCTCCTTGTGATGACATGCTTGCTGTTGTTGTTGCACTCTGCCTCAGTTTGAGGGGTTTCAAAGGGGGTCATTACCCCGGTTCTTAAGGGTTAGTCTTTGTCTCCTAGAAACCAACCACAGATCTGTGAGGGTGGCTGAAATAGCTGAGGGTGTTGCAAACTCCTTAGTTTGAAGGGGTTGTGGAAGCTACCAGAGAACCTTGCAAACACTTGAATAAAGAGCTTCTTGTGGTCACAAACCACCTGTACATTGAGTGAGTGGAAGGACTTTTGGTTGACAAAAATGTCCAAATTAAGAGTTGGATCCTTTATGGCAACATGGTTGCAATCAATAACACCCAGCCCTCGAGGGAAGCCTGCTAATCGGGCAAAGGACATGGCTCTTTGTGCCTGAGATGCCAAATCTACAGAGAAATTAATGTGATTCCCTCACATGAGCAAGCAGGGCATTAGATATGCCATTAATGCAGCTGACTGGGATATACCAGACAGATCTCCTGTTGAGCCCTGGAAGGAGCCTGTGGCATAAAAATTGAAAGCAATGGTTACTTTTAACGGCAGGATGTTGAGGTCAATAGAGTGCAGCTCGAATTGTTGCTGGACCATGCAACATATATCTGTCACCACCTCATGTCTTAGCCTCAATTGCCTTTGGCAATGATTTGCCATCATATTGAGGTTTGATGTCCTAGGGCTGTACACCCTTCCCACAGAGTGGTACCTGGTTGTCCTGCTTCATTTCCTCCTCCTTCCTGGTGCTCATGGTGCCACCTCTTCCTCCTGGCCTTCTGCTTTCTCTCTGGCCTTCAGCTGCTCATGTTGACAGACTTCTACAACATCAATGTGTGAGGGTGCCATGCCCATCTTGTATTTTCCTTCGCACGAAGCGCAAATGTGCCCTTCACAAGCACAAAGTTCTTCCTGGCACCTGGGTGCATAAGTCAGTAGAGACAAAAAAAAAATGCTCTACAAGTCCAGCAGACCCACCCTCCGACACCATTGGGTTGAAACAAGACAGTTTGAATTGAGCTTTTGCTAATCCTGGGGCAGTTAAGACAAGTTTAAAGGAAATTCTACTGGGTACCTGCACTCCCCCAAAGGGGTACCCAGGCTATCCAAAGAAATGAACAAAGTTCAGATCTGCTCCCACCAGGTCTACTATGCGCACGTCACGTTCCAGACACCTGTGATGCCAAAATCCGATTCGAGTGGAGGCAGCTACTGATTTATATGAGCAGCTGCTTCTGTGAAATGCACATGTGCAAATTCCAACCTGGCCCAATTACTGCCCCCATGAAAATGGTCGGTACCATGTTCAGGGCAGGATGCATCCGTCGTATCAAAAATAGTGTTCGATCGCATCCTCTGGTGAGCTGCTAGCTGTGTATCCTTTTCCCCTGCTCCTCTGGTCTGTTTCCAGCACAGTAATGCATGCTGTCTCACTATATGCAAATCCCTCCTTCATCCTAACCTCCAAAATATGTATCTCTGAGCTGGTGGGTCTGAGTATAAGGTCATGTGACATGTCCCATCATCTTCATTGTCTTCTTCCTCTTCCTCCTCTGACTGGAATGGTTCCAGTTTTTGCATATCTGAAATTAAAAAGGGACAAGGCTTCAGTTGTAATGAGGGAAAAGCAGAAAGTAAGAAGAGCATGCTTGCACCATATGCAGATTCTCAGTCAGATGAGGGAAAAGTGGAATGAGAGAAGGAAGAATAACTACGTCGAAACCCTTGTCATTAATGGTTCCAGCCCCACCCACTAGTGGCCAAAGCCTCAGCAATGCCCTTCCCATGAGAGCTAACACTGTCTGCTTCATGGGGGTTTAAAATAGACACGTGTCCATTTCCAGTTCTTTCCTGCTGTCTCCTGTTATGCGGCACCTTCTCCTGCAAGGAAGAGGAAAGTATGTCAGTGAGTGTTCTGCAATATATTTCAATCATGTTACTGCCATGGTTGAATAGCTATCAGTGTGTATGAGTTGTGGGTACAAGGTTTGCAACAGTGCTAATTGAGTGATGGTGAGGGAAAGAATATGAATTGAAAGGTTGAATACTGATTGATAAAAAATGGTTGGTAGATGTTGTTATAGAGAATTGGAAGGAGCATTTAAAAAGCTGGATCATTTCCACTTTCTAAAGAGATAATAATGTCTGTGCTCAGTCCTTGCAAGCCTCTGGTGCTGGGAACAGTTCCTGAGGGCCACGGGTCAGTAATACCACAGGCTAAGCAATCCCATTTAGATTTCTGAATCCCTTGTAAATGTCCTGTTCAAAACATCAATAGATCAATTGCAGTTGTATCAGTTATTAACCACAATAGAGGGTACCACTGTCTTTAGAAGCTCTACAGTGTGCCTTGTTGCTGCAGCAATCTCCCAATCTGTCACTTTGCTGGCTGTTCTGCAGATAGTAAGAAACATCCTGCAATGCGTAGCAGATGCATTAATATGCTCTTTTCATTGATCTGCCATTTTAAACAAATGTGTGGAGACAGTCTCTCCTGCCTGGACTAAATTGATGCTTCCAGCTATATTTTGGGTCAAAATCCTAGATCTCCCTCCCTAACCGAAGGAAAAAACCAATTCAGACCAGTACTCTTATTTGCCAGGTTTTACTGGTGTTCCATTTTAAGGTATACAAGACCAGTTCGGACCAGTATCCTTATTTCCCAGTTTTTACCGTTTTTTACCTTCTGGGTATACTGCATGTTCTGCAGTGGTTTAGGAACGCAACTCACCACCACCTTCTCAAGGGCAATTAGGGATAGGCAATAAATGCAGGCCTAGCCAGGGGTGCCAACATCCCATGAAGAAATAAACTTTTTAAAAATCAGATCAAACATGCTATGATTAAGAGGTGTAGGTGTCTGGTCCCATTAAATCAAGTGTCCTCGAAGACTAGCAGGCACAATAAGTTGAGAGAGTGGTTTTGAATATAATAGGTGCTTTAGAAAAGACTGTCAGCCATGGCTCAGCTGGTAGCACTTTGGCTTCTGAAATATGGGTTCAATGCCTACTCCAGAACTTGAGGATAAAGATCAAGGCTGACACTCCAATGCATGATTGAGGGACTGCTTAGATGTTAAACTGAGGCAGCTGCTGCTTCTGCGCTCCTGCTGAAAAATAATGTTGCTCTTTAATTGACTGCAATCTTTTAAATGCTGTCCCAGAACTGTATATTCCCCCCTTCTTCACAGTAACAATAAGCTAATGAAAGATGGATTCCTAGCCTCCAAATTATCTTGAATGTTTGAGGATTCTAAGGTGAAATTGTGGTAGATTTGCTGTCATTTCTCAATAATGTATGATAAGGACAACTCAATTGAAAATTTGACAATGAGAAAAGCCAGATCATGCAGTCACATGCATCGTTTGCAAAATTACTGGCTACCTGTAATTTAAATACGAACATCGAATATGTTGATTGCATATCCCAGCAAGGATCTTTTGATCTTGCAAAGACTACATCATAGATTCGCCAAAATGATACTACCACTTGATACCAGCACTTGAATGGTTACATTTTGAGGATAGTTTGTATAACCTTAGTAGGTTGAGGGTTGATCTGCTAAAGTGATTTTATAGGGTAGAGAGAAGCTACTTCCTCTAGCAGGGAAGTCCTCTAGCAGAACAACAGGGCATAACCATAAAATTATAATTAGCTTTTTTAAAATAAAATCAGGAAGTACTTTTCACACAAAGGACAGAAAAGGCTGTAAAAACCTGTAAAATTCCCTTGGTGACCTTTCTACATTGGGCACACTCCCCCCACCCCAAGGTCTTGCCCCTGTGGGTGCACTGTCCATCAAGACCCACCCCAATCTCCACACCCTTCCCCCCCAGGCCTCACATCCCCTCCCCATCATGAGATCCCTCCTTTAGACTTGGGCTTTGGGACTTAGAATCTGGGGACTGTTTGTAGTCCCAGTCCTGGCCATTGCTATCACTGGCACAGCTGGGACTACAGATGGGCTGGCAGCTCTCAGAGGCTGGACTTCCTCCCAAATTAGGAGCGGAAATCCCATCTTCAGCTAATTCAGGCTCCTGAATTGTAAAATTCAAATTTGTAAAATAAAAGCGTTAAAAGGCTGTGTGGCCGCTGTGATCAGCAGGGATGCGATGCAGGGTGACTCACCGATTCTTCAGATGGTGGGCGGGAAACCCTGCCATCTAAAAAATCCTACCCAAAGGGTAAAGGTCTGAAGGCACGTGGAGAAAAGGCAGGTAAATGGAGTTGATCCACTGATGAATCATGATCCAATTGAATGGCAGAGCAGGTTCAAGGGGCTGAATGGCCTCCTCCTGTTCCTATGTTCCTAAAAGACAGTGTTGAAAATAATAGTTTGCTACAGGCCATTCTTTTACATTAAGCTAGTTGTAATCAGAGGCTTAACCTGCAATTCTCATGTACAAAATAATTACTTGGTCACAAAAGTATTTACTTAGTGTTATTGCAATTTATTTCATATAACTAATTAAATATTACATATACGGTAATTCACTGTTACATTTTACTTGCAGAATTCAATCTTTTGGTCTAAAATTAAATGTATTTGAAAAGTCCTGCGCTTAAGGTAGCAAATATTTTGTCTATACATTGGTTTTAAACAATTTGCTTGATCAAAATCTTCATGTCATACTTATAAATAATATTCTAAACCTGTAAAAATATTTTTATGTTGGTATTGAGAGATGATATTGGATGCCATTGTGAGGGAATGAATCATTCTCTTCATTTTTAGCAACAGTATTGAATCAACCATTCTCAGATCATGTACAAGATGAGCCAGGTGCAAAGCAAAACCCCCCTTACTTTAACACAATATTGTGCCTTTATGCTTTGTAATGTTCTCCCTTGAGCTTCCAACGATGCTGACCCTTGCTACAGTACAGTTCCACGGCTGCCAATCCTCACTGTTTAGGATGATACATGAGAAATTGCCAATTGGGAGAAATACCAGCTTTTGGCCCCACAAAGGAAAATTTCACACATACCTTGAAGGGCCTCTTCTGTGTGTGCATCTGCTTCACCCTGACTAGAAAACACTCACTCAGGCCCCCAGTTACAATTGACATTAAAAGACCCCAATTTGCATAAATTCATTAGGCTTCTGCCTGTTTTGGGTGGGTGCTTCATTTGCCTGCAGCACCCTGCAAGTTAAAATCTGCAATGTTGAGTAAGAGCCAAATTACAAGCAGGGAAATAATGCACTTGTTTTCAATTCCCCAATCACCCAGTTTCTGTTGGGCAGGTACGGTTAAGATGAACCCCACAGTTTTGCATCTTATATACAAAATTTAACTTAAAGTTTTCTTACTAAAATCTTACCAAACAGCACAGTTTGTTACAAGTAAGTTACTGTTTTATTCATGGTTTCATTATTGAGATTATTGGAAAGGTCAGTAACCTATTGTGCCAGCGATAAGCAACTGAGTGTTTTCAAATGTATACAGAAATGTAGCAATTTGCAACAAAATTTATTGTTTCAAAATTTAATGTATCTTTTGTAATACTGGTGTTTGTATGTTTTGACGTGTTAAATGACAGCATTGTTTAATGTATCAAGTATTTGTCCAAAGTTTAATCAGAATGTCTCTATGTAAGCTGTTCTCAAGCTAAGGAATTCAGGGGGAGGGCTGGATCGGAGGTGTTACTTGTAGAAAGACATTATACTTACCTTTAAACATAGCCAACTTGTTCTCAAAACAAAAGGTCATTTGGTCTATTATTCACAAAAGTGAGATTATTGTCAAACAAAGGCAACAGAAGATGTTTCATAAAGGCCATCCGTACAAAAGGAAATAATCATGTGTTGCCACATAGATATCTTAGGAGGCGATACAAGAACTAGTATGCATGTTAATGCTTTTGTTCATCATTTATGGGGGCCTACAGAATTATTTGCAAACATTTGCCTCTTTGTCCAAAAAACTATGATTTCCAGAATTTATTCATTGAGCTGCTTCAATGATTTCTTAGTAATAAGCTCAAGACATAGATGCCCAATTGTTTGATGAGAGAGTATCTGTTGTTGTGGAACATTGCGCATTAGCACAGTTCCACTGGCCCGATGGTACATGCTGTGTTTTGGACGAAGCAGAGAGCAGTCTGCAAAATGAATAAATGAACTGTATTCTTGGGGGTTAGTGAGGAGTCAGCGCAAATTGTGGGAACAAATAACAGTCAGGACAAGGCAGTGTTTTATAACATCAGTGGTGCAATCCATCTTTGGAATTTTTCAAAGCTCTGCTAATAAAGGCCTACTTGCAGTACCCAGCAGAGAATTATTTAATTAAATTTATCCATTAAAGTTTCCTTTTCACAGAGAGCCATCATTCTCCTCTGTCTCCCCTTCTATCCCTGCAGATGCACTCAACACTCGGAACAAGCAAATCATTTGCACCACGCTGAAAGTGCTCCAGCACCTGGTTGTGTCAGCTGACATGGTGGGCGAGGCCTTGGTGCCTTATTACCGTCAAATCCTCCCCGTCTTGAATATCTTCAAGAACGTGAATGGTAAGCCATCAGGCAGATATCACACCTCACTTTCCTCTCTCCTTTTTGTGTTAGCTTGCAGGGAAAGATGTGCAGAAGCATTTTTACTATATTTATAATTAAAATCCATTAGCTTAACATATTTGTGAGGCACTAACGGCTGCTGTGGACTAAGCTACATATTGCAGTGACATCTAACAAAGCAAATAAATTATATAGAAGCCCCAATTTTAATCATGTTAGATCAACAAGAATTGAGTGGGCACGAATTAGATGGTCATTACATACATTCCCCACCATCACCACCGCATTTCCACTATACGGGTTAGATTAATTTCAGGGACAATGGGGCCTAAAGTGTTTGTAGCCAAAACTTTGTGTGATTCATGTGGCACACCAGACAAGAAGGTGCAACAAATTTAAGTTTCTGTCAATTCTTCCTATTTTTATAGTCTTTCTAAGGTACTTGTTTTTTTCACTCAATTACTCCTTTTTGTCTTCCTTTTAAATTATTTTGTTGTTTAATAAAGGACCAATATCTTTTCCTGATAGTCTCAGACTACACCTATGACAAATTCTACATAATGACTTTCTCAGTGTTATTTGATCTTTTTTATCCTGTCTCTTCTGAAGCTTTTACATCTGCTGAGATATGTTTTCATAGGCACCAGGTGGCCTTCCACCCAAGTGACTTTTCTTCAGATTGGAGACTACAGCATTAAGATTAAGCAGACCTACACAAACTTGGGACAGAACTATGCTATGTTTCCCACTTCATTAACCACCCCCCCCATAACACCCCGCCCAAAATATCAGGCATGCATTGGGCAGAACTGATGCTAAAATTTGATCCAATTTTAGCTGCTTTATCGCAAAATTATTGGCAGTAATTATGGTATTGCATTCAATACACCAATGTCAGTTTCCTATTGCAGCGCTATGTAATTGTTTAAATGTACTTCAGCCTATTCGCAAGGGTTTTGTGGGTTTTGCTTTGCCTGCAGTTGATGTGTATCATTCGCATGCACAAGAGGTTTGTATTTGTCTTATTTTCATTTGGATTTAAAATACTTTTTCATTTCAAAAATTTGAATCAGTATCAATTACACCTCACCATTTACGCAAGTACCATAAGCATTTTCTTTCAACTTTGAAAAGAAAGACTGAAATGACAAGCTTCTTAATAGTTTCATTTAAACTCGCAGTGCTGTATGGAGAGCAGATCAGAAAACTACCAGTGAAGGCTACCAGGAATTTGAGCCTCTAAAATGACGAGTATTGCAGGAAAGAAGGGGTGAGAATCCAAAAGCTAATACTACCCTAGGTTTTTAATAAAACAGCAATGTGCAAAAATGTTGTGCACTACTGGACACAGCATTGAAACATTTGGGATCATTCACCCATTGCACAAATTTTGGCATCTTTAAAGACTGCCAGGGCATCACCACTTTCACAGCAATTATAGCACTTTTAATATAAAGAACCACCCCTCCCCCCACCACCCCAGACACATCACAGAAGTGTATTTGAACAAAAATGAATGCCAAGCCAAAGAATTAGTTATTAGGAGAGTTGGTTAAAGAGTTGAACTTTAAGGAAGGTCTTAAAGGAGGAGAGGGAGTTGCAGAGTTGGGAAGTTTTAGAAAGGATATTTCAGAGCTTAGGGCCAAGGCTGTTGAAGACATGGCCGCTAACGGTTGGACAAAAAGACGTGAGATACAGAGCAGGCCAGAGATGGAGGAATTTAGAACTCTGGGGTGTTGAAGGTTTAATGTGGATTTATAGAGATAGGAGCAGCAAGATTGTCATGGAACTTAAACACAAAGGTGAGAATTTTAAATTGGAGGCATTTGGAAGCTTGAAGCCAAAATAGGTCATCAAGGACAAGGATGATGGATGAGGAAAACTTGGTACCATACAGACTAGAATGAGCTGAAGTTTATCAAGGATGGTCGATTGGAGAGCATTGAGATAGTCAAGACCGAAAATGGTAAATGTATGGATGAGGCTTTCAGCAGCATGAGCCTGTGGCAGGTGATGTTATTGAGGTGGGAGTAGGCAGTCTTGGTGTTGGAGAGGATTTAGGATCAAAAGTTTAGTTTAGTTTAAATAGGGTGCTAAGGTTATGAGCAGTCTGATTCAACTTGAGACAATCAAATGATAGGGACATGGAATCGATGGCAAAGCCAAAAGTGATGATTTTGGTCACCCTACTGCTTATGGAGGAAACTGCAGATTATCCAAAGCCACTGTTAGATAAACAGTCTGACAACATAATCAGTGGAGATGCAAAGAGAGACATGGAGAGGTACAGTTGGGTATTGTCAGCGTACACATGGAAGTTGACGCCATTTAAAAAAATATATTTTCATGGGATGTGAGCATCACTGGCAAGGCCAGCATTGTTGCCCATCACTAACTGTCCTTGAGAACCTTGAACCGTTGCAGTCCATCTGGTGCAGGTATACCTATACTGCAGCTGGGAAGGGAGTTTCAGGATTCTTATTCCACAACAGTGAAGGAACGGCAATATAGTGCCAAGTCAGGATGGTGTGTGACTTGAACTTGGAGGTAATAGTGTTGTCAGATATCTGCTGCTCTTGTCCTTCTAGGTGGTAAAGGTCATGCATTTGGAAAGTGTCGTCAAAGAAGCCTTGGTGAGTTGCTGCAGTGCATCTTGTAGATGGTCCGCACTGCTGCCACTGTGCGAAGGTGATGGAGGGAGTGAATGTTGGAGGTGGTGGATGGGGTGCCAATCAAGGAGCTGTTTTGTCCTAGGTTGTGTCAAGCTTCTGAATGTTGTTGGAGCTGTGTGATAGGGTATTCATCACACTCCTGATTTGTGTGGATAGGCTTTGGGAAGTCAGAAATTAAATTACTCGCCTCAGAATTTTCAGCCTCTGACACGCTCTTGTAGCTACAGTATTTATATGACTGGTCCAGTTAAGAGTCTGAGGAGTTGTGAATGGTACTGAACAATTGCACAATCATCAATGAACATCCCCACTTGTGACCTTATTATGGGAGGAAGGTCATTGATGAAGCAGCTGAAGATGGCTGGGCCGAGGGTACCTCTTTGGCAATGTCATGGGACTGAGATGATTGGCAACCAACAAGCACAACCATCTTCCTTTATGCTAGGTAAGACTCCAACCAATGGAGAGCTTTTCCCTGATTCCCATTGACTTCAATTTTGCCAGGGCTCCTTGATGCCACACTCAGTCAAATACTGCCTTGATACCTCAGGAGTTCAGTTCTTTTGTCCATGTTTGGACCAAGGCTGTAATGAGTTCAGGAGCCAAGTGGCCCTGGCAGAATCCAAACTGAGCATCAGTGCACAAGTTATTGCTGAGCAAGTGTCACTTGATAGCATTGTTTAATGACCCCTTCCATCACTTTGCTGATGATCGCGAGGAGGCTGATGGGGTGGTAATTGGCGGATTGGATTTGTCCCGCTTCTTGTGGTTAGGACGTATCTGGGCAATTTTCCATATTTTCTGGTAGATGCCAGTGTTGTAACTACTGGAACAGCTTGGCTATGGACGTGGCTAGTTCTGGAGCACAAGCCTTCAGTAGTATTGTGGGGATGTTGTCAGGGCCCATAGCCTTTGCAGTAACCAATGCCTTCAGCAGTTTCTTGATAACACATGAGAGTGAATCAAATTAACTGAAGATTGACATCTGTGATGTTGGGGAGCCTAGGAGGTGGCCAAGGTGGATCATCCACTTGGCACTTCTGGCTGCAGATTGTTGCCAGTGCTTTAGCCTTGCCTTTTGCACTAATGTGCTGGGCCCCCTCTTCATTGAGGATAGGGATATTTGTGGAGCCTCCTCCATCAGTTAATTGTTTAATTGTCCATCACCATTCACGACTGGATGTGGTAAGACTGCAGAGCTTTGATCTGATCCATTGGTTGTAGGATTGTTGACTCTGTCTGTTACATTCTGCTTCCGCTGTTTAGCATACAAGTAGTCCTAAGTTGTAGTTTCACTAGGTTGACACATTATTTTTAGCTATGTCTGGTGCTGCTCCTGGTATGCCCTCCTGCATTCTTCATTGAACCAAGATTGATCCCTTACCTTGATGTTAATGGTAGATTGAGGGATATGCTGAGCTGTGAGGTTACAGACTGGTTGTGTACAATTCTGCTGCTGCTGATGATGGTCCACAGCACCTCATGGATGCCTAGTTCTGAGCTACTAGATCTGTTCTGACTATCCCATTTAGCATGGCGCCACACAACACCATGGAAGGTATGCCTTAATGGGACTTCTTCTTCACAAGGAGTGTGTGATGGTCACTCCTACCTGTCCTGTTATGGAAAGATGATCCTGCAGCAGGTGGATTGGTGAGGATTGTTTGTTCCCTCACCACCAGCAGATATGTCCTTCAGGACTTGGCCAGCTCAGTCAATAGTGGTGCTACCAAGCTACTCTTGGTGATGGATGTTGAAGTCCCCACCCAGAATATATTGTGTGCCCTTGCCAACCTCAGTTCATCCTCCATGTGGTGTCCAACATGGAGGAGTATTGATTCATCAGCTGAGGAAGGGCAGTAGGTAGTAATCAGCAGGAGGTTTCCTTGCTTAAGTTTGACCTGATGGCAGGAGACTTCATGAAGTCCAGAGTCAATGTTAAGTTATCCCAGGACAATTCCCTCCTGACTGTATACCACAATGCTGCCGCCTCTGCTGAGTCAATCCTGCTGCTGGGACTTGACAACCCAGGGATGGTAATGGTGGTGTCTGAGACATTGGCTGTAAGGTATGACTTGGTGCGTATGACTATGTCAGGCTGTTGCTTGACTAGCCATGTCTATGGACTTTATCTCAGTGAGGCAGCTTGCAGGTAAAAAAGGAAAGAGCTTGGGAGACTCCAAAAATATCAGGGTAGGGACAGGAAAAAAAAAGCCATTGCTGGGGTGCTCTGATTATGATCAAACAGGCAAGAGTGGTAAGAAATGAAGGTTGTCCCAATCTGACACTGAGCTATTTATGCAGATATTCGGAAAGGTGACCAAAAGCTTGGCCAAAGAGGTTGGGCTTAAGGAGCGTCTTAAAGCAGAAAAGATGAGGTAGAGAAGTGGAGAGATAAAAACAAAAAACTGCGGATGCTGGAAATCCAAAACAAAAACAGAATTACCTGGAAAACTGAAAAAACTCAGCAGGTCTGGCAGCATCGGCGGAGAAGAAAAGAGTTGACGTTTCGAGTCCTCATGACCCTTCAACAGAACTGTTCTGTTGAAGGATCATGAGGACTCGAAACGTCAACTCTTTTCTTCTCCGCCGATGCTGCCAGACCTGCTGAGTTTTTCCAGGTAATTCTGTTTTTGTTGTAGAGAAGTGGAGAGGTTTAGAGAGGGAATTCCAAGGCTTAGTGCCCAGGTCATTTAAGTCTAGCTGAAGCCACCAATGGTGAAGCAATGAAGATCAGGGCTGAGTATGAGGCCAAAATTAGAGGAACACAATGATCTAGGAGGATTGTAGGCTGAGAGAGGTTACAGAAATAGGTAGAGGCTATGGATGGGTGGAGGAGGGGTGGGGATTTGGAAACGAGGGTGAGAATTTTAAATTCGCAGTATAGCAGACTGTGTGCCAATGTCCGTCAGTGAGCACAGTGATGATAGGTGAATGAGATTTAATGCAAGTTAGTATAAGGACAGCAGAGGTTTCAATGAATTTAGGAACACTGGGACGTAGGAGCTAGAGTAGGCCATTTGGCCCTTCAAGCTTGCTCCATATTCAATAAGATCATTGGCTGATCTGATTGTGGTCTCAGCTCCACTTTCCTATTTGCCCCCATAATAACCTTTGACTCCCTTGCCTAACAAAAATCTGTCTAACTACCTTAAATACATTCAAAGATCCAGCCTCCATTACTCCCTGGGGAAGAGAATTCCACACAACAACAACCCTTTGGGAGAAAAAAATTCTCCTCATCTGTCAAAAAAAAGACCTCTTATTTTTAAACTATGTCCCCAAGTTTTAATCTCCCCCAAAAGAGGAAACATCCTCCGGCCAGGAAACATTGGAATAGAGTCATGACACAAGCATGGATAGGGATTTCAGCAGCATATAGCTGAGGCAGGGGTGGAGACAAGTGATGTTATACAGGTGGATGTAGGTGATCTTGGTGACGGGATAGATATGGGGGTTGAATGCTCAGCCAATTCATTATTTTAGATGTGTAGTCATTGTTGTGTAGGCAAACATGGCAGCTTGTACGTAGCATAGTTCCAAAAGCAGCAATAGAATAATAACCAGCTCATGTCTTTATTGGGGGTGCTGCTTGAGAGTTGATTATTTGTCCAGGACACCAGAAGAACTCCCCTGCTCTACTTCAGATAGTGCTTTGGGAACTTTTAATCTACATAGGAGGGCAGACAAGCCCTTAGTTTAACATCTCGTTTAAAAGACAGGATCTCTGATAATCCAGCATTTCCTTAACATCACATCAAAGTGTTGACCCAGATTATGTCCTCCAAACTGTGGAATTCCGCTTGAACAAAGACAAGTTTGCAACTGATTAAAGGCCTAGATCCTAAACAATGGCTAGAATTCTCTGCTTTACTGCTCCTTTCGCAAGTTGTAAGCACTTATCAGGAAACCCCACCCCTGTCTTTTTCCAATCGTTGAAGCTAATTATTGCCTGGGTGAAGCAGATTTTCTATTTTATTGTATTTGTATTTTAGAAAAGTATTCAGATAACAGGATGGAGGCTCCTGAGTTGCCAGCTGTAAATTTTCATTTAAAGGTTTAAAAACAGAATTTAATCAGTCTGTGATTTAAATTTAAATGTTGACTTTTTATAAAAACAGTGAAAATTATTTTACTTCAGCTTGACCAAAATAAATGTGCTGTCAATAATTACATTTACATGGAGAGAATTTTCTCCCCGTCAGGGGTGCTGAACGGGCGAAGGTGCGGGCAGGCGTACAACTGATGACCGCCTGTGATCAGCTGCGCACAGTCATTTTATGTGAGCGGGCCAATTAAGGCCCGCCCAGCATGACGCATGCGCGCAAAAGAGCACAGAAATCTCCCTGAGGCACAGAGCTGCCACGAGGAGATTAGTTTGATTTTGAAAACGTAAATAAAGAAAAAAAAATGTTTTAAGATGTCCCTTCATGTGACACTGTCACATGATCTGGAACATATCTATTAATTTTATCAAAAATTTTTATTAAAGTTTAAAAACCTTCATGAAACCTTATCCCATCCGTAGATGAGATTTCATGATAAATGTGAAGGCCACCTGGCCTCTTTGCCTGCCCGCCAACATTAAGGTTGGACAGGCAGCTCTGTTAATTATTTTAATTGATATTTAACTGGCCTTCATAGACCTTCGACAATTTGGTGGGTGCGCAGCCAACTCTGGTGCGTGCCCGGCGAACTGAAAATCAGAATGACACGCATGCCCGATGTCACCGTGCGTCATTTTACATGTCGGCAAGCGGGGCCCGCTCCCACACGCCCACCCCGAAGATTCTGGTCCATGGGTTGCACATAATTTTTAGTATCTATTAGGCGCCAATAATTTGCTGTGCTAAAAATTTAATTTTGTATATCCAATTCATAGAATGTCAAATGAGTTTAGATTTTACAAAAGGCCATGAATATGTAAGATGGAAGGTTACAAAACCCATAAGATATGTAATATTTAAATATCTCATACAAAATGTAAAATGAAATTGGCTGTAAAAAATTGGTTTTGCTTTTTAAGTAGCAATATGAGAAACAGAAAAAGATATTTAGAAAGACATCAAACAAATTGCAGCACGGATGGTATAGTGGCTGTAGCAGAGGATATATTTGAATTTTCTAGAGCACCTTTAACCTAATAAAATATTGCAAGGCACTTCAGAGTAGCATTATAAAAAATGACACTGAGCCACAAAGGAGTGACTTAAAACCATGAAAGTGGGGTAGAGAGGTGGAGAGGGTTAGGGAGTAAATTCCAGACCTTTTGGGCTAGGCAATTGAAGGTGTGGTGGGGCGATTAAAATCAGGGATGCTCAAGAAGCTGGAATTATAGGAGTGAATATATCTTAGAGGATTATAGAATTGGAGGATATTCCAGAGGTACAGAAGGGCCAGGCCATGGAAGCATTTGAAAATAAAGATGAGAATGAGAATCTAACCATCACCCCTTGACATTCAGTGGTATTACCATCACTGAATCCCCCACTATCAACATCCTGGAGGTTACCATTGATCAGAAACTGAACTGGACTAACCATATAAATACTGTGGCCACAAGTGCTGGGGAGAGAGAGGAATCCTGTGGCGAGTATCTCACCTCCTGACTCCCCAAAGCCAGTCCACCATCTACAAAGCACAAATCAGGAGTGTGAATACTCTCCACCTGCCTGAATGAGTGCAGCTCCAACAACACTCAAGAAGCTTGACACCATCCAGGACAAAGCAGCCCACTTAATTGGCATTCCATCCACATTCACACCCCCCACCTCCGAAGCACAGTGGCAGTCGTGTGTGCCATCTACAAGATATACTGTAGGAACTCACCAAGGCTCCTTAGAGCACCTCCCAAACCCATGACCGCTACCATCTGGAAGGAGAAGGACAGCAGACACATGGGAACAGCACCAACTGGAAGTCCCCCTCCAAGTCACTCACCATCCTGACTTGGAACTATATCGCCGTTCCTTCACTGTTGCTGGGTCAAAGTCCCGGAACTTCTTCCCTAAGAGCACTCTGGGTGTACCTACACCACATGGACTGCAGCAGTTCAGGAAGACAGCTCACCACCACTTTCTCAAGGGCAATTAGGAATGAGCAATAAATGCTGGCCAAGCCAGCAACGTCCCACATCCCATGAATGAGTTGTGTAACCAGGAGCCAGTATAGGTCAGTGAGAACAAGAATGATGGGTGAATGGCATTTAGTATGAGTTAGGACAGCAGAGCTTTGGACAACCTCAAGTTTACAGAGGGTTGAATGTAGTAAACCAGCCAGGAGTGCAGTAGAATAGTCAAATCTGGAGATAACGAAGGTATGGACAAGGGTATTGGCAGCATAAGAGCTGAGACGGAGGTAGACAATTGCAATGCTACGGAGGTGGAAATGATGACGTGGATATGTGTTTGAAAGCTCATCTCAAGGCCAAATATGATAACAGCCTGGTGTTGCCAGATAGAGGGATGAAATCAGTAGTGAGGGAGCGGAGTTTCTGACAGTGATCAAAGAAAATGGCTTCAGTCTCCCCAATATTTAATTGGAGGAAATTTCTGCTCATCCAATACTGGATGTCAAAAAGCAGTCTGACAATTTCGATACAATGTAGGGGTGGAGAGAGGTGGAGAGGTAGAGCTTGGTGCCAGCAGTGTGCATGTGGAAATCGACATTCTGTTGTAGAAGATGTTGCCAAGGGGCAGCAAATAACACAGAAATTGGAGGGATCCTTGGGGAACACTGGAGGTAACTGAGCAGGAATGGAGAGAGAAACCATTAATGCCAATTCTTTGGCTATGATTAGGTGGAAATGAATAGAACCAAATGAATGTAGTTCCACCCTGTTGGATAATGGTGGAGAGTCATAGGAGGAGGAGGATGGTGTGGTCAGCTGTGTCAAAGGCTGCAGACAAATGGAGAAGGACAAGAAGGGATTGTTTGCCTTCATTACAGTCATATAGGATGTCATTTGTAACTTTGATAAGAGCTGTTTCAAATGTGGCACAACAGAAAACTGACTGGAGGGGTTCAAACTTGGGAAAAATAGCACAAATCTGAGAGATGACAATATGTTCAATCAGGAATTGGATCATCGACCAATTTTCCTTTTTCTAACCAATGGTACTGAAGCCAATTGCAGTACATTTACTGTTGCCACGCGTGAGATCAATTGACGCTGAACAAATGTATGAGGTCCTTGTGTGTTTTGGGAAGGGTATGATTCGGGAGAGATCATTGATGATTTAGCCAACTCTAATACAGGACAATCATTTCATTGAAGATCAAACCTGAGATCTCCTTGGCTGCTACAGGTGGGAGTTAACTGGTGGATTAATCCTAAGAAGCTGAATTTCAAATTTCATAGAAGTCAGTCACTAGTAACAATCTAAGTAAGACATGCATATGGAACAGATGGGCTCATTATTTTTTTGAGGGGAAGGTGAAAAATATTTACACTTCGAGACTATGATCTCAGTCCTTGAGTATACCATGAATAGACCCTAAGTCTCCCAAAGTTCCAGTAAGGTGTTATAAATGTCGCAGTGTAAACAATGGTGTTGTAAACTATCCAATTACTTCTAAGATGAAAGGGAGTTGGGATCAAGGATAAATAATTAGTATATCTACTTAGAATCAAAGGTAATGTGTTTCCCATTGCCATGAGGAAAAGGTTAGAGGAATCCATTTTAAGATCAGGTTACAGGCTTACTTATTTCTAGGAATATCACTGAGAGACAGCAGTTGCAGTTTCGTCTTGCCTGGTCTGCAGCCACCTTGAGGTAGAGAGCAAGAAATAGAATCAGCTATGCCTGCATCTTAAGCAGAGAAATGCTGACTATTATGCACCATGCAGAATGTGGGTGGGAACTTGCACTCAGATTGAAGACTGAGTTCTTGAGGAGTTAAAGAAAGCTGGAAGATTTGCTTAGCTTGGAGTTAGAGGAAGAAATCTACAGTATAACGCTAAGGATGAGAGAGAGTTTTAGGATTAGAGGTTAGCCGGCTGGGAAGTTAAAAAGGAAGCAACCCATTGAAAGCTGGAAGCAACTGTGAACTGCATGCCATAAGAAGAGTAATTCTGTGAAGTGTGTGAAGTAAAAAGGAGCAGTTCATTTGTATAATTTTTAAGTATAAGTTACCTACGAAAGAAAATAGTGTTTAGTCAATTGTGTTTTGGTCATTTGATATAGTAAAAGATTTAAACATTAAATCTTGATGTGTCATTCTTTTAGCTTTTAACTGGAAGTTCAAATTTCCCTTTAATGGTTATTGGTCTCTGTGGAGATCGCAACAAACTAATTAAGGTAATATGCCGATGAATTAATGGATCTTGTATGGTTAAAGAGGAAAGAAAGTCCAGAGGAAGTACTTGTTGTTTTCACTGAAAAGAGTTCACTGTAAACTTCACTATAACAAATAAGTCCAAGCTTCCAAAGGGCATCCAACAAGTATAGTGGAAGAAAGCCTATCTCTCTTGCACTCCACCTTTTGAGGCTTGAGAAGCCTGCAGCTTTGCATCTGGTTGCTGGCACCAGGACTTCTTGCTGTTGACAAAAAATAGCAGACAGAGGGCTCCAAGTTGCAAGGATTATGCTTGTGGAGTACAGAAAATATACTACCTGATGCCTCCTTTGTTTCTTTGAGGTGTTTCCAGTTCTACAGAGTGTCCTGGTGTAAGCCTCAATGCCAGGCACTTTGGAGCATCCATCCATTTGTGTGTCCCACAGACACGTCTTGAACAAAGTAAGGTAGTAGGCCAGGAAGGTCCCTTTCTACCTTTTTGAAATCTTGTTGCTGAACCTGCATCTACAGTAAGTGCAGGCCTCGTTACATTATTTTGGGGAAGTCTCAGAAATCAGGCTTTGTGTTGGCAAAGACTCAATTCAACGTGTTTGTTCCCCATTATCCCTTTGAAGGACAAGTGAATAAGGCTTTAAAAAATCCTTGGCTTTATAAATGGAGGTATAGAGTACAAAAGTAGGAAATTTATTATAAATCTGCATAGATCACAGGTTAGGTCTCAGCTGGAGTATTGACTCAAAATTTGGTGCCATACTTTAAGAATTATGTGAAGGCCTTGAAGATGGTGCAAAGGAGATTTACCAGCTTGATACCATAGCTGGAGGACTTTAGTTGTGTGGAGAGACTAGAGAAATGGATTGCTCCCTTTAGATTAGAAAAGATTACGTGGAGATTTAGGAAATGTGTTCTATATTATGAAAGGTTTTGAAAAATCATAGAATGGTTGCAGCACAGGGGGAGACCATTCAGCCTGTCGTGTCAATGCCGAATCTCTGCAAGGTAGTAGAAACAAATTGTTTCCACCGATGGGAGGGTTGATAACCAGACGGCACAGATTTAACAAATACTCTTAAAATGCTTGTTGTACCCAAATGATTTTTTTTTGGTTGCAAAGCTTTTCATTAAAGCAGTTTGTTCATCAAACCTCACATTTTTGCAGGGCTAAAATTCCGTTGTGTTTTAGTGCTATACAAATGCCAAATGCTGATCTAAAGGATAGCAATTTTGTAAATTAGCATTCATGGAGCATGAGTATACAATTGCCCATGCTCTGATCCTCTGTAATAATCTGGATTAATGCACAAATCTGGCATTAATCTTTATTTGGCAAATTAAGAATCATGAATGACATGTATAAATTTACATGTGCTTTATGTCTGCATACATCCTGTTAACAAAGTCCTGTTAATAAAGGTGTTGTTCAGAAGGTTAGGATTGAGAGAAATCCAGTCAAGAGCAGAGCAGAAGGCACTGAAAGGAGAAACTAAACAGTTTCTGTCAGCAAGTCTTTGCTCAGCACTCTAGAGGATACACTACTACTCTATGTGGTGTGTGTTCTGCCAGCAACTGAACTATCTCAATTTCAAGAGCAATCTGTGAGGACTTATATTTATTTGGCACTTTTCATGACCACCGCTCATCTCAAAACAATTTCCAGCAAATGAAGTGAAGTCACTGTTGCAATGTAAGAAATGCAACAACCAATTTGTGCACAGCAAGCTCCCACAATAGCAAGGTGATACCAACCAGATAATCAATTTTTTTAGTGTAATGTTGATTGGGAGACATATATTGGCCAAGACACCAGGGTAACACCTCCACTCTTCTTTGAAATATTGCCATGGGATTTTTTTTTTACATCCACCCAAGCAGACAGATTATAGGAAAGACAGTGCCTCCAATAGTGCAGTACTCCTTTATTACGAGCCTTGATTTTTGCACTCAAGCCTGGAGTAGGACTTGAATCCAGAACCTTATGACTTGGAGGCGAGCATGCTACCCACCCAGCCACAGGAGGTTACATCTCCTTTTACATATTTGGAGTCTTCCCCTGCAGAAATATACTCATGTTTTTGCGGATAACTAGTCCTTCCTATTCAATGAAATAGATATTTCTCAATTGTCATTGTATTATTCCTTTTGTAAAACTGTACTTTAGAGCTGAACTGATAAAGTGTATCATTTACATTGGTTAAGTAGCTTGTTAGCAGCTTCAGAATGTTAGAGGATCCTTATTATAATTGCATCATAATTGCCTGCTACTTTAGTTACCATTAATAAAATTATATCCTCAGCAATCATATTTGAAAACATCACTGTGTTGCAATATTGTTTGTAGATTTCAAATGTTAATGATAAACAGGTATTTCTTCTCACTTTTAAATGAATAAAATAATCAAGTCCAAAGTCACTTAACTTCAATTCTTTCCTACAAAGTATTGGCTTTCTGTGACATTTCAGTTTGTCTATGGTTGAATCTGAGAGAAGCCATACACTTATGAGGACATTTGCAAAAAGGACAATTTAGAGTTCTGCTCATATGGGGGATTGGGGGAGATTTACTGTTCCACTTTGTATTATTAACATTAATCCATAATTAACAGACAAGAATTTTCTTCTGGTTAAAGAAAACAACAGAAAAATGGAGACAGAAAGAGCTCAAGTATGGAAGGAGTCCTTTCAAACAACAGCAAATTTCACCTGGTTCTGAATATGTCAAATCCTAGTTCATGAGTGGCCCTGTGGGTGCAGAATTCCTGCCCTGCAAAGCTGTCAATGAAAGGAAAGGCAGGGCTAGGTGGCACTACTTCAAACAAAAAAAAAACTTTTTTGGCAGTGAATGCTTGCTAAGCCACTTCCATGCCGGCAAAACTGGAGTAGAGCAGGCCAGACATTAGGCTTCTCGCATAGGCAAGGGGGCTATTGCCTGAAAAATGACCTAATCCAGTGGTAGGTTGGACATCTTTCAGATGATTCTTTAGGTGAAGTACACTATTCCCTGAAATTGGCCCTTGTTGCTATCATACAGGTGTAAGGACAATGAGGTCCAATTTCTGCCCTAACTGTGCAATTACAAAAACTAACTTAACATTATTCACCCCATTAAATAATGTTGAAGAAATATTGTTAACACCGTGCTCTCTAATATCACCCTTTCTCCATAGATTAGTTTATGTTATATGAGAAAGCAAGCTAACTGTCATATGTCTTCCCCATATTCATCTTGTAATCTATAATGGTGTATATGGAAGCAGATCATATCCAAACTAACAGCCTTCTTCTTATGGAGCATAGGTCAGTTCCTGAACCTTTTACCATATCATTTTATTCTTATCCTCCTGCTCCCTCACTCTAAACTTTAGATAATTCTATGTAATAATCCAAGGTTCAAAGCACAGAAACAGGTTGCTCAGCCCAACAGGTTTATGCTGTATCAGCTCCTTAAAAACATCCTCCCACCTTAAGTCCTCTCACCCTATCTGCCTATTCCTTTCTCCCTCGTGTACTTATCTAGCTTCTGCTTAAATACTTCTGTGCTAAATGCATCAAGCAAGTTTCTACCACTCTTTAATGGTAAGTTACCTGTCTAGTCAATACCTGTTTATTTTCCTTTTTCTTCCACACAGGGCAGAATTGTTTTGATGCTGAAGCAAATAGGATTTCTTTACATTCTAAAAAGTATTCTATGTCTACCAGAATACAGAAATTAGCATTTTAGTATGCAATTGTTCCATTGGCGCTAGAATGAATTTCATTGACATGAAAGAGTCTGAGTAAGCTCCACTTCTCACAACATGAAACAAGATAACCAATGGCATTGACAGAGTGCTACTGTAAGTCAGCAGATGTAGGAAGGCAAGAGAAGACAAGGTCACCTATCAAGGTTGACTTAAGTGAGATGGAGCCTGGTACAGGGAGGGGTGACATTAGAGATAGTTGAGGGGAAAGGGAGAAGAAAGATGCAAGTAGAAATTGGGATGAAAACTGCAAATCGAGATAGAAAGATAGAAAAAAAGGTGCAAACAGAGGCAGAGGATAGCTGATAAGTACAAAGAAACAGCAAGGGAACTCCATGGCACAGTGTAAAAAGAGTGAGGACATTCTCTGTTCATTTTCTGCGCTTTTTGCAACCAGCATGTGGACAAACATGAAAACCAAATGAAAAAAGAAAGAAATGTAGCAGGGAATAAAGGGAAGCTCCATCAACATGAGTAGTAAATAGGGAAAATTAGAACTGGTCCAATGGCTCAATTTGTAACTGCATAACTGTGTTATGCAAAGATTTCTATTCTGAGTTAGCTGATCAGCATTAGCAAAATGCAATTGACCTCAGATGTCTCTGAGCTAAAAGGAGAAAATTAGGCAGAGCTTCTGGTAATGATCCCTATCGAAAAATGTGCCAATGTCCAATTTAATGTGGGTTCAGACTAACATTGGTGTAATTTCCCTTTCATAGTCACACAACAACTATCATATATAAATTGCCTTTGTCCCAAAGTTCCTTATGGGTAAATAAAGAGAAAAATGGATGCTGAGCCAGGGAGAAAGGATAGGTTTTGGAAAATACATTTAAAAGAGGTTGTAGATGGGGCTATATTGTGATAGGTGGTTTCAGAAGTGGAGAGATTGGAGATCAGCAGGGGATTTGAAGATTGGATGCATTGGTTTTAAGATTGGATGCACTGGGGGATTTGGAGTCGGTGTAATTTAACAAGAACAGGAGCGCTGGATACATAGGACCCAGTGCAGGATAAGTTATGGGTGCATGCATTGTGGAAAATTTGAAGATTATGGAAGGGGAACAATGTAAGCTAGCATAGAGATGGTTTGAGCAATTGTGTCAAGTGGTGAAAAGAATGTGGATAAGGGTTTCAGCAGAGCGGGAAGGGAGTGGTGAAGTAAAGGTAGATGCTGGCTAATGTTGCAAAAACAAGTAGACTTAGTGTTGGAGAAGACTTGGGTTTAAAGCTCAACTATAGTCAGACATGACTCTGAAGTTTTGCTTGGCTTTGTTCAGTCTGTGTAAATGGCCCAGCACATGGATTACAAAGTAGTGACTTTATGGTGGATGGCAAAAACACAATGGCTTCAGTCTTCCCCATATTCTCTCTCTCTTCGGGTACCATGCCCAAAGAGGCATTGACGCCGGGAACTTCCATGTGTTAATCCGTGGTAATGCTTGGCAATGTACTGCAATGTACTGGTTTGCTGTTGCCTTTTGCAGGTTCTGGCTGACCAGAAAACTTTCCCAAATTCAGCTACAGAAATTATGATTCGTTCAGGACTTGGTGACATCATACTTATAGGGTCGAGAGAATAGATGCAGAGGTAGGGCTGGGTGTCATCAACAAATATAAAAAAAATGATCCTGTGCATGTGGATGGTGTACCCAAGTGGCAGCACTTAGATAAGGACGAGGAGGGGACCAAGGATGATCAGAGAATTCTAGAGGTGACAATTTAGGAGAGGGAGGAGAAACCATTGCTTGAAATACACTAACTTCATCCAAATAAGTAGGAATAGAGCCACAGTCAGAAGACCTGCAGACAAATTCTGAAAAGAGGTGGTAAAAGAGGTCAATGGTCATGATCAATAGTATCAAATACTTCTGAGAGGTCAAAGACGACAGAGGGAGATAATGTACCACGGCCATAATAACAAAGAACATCATCAGCGACTTTGGCTGGAGCTGTTTTGATGCTTTGAAATAGGTATAAACTGGACTGTAGAAATTTGGACAAAGAGTTAGGGGAAACATGGACACAGAGCATAGAGGTGACAACATGCTCAAGGATTTACAGAGAAAAATACACAAAGAATAACTATTTGGCTGAGATTCGGATGGCAGCTAACAACTGTTGATCCATACCCATTCTTATGGACAGGGGTTGGCTCCCCTTTTTTTTCACCTCTTGACTGATTGAAGAGAGCATGTTTTTAAAAAAAGTGTTTTAACCCGAGTGCTGTAACATACAGGAACTGACAAATGACAGATTTTCTCCTAAGTTTTAAAAGAAAGGTAAATGTTTATTATTCAAAACCTGAATGTATATACTCAACTACACTTTGTAGAGTAAAGGGTTAACATCATAAGCGCATGATGCTGATGTAATGATGATGTAACATCACATAATTGAATAATAGAGTTCCAACCTTGTGCAGAGATCCTAATAAGTATATAGTAGCAGTAAATAAGAAGTAATGGTTTTAACAAACTACAGTCTCATGCAGGTTATTTTGGGAGGATAGAGAAGCCCCAAATAACCCTGTCTAAATGCCGAACACACAACACAATATGGTGGCAGCGGACAGCAAATAAAAAACCCAGAAAAAATCCAAGAAGCAGCTGCAGACCTGCCATGTCAAATGAGCCTAAAGAAGGATGAAAGGAACAGATTCAAAACTCACCAAAATGTCACAGCATCATGGGTGCAGCAGCTGCAAGCTGAGACGCAGACCTGGAGTCTGGACAGCATTGAGCACAGACCTGAAGCAACAAGCAGCACCAGAGAAGCAGGAGCAATTTGAAGGCTCAGTAGAAGCATGGAATCCACACTACTACTCCCAGAACCATTTCAAAGAGCTGAAGGCTCACACCAGGCCCAGAACTGGGACACATGGAGAAAGAGGTTCACAAGACATAGAATGCTTCTGGTTTGCACAAAAAAGATCAATAGGATCAGGTCAGTACATTACCTTATGCAGCTGGATTTATTGCTGAGTATGTGATAGCAAAGCAAGTGGTTGATGAGACTTCAATTTCTTGGGAATTAAATGCTTGCAGGACTTCTTCATATTTCAGTATTTGCAGAAATTTAATTATAGAAAGTACAAAATTTAACAAGAGAAAACAAAGGGCAGAATTTTCCAGAGCCCCTCCAATGACAGGTTTAATGGTAGGTGAGGGAGGACAGTGCAGCAGAAGCTGAAAAATCGGTTTTCCCACTGGTATAAAATGACGGTGGGATCCACCGCTCCTGCCTGACAAGGCAAATCCCACCAGAGGCCGTCGTGAAACCAATTTGCATCCTGCTAATGGGATGTAGATGAAGGCCTGACCGGAATAATCCCATCATCCCCCACCCCTGGCCTGATCTTACGCACCGCCAGTGGGCAATCACTCTGGTCCAGAACACATCTGGACCAACGTGGCATGTACACGTTGGCATTTACCTGAAGATGGCCTGGGGCAGCTTGCAGGAATTAGAAGATGGAGCCATCCAGCATCTGGACCCTGGAACCGAATGTGCAGCAGTGAGTGGGTGGAGTATCAACCGCATGGATCTCTATGCACAGCAGCGTCCAGGATGTGGTAATGCTCCGCATAGCAACTTATTCTGGGGTTCAAATCTTCAACCAGCAACTTCTGTGAGATTCTGCGGGTGTTGTGGAATGGGTGAGCTAGTATCAAGCGGGAGGATGGAAAGGGCTGTGTTGGTGTGCAGGCAGGGGTGGGGTGTTGCAGGTTTGAAGGGGCATGGGAGTTTTTGCGGGTGTGAAGGGACATGGGAGGTGTAGAGGTGTGGATGGGCATGGGGGGTGTAGAGGGGAAGGGGGTTCAGAGGGAGGGGTCAGTGGAGTCAATGGAAGTTTCCTGGGGGGGTGGGGTGCATACTAAGGTTACTGGTGTTAGGACAGGATGGTAACAGTTAAAGGGAGCAGTGGGAACCAGCAGGTTGGGAGGATGAGGCGATGTCAAGTGAAGGGACACTGAGGGTTGTTGGAAGGGATGCGGAAGGTGATGCAGATTTGGGGGTTGGGCAGAATGATGGGGACATGTCTATTATAATGGGGGTGGGCTGTTCAGGAAGGTAGGGGACTTCTACGTTTACCTGTACTGGATGGAAGGTGATTGGGGGAGGATTGAAGGGTGACTGTGGGGGGGTCAAAAGTGATTCCTGCGGGGGTGCTTAGGTGTCAATGGTTATGGGGGCGGAGGGTGTGGGTGATGGGGAGTGGGGTAATGGTAGAGATCTCGAGGTGCTTCATGGGAGTTGGGTCATCAGGGGTTGGTGGAGATGCAGATCAGCTCAACTGGACAACTGAAGGGAAACCCCAAGGACCCTTGGGACAGATGAGTGTGTGAAGGGCAAAGGCTCAGCGTGTGCAGGAGACTTCTTGCACATGGCTCACAAGGGCCTTGGCAAAAAACTTTGCCTCCCTGTACATTCCTGATTCCGGGCACATGGGATGTCCCTCGGAAGATTTTAGGAGTGGAGGGCGCACACAGGTTTAAGGACCTAACTCCCATGAGGCACCTCAGGACCTCCACCATGAGATTCTGCATAGTCACAAACAGCCATGGCACTAGTAACATTTGAAGTAGGGTCTAATACCTTTTCCCTTCTCCTTGTCACCTACACCCTCCCTCCCCATAACCATTAACCCGCCCTCTAAGGAATCACTTTTGACCTCCTCACGGTCATCCTTCAACCCTCCCCCATCACTTCCATCCATTACAGGTAAATGTACAAGTCCTCTACCTTCCCAAACAGTCCACCTCTGTTACAATAGACATGCCCCCCTCACCCTGCCTGTCATGATAATTGCTGATTGTGGTTCTGGACTCCAGTATTAGATACTATAAGCTGCTCTGTACTATATACAGGATCACCTGAACTGGGGGCTGAAGGTCAGATAGCTCATGTTGGAGCCTGTCTTGATAGAGTTCAGATACTGCAGATGTGTTCATGTTAGGAAAATGTGTTATCAATAAAGTTAGCTTAGTTACAATGTCAACAGCTTGTGTCTATCATTAAAAAAAGACACAAAAAACAAGATGTGCTGTCGGAAGTAATCTAAACGCAACAATGGTCGAGCAGCTAGAAGCAATTGAACAGAAACAGCCCCAGGAAAGAACAAATAGATAGCCTGGAGGTAAAAAGAACAAAACTGTTATTAAAACATTTAAACACTGCTGATGCAGAACAGAGCATTTACCACGTAGTTGTCCAACCTACGGAAAGCAGTGTAAGAACTGTGATAAACTAAATCACTTTGCTAAGATGTATAAATCGAAGAAAGTGCACATGATTGCAGATGATGATACAGACACTGAAACTGAACTTTTCATTGGTGCAATAACAACAAATTCCAAAGAAGGTGAATGGAAGATTGATTTAAAAATTGCCAACATGATGCTGAATTTCAAGCTTGACACAGAGTGCACAAGCAAATGTCATTCCCATAAGCCTGTATCGTAAGATAAGCAAAGAAAAACAGCTAACTGAAACAAAAGTGAAGCTGTCTACTTATAAAGGTGGAAAAATTGCAATAGAAGGCAAGTGCACACTTAAAGTGAACTACAAAAAACGGTCTCAAGCACTTCCATTCATAGTGATGAAAACTGATGCAAAACCCATTCTTGGAATCAATCTGAAAATCTGAAGCTAATCAAAGGAATAATGACTGTCACCGCTGATGACTTCCTAAACAAGTATAAAGATGTCCCAGAGGATTGGCTGCCTAAAAGGAGAACACACCATCAAGATTGATGAAATTGTGACACCCAAAATACACCCGCCCAGGAAAATACCAGTAATGCTGAGCGATTAACTGAAAGCAGAGCTAGACAGAATGGAGAAACTTCCCCTCATCAAGAAAATTGAAGAAGTGACAAAGTGGGTTAATTCAATTACAATTGTAGAAAAATCAGATGGGAATCTGCGAGTCTGCTAGAAACCTAACCAGGCAGTACAAAGAAAGCATTACCAGTTGCCCACAGTAGAAGAGATCACATGTAAGCTAGCTAATGCTAAATACTATTCAGTCTTGGATGTGAGTTCAGGCTTCTGACAGGTCAAGCTGGATGAATACAACTCCTATCTCTGTACCTTCAACACACCATATGGGTGATGCAGGTTTTTGTGCTTACCTTTTGGTATTAATTCAGCTCCAGAAGTATTCCACAGAACAGTGAGCAGCTGTGTGAAGAGTGAGAGGGTGTGGAAACCTATATCGACGATGTGCTGGTCAGGGGAGCCTCACGAGAAGAACACGGCCACGGACTGAAGAAGGTGATGGCCAGAGCTAGAGAAAGGAACCCCAAGTTGAAGAAGGAAAAGTGCAAAACAAGTCTTCATGAAATCAAGTACTTGGTTCATGTGCTAACAAGTGAAGGACTGAAGCCAGACAGAGTAAAATCGAAGCAGTCGTGAAAATGCCACCTCCAGAATGTAAGAAAGACTTGGAAAGGTTTTTGGGAATGGTGATCTATCTTGGGAAATTCACTCCGAACATGTCAGACCTGACAGCACCTCTCAGAGAACTTCTACAAAATGATGTGGAATGGTACTGGGAACAAAGTCACCAGGAAGCTTTGATCAGCCTGAAGAGAACACTGGCCAAGGCACCAGTGTTAAAGTACCAAGATGTCAGTCAGCTGGTCAAGATCCAAGTTGATGCTTCAAAGACTGGCCTGAGAGCTGTCCTCTTGCAAAATGAGGCACCAGTGGCATACGCTTCAAAAGCAATGACTGAAACACAACAGCGGTATGCCCAAATAGAAAAAGAAATGCTAGCAATTGTGTTTGGCCTAGAATGCATCCACCAGTTTGTCAATGACAAAGGCATGGAAGCAATACTTAAAAAGCCCCTGAACTGTGCACCACCAAGAATCCACAGATTACTAATGCGTCTGCAGAAGTACCAGGTCAGAGTTAAATACAAACCGGGCAAGAAAATGTATATTACAGACACTATCACATGCATACCTACCCATCACAGAGGAAGAGGATGAAGAAACTGAAGCATAGGTTCACATGCTAACAAAGAACTTACCTGTGGCTGATGAGATCAGGGAAGCAACCAAGAATGACGCCACTCTGAGAAAACTGCAGCAGATTGTGCAAACTGGCTAGCCCACACATCAGAGCGTGGCCCCTTCTGCTTACAAGAGCACTGGAACTTTCGTGAGAGCTTCATGTAGCAGAAGGAATACTTTTCAAGGGAGAAAAGATCATAATTCCTGTAACACTGAGGAAAGAAATGCTGCAGTGCACATATGAGTCACCTCAGCATAGAAACATGCAGGAGAAGAGCTTGAGATATAATGTATTGGCCTGGAATGGGAACACAAATTGGGGAAATGGTGAATGCATGTGCAGTGTTCCAAAAGTACAGTAAATCACAACAAAAAGAACCACTTCAACCACACAGTGTTCCAGACAGGCCTTGATGGAAAATTGGACTGAACTTGTTCACATTTGACAACAGTGAGTACCTACTAGCAGTAGGTTATTACTCAAAGTTTTTTGAGTCTGTGCTGCTGAGAAATGATAGTAAGAGCATTACTGTAATAAATAATTTAAAATCAATTTTTGCTCACCAAGGCATACCTGAAGTGCTCATCTCGGATAACAGTCCACAATTTTCAGGCATTGAGTTTTGCAAATTTGCACAGGACTGGGAGTTTTGCCACACCACATCAAGTCCCAAATCCCCACAATCCAATGGAATGGTGGCACATACAGTGCAGACCTTAAAACACCTGTTGAAGAAGGCAAAGACAGATGGAAGAGACCCCTCCCTGGTTCTGCTGGATTTCAGGAATACTCCATTAAAGGGCATTGGATCATCTTCAGCACAGCTCCTGATGGGGAGAAGACTAAGAACTAAGCTTCCAACTGCACCCCAACTGTAATTTCCACACCCAGCGAGCTACAGTATGCAGGACCTGCTCAAACTGAGATAGCAGAAGCAGAAACAATACTTTGATCGGGGTGCCCGACCTCTGCCTGACCTGAACATGGGAGAAACAGTGAGCATTCAGCATGAAGGGATCTATAATCCTGCTGTTGTCACAGGAATCATAGGAGAACCAAGGCCTTACATTGTGCAGACTCCAAACGGAGAATGGGACAGGAGAAACTGGAAATTATTACAGAAAACAAATGAAACACAGCCCTGCTCTGAACCAGAAAATGGAGTTGAAGATCAAAAACCAGAATGCACCGGTGAAGCAACAGATAACCAGACAAAGCCTGAGAGTCCTGAAAACTATCCAAAGGGTGATAGTGACACAGAGCTGGATAAGGCCTTCAAAGTCACCTCTGTCACCATTCAGAACATCCAATGAAAGAATTGTGAAAAAAGCCTCAGAGATACAGAGATGAGTAAAAGGCAAAATAGACTGATCAAAACAGAGTGAGAAAGAATAAATAAAATACTTTCTGTACTTGAGTTGTACAAAAGTTTTTTTTTAAAAAGGAAATGTCATGATAATAGCTGATTGTGGTTGTGAACTCCACTATTAACTGACCTGGGGGTTGAAGATCAGATAACACATGTTGGATCCTGTCTTGTGGGTGAGTAGGACCAGAGGGCATAATCTTAGAGTAAAGGGTCACCCAGTTAAGACAGAGATGAGGAGGAATTTCTTTTCTCAGAGGGTAGTGAATCTGTGAAATTCTTTACCGCAGAGGGCAACAGAGGCTGAGTTGTTAAGTATATTCAAGGTTGAGATAGACAGATTTTTAATCAGTAAGAGAATCGAGGGTTATGCGGAAAAGGCAGGAAGGTGGAATTGAGGATTATCAGATCAGCCATGATCTCATTAAATGGCGGAGCAGACTCGATGGGCCAAACGGCCTACTTCTGCTCCTACGTCTTCTGGTCTTACAGCGTTCCGATACTTCAGATATGTGTTCATGTTAGGAAAATGTATTATCAATAACGTTAGCTCAGTTATAATGTCGATGGCCAGTGTGCATCAGTAAAAAAAGAAACAAGAAACAAAACACTTCCCACCTCCCAAATACACATCACCTTCTGCATCCCCTCCAACAACCCTCCACAACTAATGCACAGCGGCAGAAATGTGTACCATCTACAAGATGCACTGCAGCAACTCACCAAATCTCCTTAGACAGCACCTTCCAAACATACAACTGCTAGCATCTAGAAGGACAAGGGCAGCAGACACATGGAAGTTCCCCTCCAAGCCACTCACCATCATGACTTGGAAATACATTGCCGTTCCTGCACTGTCGCTGGGTCAAAGTCCTGGAACTCCCTCTCTAACAACACTGTGGCTGTACCTACATCACATGAACTGCAGCTGTTGAAGAAGGCAACTCACCACTGTCTTCTCAAGGGCAATTAGGGATGAGCACTAGCCTAGCTAGTGCACCCACATCCCATGAATGAATTAAAAGAAAGCAAGAAGAATATCCAGAGGTGGAGCAGAGTGCCCCAACTGTGGAAAAATAGGCCACTTCAAAACTGTCTGCCATTCAAAACTATTGACAACTTGTAAAAAGGAGAAAATTTTAAACCAAAGCCATGTACAAGAAGTGGAAGAGCCACAAACAAAGGAATTATCTTTACCAGGAGAGATAAATGATACTGCAAATAAATTTTGGATGGACACCCTGCAGAGTTTAAACTAGACACAGGAGTAGGGGTTTCTGTCTTTTCAGACAAAGTAAAATGACTCAAACAGATTATATTGCAACCCTAATCTATAAAATTACAGGGTCCTGGTGGGACTACATTGAAAGTCAAAGGCCAACTCATGCCGAAGTTGAAGTACAAAGAGAAATGGAAATACAAAATCAAGATTGTTCTCTCCTAAGCAGAAAGGCATGCTTAAAATTGAAACTAATTCATAAAGTGGATGAAGTTGCTGATCAGTCGTTACAGCAGTTCATTCAGGAATGATTTTTCAAAATTATTTACAGGCCTAGGGAAATTAAAGGCCAAGTACCATTTCGTCCTACGAGCTGATGCTAAACCAATCTGCCTCTTTACATCATAGAAAGTCCGTCACCCACCCGGACAAAGTCAAAGGTGAAATTGAGAAGATGCAATAGCAAGGAGTTATTTCACCGGTCACCATGCCAACAAAATGGTGTTCAAGAACAGTCGAATGACTCTAGAAGAATCTATGTGAATGTAACTCAACTAAACAAATCAGTGGAATGTGAGATCCACTTGATGGCTTCAGTGGATGAGAGTCTTGCCAAACTATACAAGAGTACTCAATTCACCAAATTCGATGCAAACTGCAGGTTTTGGCAGTTGCCTCTGGACAAAGAACCCAGATTGCTGACCACCTTTATAACACCATTTGGTCGTTATTATTTCAATAGGTTACCATTCAGAATTGCATCTGCTCCTGAAATTTTCCAGAGAATAATTTCTCAACCCCTGGAATGCATGGAAGAAGTAATATGCCATGTGGATGACATGCTTGTACATGGCTCTACAAGAGAAGAGCATGACCGCAGAGTTACAGCAGCCTGTAGAGTCTTGCAAGTTGCAGGCCTAACATTGAATGAAAAATGTGAGTTTGTCAAATCTATGATCAAATTTCTAGGTCACATAATACAAGCCACTGGAATCACAGTTGATCCACAAAAAACAAAAATAATCAGGGAATTCCCACAACCCAGGAACATTACTGAGCTTCAAAGATTCCTCAGGATGGTTAACTACATGGATAAGTTCCTACCAAATTTGGCAGAGCCTTTGAGACAGCTGTTGATAAAGGGTCAACAGTGGCGCTGGAACATGAACCAGTAAAATGCTTCTGAAAAGATTAAATAACTTCTAATCTCCTCTGAAATTTTGGCACATTATGACCCAGAGTTGCCAACCATAGCAGCAGCATTTGCATTATCAACAGATCTGAGGGCAGTATTATTTCAAGTGCAAAGAAACAGCAAACCTAGACCAGTTTACTGTGCCTCAAGAACAGAATAAAGGTATGCCACAATTGAGAAAGAAGCCATGGCAGCAACGTGGGTATGCAAAAAATTCTCAGACTACACGATGGGATTGCAGTTCAAAAGTTAAACCAATCATAAGCCTCTAGTCACTCTTCTGAACAGGGAAGAAATTGTGAAGATGCCACCCAGAATCCAGCAATTCAGATTAAGATTAATGAGATATGACTCCAAAACAGCGTACATTCAAGGGAAGTGTCAAACAATAGCTGACACACTGTCAAGGATAGAATCATAAGGAACCAAGCAAAGAGATTTACACTTCATTGAGGAAGTGGAAACACATACATCCCTTATTACTCAACACTGACCAGATACTGCAAAAAGTTGCAGGGAATAAAATAAACGCAGTAGCGAAATGATGATTGTCTCCAGATAAAAGAATATTGTCTGGGAGGATAGCCAAACTATATCCCCTGTAATCCAGTACTTGGAACAGTGCAAGCACCTCACAGCCATTGACAATTTACAAGTCTCCATTGAGAGAATAGTCACAGCAAAAACACTTTGGCTTGATATTCTTCAAAGACTTCACCAAGGTCACTTAGGGATAGCAAAATGTCGAGCGAGAGCCCAGCAATCGGTCTGCTGGCCAGGCATTACTCAATCTGTAGAAGAAATAATTTCTAATTGTCTTACATGTGCAGTAAATGGCCAAGAGCAAAAAGAACCAGTTTCATCACCTACTTTTCCATCAAGGCCATGGGAGTACCTGGAAATTGACTTATTTGATTTTAAGGGGAAAACATTCCTTATTGGCATTGATTACCACTCAAGGTGGATTGAAGTAAACAGATTGCATAGCATCATGGCAGAAACAGACGCTGAATTCAGTCACTGAAGAGAATGTATGCAACACATGGCATTCCAGACATTGTAGTGTCAGACAACAATCTGCAATTTGCTAATGAGTTAGTCCAAAAAGTTTGAGACTTTGGAGGGAGATGTAGGAGGATGTATATGATCGGGTGGGTTGTGGGGGGGAAGATGCAGATTAAAGGGTTAACTCGTCTGAGTTACTGAACTACACATAAAATAGTTTCTGAGTTATTGATGGGAAGGAGATTGAGAACACAACTTCCATCTTTGTAACAGAAGCTTAAACCCAATATCACCTCAAATAACCACGAGGGAGTAAAACAATGTGAGGAAGAATAGAGAAACAAACACGCTTGTAGCTTTAACTTTGGCACAAACCACGTGAGTTACCAATGCTAAAGCCCAGAGAGAGAGTATGAGTATGAGTCCAACAGAGAAGTCACAGTAATCAAAAGAGCTCCACAACCGAGATCATACAGGATTGAAACAGACCAGGGAACTATTAGGAGAAATCACAGTGCCTTAATATCCTTGGAAAGAAAGCCTATAGAACTTGAGCTTACGACTCAAATCCTGAAGAGAAAGAAGTCAGATAAAGCTCTACACTCTACAGCCACCCAGAAGAAGTTATTGAATGAAGGGAGAGTCATTGGGCTCAGAAATAGATCAGAACAAGATCAGGGAGATTGGTCAAGGTACCTCAATGACCAACCCTTTGAAGTCTGAGACTTTGGAGGGACATGTAGGAGGATGTATATAATTGGGATAAAGACTTGGGGGGGAGATGTAGATTAAAGGGTTAACATCAGAAGCACACGATGCTGATTTAATGATAATGTAACATTACATGTTTGAGTAACAGAGATCTGGACAGAGCGGAAGTTCCAACCTTGTGCAGAAGTCCTAATATGTATATGGTAGCTGTAAATAAAGAGTAATGGTCTTAGCAAACTACAGTCCTGAGCAGCTTACTTTGGTAAAATTGACAAGCCCTGAAGAACCCCATCCAGACCCGGAACAAATGACGAAACACACTTACTCGTACAATTATACAGATGCGAAAGCACTCACACATTCAAGAAAAGATTGTGATTACAAAAGCAGCATGCATTCTTAAGAACTGAAGAGTTCTTTGTTACACTTGCTTTCTCCAGAGTAAAGTCTTGAAATGATGCAAGGCTATAATCCTTTTTTGGTCCACTAAAGAAAATAATCTGGAGGTTTTTACAAAGAGGGATTCACTAATTATTGTTCACAGTAGCAGATTTCTCTTGTTCCATTCCAGTAAAGGTGCAGTATCAAAGCCTTGTAAAGAAACCCTGGTACACTTCCTCAGGTTGAGCGGTCAAGACCAACTCGAGTGCCTACATACTAGTGTTTTTTATAGGCAGGGTATTGTTCCTTCATTGGTCTAGATGTTTCTCCCCACTGCTCCAAAGATTTGCCTTATTAGATCTTCTTATCAGAGACCTAGTTTCAATCATGTGACCAGAGCATCTTTTTCCATTGTCCTCAAAAATTGTTTCTGATGGCCAGGCCATTGTCAAACAATGGAGTCCGAGTATCATCTATTCACATACCATCATGATAAAATGGGGCTTTTCATACCCATTCTCTGGATTTCAACTTTGGAGTTAAAGAGTCTGCAGAGAGTATTGTAAAACCAGTTTCTTTAAATGAGTTGGAGAAGTATAGCCATTAACTCCAGGAAGGGGGTTTTGCTTTTTAATGACTTAGAACCATAGAATCATAGAAAAGTTACAGCACAGAAGGAGGCCATTCAGCCCATCTTGTCCATGCCATCCCGAGGACACCCTGGTGCCCTTTCTAAACCCACCTTCCTGCACCCGGCCCATAGCCCTGCAGCCTACAGCACTTAAGGTGCAGACCAGGTACTTATTAAAAGAGTTCAAAGCTTCTGCCTCAACTACTAACTTGGGCAGCGAATTCCAGGCACCCGCTACCCTCATGTTCCCCCTACACCTTCTGCCACTTATCTTGAATCTATGTCCCCTGGTTCTCGAATTCTCCACCAAGGGAAACAATTTTATCCTGCCCATTCTATCTATTCCCTTCATAATTTTGTACACCTCAACCAAGTCACCTCTCAGCCTTCTTTGTTCTAAGGAAAATAACCCGAACCTATCCAATCTCTCCTCGTAACTGAGTTGTGGCTCACCAGTGTTTTATACAATTCCAACATTATATCCTTATTTTTATTTTCTATACCTCTGCCAATGAAGGAGAGCATTCCATATGCCTTCTTTACAACCTTGTCTACTTGAACTGCTGCCTTCAGGGGCCTGTATACTTGTACACCAAGATCTCTCACTTCATCTACCCCTCTTAGTGTATTCCCATTTATTGTGTAATCCCTGTAACTGTTTGACCTCCCTAAATGTATGACCTCACACTTCTTTATGTTAAAATCCATCTGCCACTTTACCGCCCACTCCACCAACCTATCTATATTGTTTTAGAGATTATGGCTATCCTCTACACTATCCACTACTTGGCCAATCTTTGTCTTCTCAAATGTATGTCCAGAAAGGTCTTTCACATTTTAATGACTTTGTCAAGACTTGTTCAAACATGAAGATTAGCTCAGGGGGTATTGTAGTCCCATGTGTATTGGAAGAAAAGAAAAGGTCAGTTGACTCTCAGCTCCATTTTGTTTTACAGGAAAGTATTCATTTCAGGTTATACTTCATAAGTCCATATTCCTTGACTGTGGCACCATGTGTAGCACCTTGTCATTCCCTTCAAGCAAAATGGAGAAAAAAATTGGAAAAGATAGGATGAAACTTTGAGAGGATGGATGAATTGAGGATGTAATTTTCAAGTAGCGAGATGTAATGGATATGTTGAAGAGAAAAGGAACAGTGCCATTTGAAAGGGAACTGTAAGTAATGCCAGCAGGCAATGAGGGCTGGCAGGGGTAGTTTAATGATCAGGTATGAAATAGGGGCAAGATAAAAGGAACAAGAGGTGTGTCTCATAGGTGTAGATTTGAAAAAGGAAAGGTTTTAGATGTAGGGGAAATTACAAAGAGAGGAAGTTCAGGACTAGATTGATGACATTTCTGTGAAGGGCTTAGTACATTTTCTATATTAAGGGCATTACAGAAATACAAGTTGACATTTTGGTTGGAAGGGTGTGTAAGATTGCAAGCATTAGAGAAAGGAAGGTGAGGATGTAGTGCAAGCAGCTACATAGATAGTCCCAATCCTAGACAAAGAAATCCATGAGTTTCTTCTGCTTGGAGGTGAGGGTGGATGGGGCGAAAGAAAGAACTGTCTTGAGGTACTTAACCATGAAGAAGAAGAGTCAAGGTTGTCCATAACCTTAAAATGATCTCAGACTACGCAGAGTTTACAGCACAGGAACAGGTCATTTGGCCCAATAGGTCTATGCTGGTGTTTTTATGCTCCACATAAGCCTCCTCCCAACTAACTTTATTGAATCTATTCAGCGTATCCTTATGTTCCTTTCTCCTTCAATTACTTACCCAGCTTCCCCTTAAATATATCTATGCTATTTACCTCAGCTGCCCCTTGTGGTCGTGATTTCCTCATTCTAACTACTTTCTCAGTAAAGAATCTTGTCCTGTAGTAACTGAAGGTATAGCCTCTCCCACTGCCTATCAGTGGTCACATGATTGTTGTTGGAGGCTCCAACCAATGAGCACTAAGCACAGGTAATCCAGTGGATGGGCCTTCTTGTGGAGGACCTAGTTCAAACATGTAGCATCTGAAAAGCTCTTTGTAATGAAGTTTATCTGTTTCTTGTTGAAACCTGTCTGGTATGTCAAGTCATTACATTTGGCGATGAGGGTAAATTAGCTCCGACGCTGCACCTTGCCTTGTTAACATGAGTACATCAAACCTTAAGAAAAAGGAAAAGAATACTCACCATTCATGCCACTCTTCGGCAGAATTGATCCTTATGGCGCAATTGTGGAAGACTGGAGCCAGTATATAGAGCGCCTTGCTTTTGATTTTATAGTAAATGAAACTACCACAGAGGAGAAGCAGGAAGCAATCCTTTTAAGTGTATGTGGTAGCAAGACATACAACCTCATCCACAGCCTGATGGCCCCGAATGTGCCCAATTCTAAGTCATTTAATGAATTAGTGGACCTCGTGAAAAAGCATTTCCATCTGAAGGAAATAATGCAGAGGCTTAGGTTTAATTCCGAGTTAGGGCCTGGGGAGAGTCTTCGCAACCTATGTAGCGAAGTTGAAGCAGTTGACAGAACACTGCGACTTCAGAGACACACAAAATGATATGCTGTGAGACCGATTAATTTGTGGAGTTCACGACTATGCCATTCAGCATCGCTTACTGGCAGAAGTTGACATCGATGCGAAGCACACCCTGGAAATAGCACTTGCCATGGAAAGTGCTGCGAGAAACTTGCAGGCTTTACAACACGTACAACATGCGCTGTTCTTCATGTGGGGTGGGAACCCACCAACCGGCGTGGTGTGAAAAGCAGAGACACAGCAGCAAAATGAGAGGCAATGTCCTCTGTTAGAAAAACAAAAGGCCTAGTAGGAACAATTCAGTAACACTTCAAGGTTAATCTGTTATAAATATGGGGGTGACCACATACCAGCTATCTGCAGATTCAAGGAGGCAAAATGCCATTACTGCCATAAGAAAGGTCATGTAATAAAGCAATGCAGAGCAAAATCAAAACAGCCCATAAAGCAGCAAACAAATATAATGGAATTGAATAATACAACAGAACCTGAAGCTGCCAATACTGACATCTATACCTTGGACAATGTCACTGCTGCAAAAAACGAATCTATTACTGTCACAGTCCAAGTTAATGGGGAGCCACTAATAATGGAGGTAGATATGGAGGCTCAACCATCATGGTGGGAGAGTACAAATTTAAACACCTAAATGAAGGTACCCACTGAATGTGGAGTGGACAACTGCTCAATTGAAGAATGGAGAATCTATACAGGTAAAGGGCATTGCCACAATACCTGTGTCTTATAGGCAACAGACAGCCCAGCTTCCAGTGACCATAGTGACAGGTGAAAGACCTAGTCTTCTGGGCCAAGACTGGTTACAAAAGATCAAGCTTAACTGGTCTGAAATATTTCACTTGAGAACAAGAGGAGTTCCTGAACTGCAAAGGAAATACACAGTATATTTTGTGATGCATTAGGGAAGTTAAAAGGCTTTCAAGCAAAAATATATGCAGATTCTCAGATGATACCCCGTTTGTTTAAGGCCAGACCTATGCCTTATGCCTTAAAGGAGAAGGTGGATGCAGAACTGTGCTAGTTAGAAAAGCTAGGCATCATCCAGCCAGTCCAATTCTCAGCATGGGCAGTGCCCATGGTCCCAGTGGTGATGCCTGACAAAACCATATGCATCTGTGAGGACTATAAATTTACCCTGGATAAGGCAGCCAAACTAGGTAAATGCCATATCCTGAGGATAGATGACATATGCAAAGCTAGCTGGAAGCAAATCCTATACAAAATTGGGCATGAGCCAGGCTTCCCAACAATTAGAGCTGGATAGCACATCGAGAGGATAAATGACCATCAACACGCACAAGGGTCTTTATCAATACGATCACCTACCCTATGGACTATTGTCTGCATGCTCAATCCTCCAAAGGACAATGGATAGTCTTTTGCTAGGACTTCCCTAAGTAGTAGTATACCGAAATGATATTCTGATCACAGGGTCAACTGAAACCGAACACTTGGCCAACCTGGAAGAGTGCTAAGAAGATTCTTGGAAGCCAGTGTATGATTAAAGAAATAGGAATGTACATTCCAAGCACCAGAAGTTACTTACCTGGGTCACAGGGTGGATGCCATAGGTTTGCATCCAGTAGAAGAGAAAGTTAGGGCAATCAAAGATGCGCCCTCTCCATCCAGTGTAACCAAACTCAAGTCTTTCCTGGGTATGATCAGCTATTATAGCTGCTTCTTGTCAAAAGTGTTAGCACTATTACACTTGTTATTAAAAAAGAATCATCGTCGGTCGTGGAATTCACAACAGAAAGAAGCCTTTGTGGAAGTTAAGAAGCTATTACATGCATCGTGTTTATTGGTACATTACGAACCATCGAAAGAATTGGTATTAATATGTGATGCCTCTCCTTATGGTTATCACATAGAATGGAAGGTAGATCAGAAAAGCTAATTGGTTATTCTCAAGAACCCTCACCATAGACAAGAAAGGTTATTCCCAACTAGAAAAGGAAGGTTTATCGGTGGTATTTGGGGTGAAGAAATTCCACCAGTGTCTGCACGGACATTTCACCATTGTGTCGGACCATAAACCATTCATGGCTTTATTCAGTGAGGATAAGGCCATCCCACCAGTAGCATCAACAAGAACACAACATTGGGATTTGCTATTATCTGAGTGTAAGTATACCTTTATGCATCGTCCTGACTTACATATTACAAATGTATACGCACTCAGTCATCTCCCATTACCAGATAGCACTGTACATGCTTCAGTGCCACAAGAAGTTGTGCCTGTACTGCATTTCTTGGATTCTTCACCTGTGTGTGTGAAGCAAATTAGAAACTGGACGAACAGAGATCCAATTTTGTCGAAAGTCAGAGACCTTGTGTTCCAAGGATGGTCAAATTCACCAGTGTATGAAGAAATTAGACCATTCCATGCCCATAAACAGAGTTAATTTGTCAAAAGGGAATCTTGTTGTGAGGATCAAGAGTTGTTGTCCCTTCGCAGGAAGAGAGCCACTCCTAACAGAGCTTCACAGTGCTCATCCAGGCATATTGAAGCTGAAAATGCTTGCACAAAGCTAAGTCTGGTGGCCAGGCATTGACAGTGGCACTGGAAGTATGGTCAAGCACCGTCTCCATTGTCAGCAACAACAGAAGTTGCCTGTTTCAGCCCCACTGCATCCGTGGGAGTGGGCTGGTCAACCCTGGCTTAGGCTACATATTGATTATGTAGGTCCATTCTTAGGTACCATGTTTTTATTAATCATAGATACACATTCTAAATGGATGGATGTGTATGAAGTCAGATCACCAAAATTGAGCACAACTATCGAAAAGTTTCATCATTGTTTTAGTGTACATGGCCTACTGGAAGTCATCGTTTCTGATAACGATACAGTCTTTACCAGTACAGAGTTTCATAGATTCATGAATTTAAATGGATCAGACATAATAAAACAGCACCAAATCATCCCTCATCGAATGCTTTGCTGTGCAAACTTTCAAATCTAGAATGAAGAGATTATCAGAAGGTTCTCTAGAAACTCAACCTTCCTGCCATCTTCTCAGTTATTGTATGACACCTCATTCAACTACAGGTTCAATGCCATCTGAATTATTGATGAAACACTGCCTACGTACAAGGTTATGTTTGGTGTTTCCAAACTTAGAGGGAAAGGTAGAAAAGAATCAGAGTAATCAAAAATTGAATCACAATATTCAGAGCAAAGCTCGCAGATTCACTGTTGAAGACACAGTTTTCAGTGCGGACTTTTGGGAGTGGGCCTTATTGGGTTCTTGGAATGATTGTCTTAGAAACTGGTCCTTTGTCCTTCCAGGTGGAAGTGAAAGAATGAATTGATCAAAAACATGTGGACCATCTTCAGAATAAGAGAGATTCCAAGAACCAGGTATTCTGCCTGTGGGTTAACGTCGAACCATTAATTCCTGTGGTGACAGATCAACCCAGAATAGACATACCCAATATCTCTGTAGAGTTTCCAAGCCCTGAACTGCCACCTCTTAATGATAAATCTGGTACTGTAGTTCCTAATCATGTCGATTCTGTGGAAGAACCTCAAGTGAAAGAGCTATGCCACTCTAACCGAATAAGGAAAGCACATCAGAGACTTAATCTTTAATTACCTGAGTTGTATACATGCACATGTTGTTGGACATTCAAATGTTCTCTGTAAATAGAAACTGTAAAAAACTAAAGGGGGAGGAAGTGTAGTAACTGAAGATATAGCCTCTCCTACTGTCTATCTGGGGTCATGTGATTGTTTTTAGAGGCTCCGACCAATTAGCCCTAAACGCAGGTAATCCAGGAGGCGGAGCTTCTTGTCGAGGACCTGGTTCAAGCTCTCTGTAATAAAGTTTATTTGTTTCTTCTTGAAACCCGTCCAGTTGGTCAAGTCATTGCACTCCCAAATTTCTTATTGGATTTATATTTAATTTGTTGGATCTTAAACTAGTCAATGGTTATGGCTGAGGAAAGAGAGGCAGCATAGAGTTTGATATGATCGAGCCAAGACTGGCAATTAATGACAAGGCCATTCTATGCCAGCTATGCTTGGATTTTTGCACTATGATATGATAGGAGCAATAAGATTGTGGTATTGTCATCAATTTGCTAGGAATATTAATGGAGTGCAAATACTTGCTGAGTAGCTAGACCATGGGGTTAATCTGAGGAATCTTGATACCTCCATGCAACATATTGCACTGGAGAGAAGATTACCACAGGTTGAAAATGCACCATCCCATCTAGCTGATTCCTTCTTTCCAACTTAATGCAATAAATATGTTGCCTTTTGAAAATGTGGCACCTGTCTCTTTCCTGCTTTTATGACCGATGCAGTTGGTAAAGCAGAGTTATTTAAAAATCCAGAGGGAAACTTTAAACAACTGCCATAACCTATAATTTTAAGTGTTATGCTTGAGATGCGACTTTAAATTCAGGAATCAGACCATCAGTTCTCAAGGTTTTACATTAAACTAAGTGAAACATTTTATTAATTTACACAGGTTAAAATATATGTATACATGGCTACAAATTACTACTATCATAACTTTTAACAAATTCCCTAACTAATTTCCATTAAGACAACGGCAACCCATAGACTTAACCAAACACTAGGCAAAGCATTTTCACTTTACGAATTCAGAATGAGGTTCTTTTCACTGTGGAGCCAGTTGGACCAGTTGGAGGCTTACAGCTGCCTTTTGATCTCACATTACCTCTGCCCTGTACACCCGAAAACTGCTGAAGTTATACCTACCACCACTGATTGAATTCAAATTCTTATTGTCTCACCAGCCTCTTTGAACTTAACCTTTTAACAATGAAACCCCTTTCACAGTACCAATTTTATTAGTAATATAAATATATGGCTTGGTATCTGCTAGATAGGCATCAGGTTTTCACCCCACTTTTTAAAAAATACAAATGCACACTATCTCTCTTCCAAATCAAAACTAGTACACATCAAAGCGCCCAGACACATCCAATTAAGACACACCCACAGACTAAATCTCTATTTTAAAAGAAAAATATTTTCCAAAATATTATATATATTAATAGCTTCCTGACACCTGCTAAATGTATGGACTGCAGACTGCCTGATGTGGCAAACGCCCCTGAGTGATATGGCAGAATCTAGAAGCAAAGAAAATCCTCTGTACCAGAATTTGGCACCGGGTCATCTTGGAGCAGATGACAACTGGAAATCTTGTAAAGCTGAGATGTGAAGACAGGCCTCCTCTGAAGTGTCCAGGTAAATACAGAGAGGTCTGTCAGATTAGAGAAATGGCAGATGGAGACACAACACTTCAAGTATTATTTCACCTGCATTTGTGGGCTGCTCATGTACTGCTCTCCCGAAGCATCTAGCAAGTTCAGAGCCCAGCAAAGAATGCCAATCCTCAGTTTTCGGCATGATGCCATTTAAAAGACACATAACAGCCTGAGAATACTGTCAGCCAAAAAAACCTGAAAAATGCAAATACTTTCCGACTTTCCAAGTGCAATGTATAGGGCAACTTGCAGTAAAATTATTCTGGAAACAAAAGCAGTTTTCCTAACAAATAACTATTAAAGCAGGGGTGGGGAACCTTTTTCTTATCTCAGGCCACTAACACAAAGACAAAATCAGTCGTGGGCCACACATACATAAAAATCAACTTAATTTAGTTTTTTAGAGAAGATATAGAAACATTCAACTCACCAACTGTTTCAATGCAATGGCTGAATTTGAATATTATATTATCAAATATTATTATAGCAATTTAGCTGATGTTTTTATTCAAAGCAATTTTGTAACAATGATGATAAATGTTATTTTGAAGGCGCTACTGTCAAAAGTCTATAGTTTTAGAAATCTTGCTGCAGGCCGAATGAAACTAAGTAACGGGCCGGGTCTGGCCCAGGGGCCCTAGGTTCCCCACCTACATTAAAGATTAATTGCCTGGAGACACCTTCAAGAAAAATCATAGGGGCATTAACCAACAGTGCATTTCATTTCATTCTCTTTGAACATCTTTATCCATTAGTTTTTAAAAAATTGGAGATGGGGTGGAAAAAGTTTGTTGTTTGACAAAGTGGGTTGAAAGCAGCAGGTTATATGATGAAACCTCGAGAAATATGTTCAACCAGAGTTACAACCCTCTGCCTGTCTGAACAAGCTGGAGAACAGGATTCCCGATCTGTTCCTTTGGAATTGATGAGATAGATGTCACGCATACTCAGGACTTACATTGAAGGGGATGTATTGTAATAATTATTCAATGGAAATGAGCCTTCAAAGTGCTGGCAACTCTTTAATTCTGCAATTTGAAACTCTGATGCACTATGAATTGGATATAAGTAGCTGGGACTCAATTCTTCTGTGATATTCCACACTTGGGGTTTATAGACAACCTAATTTTTCTATAGCATCTTTGTTACCTCATGGTATTTATAGCTACCTCAGATCAAGTGAAATTTTGCTGTCTCTTTTTCCTAAAAATGCTTTAATTTTGGAATTTTAAGTGCAAAATTCATTGATTTAATTCTGTCGCCTTGGAGAGGGTGCAGAGGAGAATTACTAGAATAGTATCAGGAATAAGAGAATTCAGTTATGTGTAGAAACTATAGGGGGCCTTGTGATTGTTCTCCTTAGGGAAGAGAAGGTAGAGGGGAGATTTAATAGGGGTCTTCAAAATTATGAAGGGTATTGATTGAGTAGATAGGAAGAAACTATTTGCATTGACAGCTGCTTTGGATACAGTAACATAGGCAGAGATTAATATGATCCCAGGTCAGGAGTGCTCCCCGCAGCGCCAAATGTAATATCTGGCATGATGATGTTGGGCAGCATTTCCGACATCATCACGCCGGTTTGCAATAATATGTTATGCAGGCATAAAGGTCAGAAACCCACCCACATTATTTAAATGTAAATTTAAAAAGTAATTAAGGTCTTTAAGGACCCATTTGAGAGCAATAATATGCTCTGAATGCAATTATACGCCTTCAGGGTGAGAATCACGCCATGTGTGGAAACAATTTTTTAATACCAACATTGTTCGAGCGGGTTTAAAAGTTTCAGCTGAGACCAGTCTCAGCTTTGCAGTTAACACATTAGTGACTGCAGGGAGTGCTCATTCAAATGAGCAGGCTATCCATTTTTACATTGAGTTGGAGGCCTTTCCTCTGATGTGGAAAGCTCTTCCGAGTGCTTGATTTTTTTCCCTGGCCTTCATCCAGGGCTGTAAAGTCCCTGAGACAAATAGGCATTGTGGCCTCTCTTGGAGACACAACCTCCAGTGAGGAGGAGAGAAGGATAAGGATGAGGAGCAGGGTGAGAGGAAGAAGGGCACAGAGGGAGGCTTAGGATGCAGTGGTGTTGCATGAGGGGACAGAGCAGTGCCAGAACCAGAGGGTCAGGAGGAACTCAAAGGCCCTCAGTGGAGGCGCAGGCAGTCTTATGAAGCCTCTAGAGTCTACAAGCACAGATTCAGCTACCTGTAATTGAGCGAGACTAAATGCAGGAGAAGACTCAGGTTTTCAAGAGCCATGGTAACATCACTCTGTGATGTGCTAGCAGGGGAGAATCTCATCCAACTGTGTTGGGAGCCACCTGATGCCTGTTGCATTGAAGGCCAACTTCTTGGCAACAGGCTCATTCCAGGCAGCTTGTGGAGACCTTCATGGCATCACACAGCCTGCTGCACACCACTGCATAAAGACTTCACAGATGCAATGTTCTGAAGGATAGGTGATTACATCTCCTTCACACAGGATTTGCAGAGTCAACTGGATAGAGCCCAAGGATTTGCAGTGATTGCAGGTTTCTCCAGGATGCAGGGAGCCATTGATTGCACTCATGTCGTCATAAAGGCTCCTGCTGAACCACCCTACACCTTTATCAACAGAAAAGGCTTCCACTCATTGAATGTGCAGCTGGTGTGTGACTATCATTGCAGGTGTGCGCCAAGCATCTGGGCAGCAGTCACAACTCCTACATCCTTTGGAACTCACAGGTTCCAGACATTTTCACCAGCCTTGATTCGTTGGAGGGATAGCTAATAGGTGACTAGGGGTGTCCGCTGAAAAGATGGCTAATGACGCATGTGATCGTGCCCAGAACTGACATTCAACTAGTCCGACTACTCTGCCTCTCCCCTCGCTTCAATGGCACAGACACCTATGATTGGAAACATGTAACAAATGTATAATTCCTCCATGCCAAGAAGTGGAAGACTTGCTAATGTTTAAAAAGAATGCAGCTATGAAGAGTGACAAAGTAGGCAGGGAATAACTAAAAACTAAATGCTTCAATCTTACAAAACTGAAAACTGCAGTCTTCTATTTCCAAACGATTCCACAAGATTATTCATTTGCATATGGCCCCAGAAATGAGAGGGCCACATGCAACAAGTCAGCAGTCTCCTGAAGATGAGATTCTGATGCCTAGACAGATTTGGAAGAGCTTTGCAGTACTCCCCCGCACATGTGTCCCTGATGGTCATGTTTTGCTTTGCACCCCATAACCTCATAATCTTGTCAGGGTTCCAATGTGTGAACTATATTCACCAGCTACACTGGATAATGCCTACTGTCTATTAAACCCCCACTTGCCCTCTCCCCTTTTCTATCAGTCTGAGCCTTTTGCCATCTCACCAGGCCCAGGCCCTCCTCCAATCTTGCCTCTGCCTATACTCCTGGAGGAGTCAGGGTCCATGATTGCCAGCACACCCTCTTCAAAAGAAGTCAGGACTTCTAGGTTCAGAACTCCCCCAACTTTATGGGTTCTCTAACCGGCATCGTGGGCTCAATTCTTCTGAAAAGGTTTGTCAAAGTGCAGTCATCAACAATTTCAAGCAATCTCATGGTATGCCTCCAACCTATCATGAGCTCAGTAAGCCAGCCTGGAGGCCTTGCACAAGAATCACATGCTCATCCTACAAACCACCCACCCTACAACTAGACCATTGCTTCAAATGCAAAATTGCATGTTCTAGGACATCTGTGTCCTTGTGGAATTATGCTGCCTTTGAGGAGCAGCAACACTCAATTATCTCCTGCATTTGCAAGTGAGACTTGCAGCACATTGGACCAAGATAGCTCATATTAAGACCATACTCACCCTGGATGACCTCGTTACATCATTGAGCCTTTTCTGACACTGGGACCAAGTCCTTTGGACAACATCTGCACGGTTGACCACATTGGCCACATCCTCCCATGCAGCAAATGTCTGGTTGGGCTTCCTCCTCTTGCCTGGGGTTGGCATAAGCTGCCCGTGTCACTCTGGCACTGCACTCAGGCACTCAGAGTGAGTCCTTCCTGAATCTAGGGGCTGGTTTGGCCCTTCTACTCCGCCTCTCCCCTCACTCCGACGGCGCAGACATTTATATATGGAAACGTGTAACAAATATACAATTCCTCCATGCCAAGAAGTGCTAATGTTTAAAAAGAATGTCACCTATGAAGAATGACAAAGTAGGCAGAGAATAACTAAAAACTAAATGCTGTATTCTTACAAAATTGGAAACTGCACAAGTCTTCTACTTCCATATGATCCCACAAGATTATTCATTTGTTAGGTCTCCTGACACTGTCTCGTACCAGGTGGCCCTTTAAATTGCAGGCCATGACCTCATTCCAGGTCACGGTCTGTGACATCCAGGACCAGACATCCTTCCCTCCAGCACTCAATGGGTGGGATGAAGGCCTCTAACCCGTCCTTGTTGTTAATTGCTGGCAACTTGTGTGTCATCAGGCGCGTTTCAATGGCAGACCTGGAAGCCGGAACACTGCCGGGTGCAGAACCCCACCCTCCCGTGCCGCATATATTATTCAGCACACTGTGTCTATGTTAGTGGATTGGTAATGCAGAGGCCTGGACTAGTAATCTGGAAATTTGAATTCAAATCCCAGAACAGTATTTGGGGAATTTAAAATCTGTGAATTAAATAAACCTGGTGTAAAAAGCTATATCAATAATGGTGACCGTGACACTACTAAATTGTTGTAAAAATCGATCAGGTTCATTAATGTCCTTTAGGGAACAGAATGGGGAGATAGTGGAGTTGTGGTAATGTTGCTTAACTAATGCTCCAGAGGCCCAGGCTCCTAGTCTGAGGACAGGGGTTCAAATCTGACCACCATAGCTGGTGCAATTAATTAATAAATCTGGAATTGAAAGCTAGTTTCAGGAGGGTGGCCATGAAACCATCAGCAATTGTTGTAAAATCCATCTGGTTCACTAATGTCCTTTAGGGGAAGGAAGTCTGCTGTCCTCAGTCTAGCCTACATTGATTCCAGACCCACGGCAATGTGGTTGACTCTTAATAACTTACCTCTGAAATCGCCTAGCAAGTTAGGGATGAACAACAAATGCTGCCCTTGCCAATGATGCCCACAGGTCTTGAAAATAAAATCTGATGTCCTTCCCTGGTCTGGCTTATAGGCAACTCCAGACACTTGAGTATGTGGTTGACTCTTAAATGGCCTAGAAAGCCACTCACTTGTATTCAAGAAAGTGGTTTATCACCAACTTTTCAAAAGCAATTCAGGATGAACACTAAGTGCTGGTTCTACCAGCAAAACCCACAACACCTGTGAATGAAGAAATGATAAAAGAGGACTCAAATTTAAGATAATTGTCAAAAGTTGGGGGGTATGAGGGGCCTCTTTTTTTAATGCATTAAGATGCTTCCAGCAAGAATAGTGGAAGCACCTTCAGTCAGAACTTTCGAAATGTACTTGGACATATGCTTGAAAAGAAAATATTTCCAGGACTATGAGGAAAAATCATAAGATTGGGACTCATTGGATGGCTCTTTCAAGAGCTGGCACAAACTGAATGATTTCTTGTGGTGTAAGATTCTGTAAACTTTTTGGCCCTCCATTCTGCATTTTCATGTTGATTGTAAATACAATTTTCACCTAATAATATACAGTTTATGCACATAAGTCTTACTGTACTGGTACCAATTTGTATCCTTTGTCCTGTAAAAGAACTTGCAACCTAATATTTTGTAAATACTGAACTCTTCAACACAAACCAGGTGGAATTAAAATTCTTTGATCATGAGCTAAAACCTGTGCCTAAAATAACGATGCATTTAATAATAAGATATGCTCCTGTTCAGATCTTCCCTCAGGTTCAGTACTTGGGGAGATTATTCACAGGAGTCAAGTCAATTAGTTTCAATTGCAAACCTCTCTGATTTTTGTACCAGCTTGTGTTACATTCAACATGAACACATAAATATGTAGCAGATTTAACTTGGATGGTTTTCTGATAATTTTGAAGTTGGCAGATCTACTGTGTTCATTGCTGGAGAATGTTGAGGCAAGTGAGTACATGCCAGTTGTGGCTTAGTGGACAGCATTCTGACCTTTGAGTAAGGAGGTTGTGGGTTTGAATTCCACTACCAGGATGCAAAGTCTAGGCTGGCACTTTGTAGATGTCTCTTTTGAATCATGGCTGCTGCATTTAACATATTGCAACAGTGTCTTCCCTCCAAAATAACTTCATTCATTGTAAAGTTCTTGGGGATGTCTTGAGGTTGTGAAAGCTGCTAACTAAATATGTCTTTTTCCGCATTAACCTCCACAGCAGGATAGTTGGCATCAGCATTGAAATTTCAGTCAGCTATCTCTGGTAAGACTAAGCAGGATCTAATGCAGAGAAGAATCAGGTCATGAACAAGTTGGAGTTTATATGGAGTGGAACACAGGCCTGAGATGAGTGTGTTGGAAAAGTAGCTTGTATATTATGGGTTGAAAGTTCATCTCCTCTTGTTTTCAGGCGTGGGGGTCACAATCCTCAGTTTACCCACTTCTGGTCCTATTGAGACAGGCAGTATGCAAACTTCAGGCCAGATTTTTTTTGTGGCAGCAGTTACTCTGACGGCGGGCTGGTAAGTGCCCAGAATGAAGAAACAATAAAAGCTGGGAAATAAGAATACTTATATACCTTAAAATGGAACACCAGTAAAAAGTGGGAAATAAGAGTACTGGTCCAAACTGTTTTTTCATCTGGGTGACAGGTAACCCTGCACCCACCCCCACCCTCCTCACATTCGGCCGCTTGGGAGAGCCTCAGCTGGATTACAGACCTATGAGGTAGGTAAGGTGCTGTCATTGGGGCTCCCATTCCTTTAAGGGATGAAAGCCTGCCTCCAAAAGCTGCTGACCAATTGGACAGCCAGCAGCACTTCAGGCCCAGCAGTGCCACCAGGACTGGTGGCCAGGCCAGTGCTGGCACTGTATCCAGCTATGAAACTCATCAATGGATGCTAGCCTCACGGCAATGTAAGTGGGGCCGCGGGTCAGTGGAGCCAGTCAGGCAGGCCCCAGTGGGTGGGGGGGGGGGGGTGGTGTTGATGAATGCAGGGGAGGTTGTTGCCACTGGTCAGCCAGTGTCACTGGGGTGCCTCTTTGTGCGCCAGAGAGTGCCTGATTAGGAGGCCCTCCCCACAGGATTCATCAGGTAGTCCACCACACCATGGAGAGCCCATCTTTAATGGCAAGTGGTGTCAAGAAAAGGCTCTTAATAGGGCACTTAAGAGGCACAACTGGCATCTGTACAGGAGGACCATCCTTCACTTTCCCTGCCACTAGCAGACTGCAATGTCGGCAGGAAGGCGAGGAAGCTCAAGACTCACCCTCCCTCCCAATTTTTCAGCTCACCACTCCTCCCCCCCTCCCCCCGCACCCCCGTCCCCTGCCTATCCCAGTCCTGTAGGCCCCATAAAATTCCTTCATGTTGTTTCCTCATTTCCATGATTGAAGTGTTCAGCCAAGTGGGTTCTGTACCTCTGGCTGACTAGATCCTCAACAAGAAGCTGAGTCACTTGTGAGGCTAGCATTTCTTCTAACTAACATCCAGCCCTTAAAGGTAGTCTGTCCCTCTGAAAGGGAAGCTTCATTGACTGAAAGAAATCTGCTGCTGACCACCAGTACTACAATTATCTGCAATTTAAAATAAGAGAGTGGCAGCAGGTGGTCAGGGAGGTCAACTCCTGGAGTCCTCAACAGTGCTGTAAGTTCACTGATCCCATATGGTGATCAAGGTCAATGAATGCATCTTCACATGAAATCTCAAACCCACCACATTACCAGCCTCTCTCACTGATGGATTTTCCACATCCCCATCACTCACTCAGGACTAAGACCTAACGTTAAGATACTCCACCTCATCCCCGCATACCTTACAATACTACCAACTTCACACCCACCTCTCACTGCCTCCACATACTTCCAGCTACTCAGCTATGGCAGGCCCAGCACCCAAGGAAAGGACAACATAATCACTGACATTTTTCCCTCTGTTGCTGGATATGGTGGCAAACAATAGGAGGGAGCAGAGCATAAATGGCAGTGGACAGTATGCATGCACCCCCTGAGCCCTATAATGTTATGCATCATGGGTCTGACTGTGACAGAGCATATCGCTTCCTACATTGCTGAAAAATTTGAGGATGATGATATGTAACAACCTCATGCTGCTTCTCAACTCTCACCTCACCCTCATCGTGCTACCTAGCATGATGTGCAAGCTGCAGATAGTGTGACCATGGACCTGTTGCTTTCCACCCCAACGCACCTCTTCTGATATTTTACTTTTAGATACCCAACAACTGCTGCCGGCCCAGCCACAGCAATCCTAGGTGGAGGAATAGAGAGAGGGAGAGAGAAACACCAGATAGAGGGGTATTGTCACTTGATCTGACACTCAGAGTCACCCGTTCATATATTAGCATGGAGCAAACTTTAAAAACAAATATAGACTCAGGATCAGCTGTGGTGAGTCACCAGGTACGAGAAGATTGCAGCAAAACTAGGGCAAAAGGATGGAGTTTGTGCCAGCTCACCTGAGGGTGTGGCCGCAGATGGGTCCTTCAGGGCACTTGGCTTAGGACTTTTATGGGGTGCTATTACGGGAGAAACCTAATGAGGATTGCCATGTCCAGTACAGGCATGTCATATTATGAACTTTCAGTCAATAGTTTTAAAAATTGGACATCAACAAGCTGTTAAGATGGCTTCTGCACATCATGTGACATTTCGCATTTGGACTACAAACAGTATCAAGTCTCCAGCGGATACCTAATTAAATATGGACATTTGTGAGGGTACCTCACAACCATTTGCGTAATTCACACATCTCATTGTTAAAAATAGGAAAACTCCTAGGCCAGGATATTTTGGATGGCATTGTTTCCCGTCCTGTCATTCGAATAGTCAGCGGGGAACACATCCCTGCAGAATGAACGTCAATTGCATACAGGCGGGTCTTCCATCACTCTGGTGGAAGTCCCACCATAGATAACTGCCAGCCAATCTGACAGTTTGGATAAAAGAGGAAGTGCATGAAGATGACAGAGCCTAAGTCCCATGATTGGGCGGGAAGGTAAGTTTTTGGGGCCCCAGGGCAGGTAGGGAAGGCCTGACCCGGAGGAGGGGTGGGTACAAACCGGGCAATTAGGGTGTCAGGAGAGAGGCCGGGGGGTGGAGGGAGGTCCAGCAGCCACCAGAGCTTAAATGGGGGTTGGGTGTCCAAAATTAAAAGGGGGTTTCTGATGGAGGGACACCTCTTCCTGCCTGAGGCCCAAGTCCAATCATTTTTGGGCTTCCCCAATGCCCATAAAATCCTCCCGCCAGCCTAAAAATTGAGGCTGGGCAGGAAACAACCCTTAATCGGCCATTAAAGGGCCTCAATTGGAGCAAGGGCCTCGTCCACCCCAGCATAAAATTGCCGAGAGGTCAGGGCGGGTGTAAACCCAGCAGGAATCTCATTCCTTCTATTTCACGCTCTCCCCACCTAAAAACTCACCACCTGCTAGTGGTGGAGCATGAAAGACTATGAAGTTTCCAAACTGCCTGTCTCTATGTTTCATACTAGACAAAAGGGAAGATTGAAACTCAGTGGCCATTGTCATGTTCCCATTGTATCACAATGGCCTCCTTCAGCCAAGCTAGACTTGATGGGCTTCAGAAGTGTTAACTCAACAGTCATGTGGTTGAAGCTGGTTTCTGGAATGGCACCCTTATTACCCCAGGATGCATCATATCCATCAGAACCGTCAGTTGTTAGCCAGTCTGAAAACTGGCCTCCGAAACTAGCCACAAGTCATCAAACAGCCAAAGTACTTAATCTGTTCCAGTTTTAAAGTTCACCTGAAACCCAATCTCCTAGATGTTAGACAGCAAGAAACATCACAACCTGCTGTGAACCCTTATCTTTACAAGACCTTCACTTCAACTTTAAATCATCCAAAGTATTCAAGAAACCACAGGCTTGCTGTATGGAAGACCAGAAATCAAACAATGGAGACTGAACTAACGGTAATCTGTAAAAAGTACACTATGTTTATCTGTTTCGAATCTTTGTGTCTGTGATGTTGCAGTAATCTGGAGTGAGTGTGTGAGAATAAATAATCTTCTTAATTTTTAAACTCACGGAAGCTTGCTGCTGACATACGACCATAGTTAATTAGAATAGACACTCCAAAGGTAAGAAAAGGCACACCTCTTTTCATATAAAGCATACCGACTACGCCATTAAGAGAGAAAATACATACAGGACGCACACTAAGATGCTTGGTACATTGGTAAACCTGCCACAAAGCCTCATCTCAGGTTCCAGTGTGGCTGAAAGCATTGCACAAAGCTTGGAGCCCATCCTTTCCTGTGTTCCTGTGTAGAAATGGCAACCAACACCATGACAGCATTTGTGGACCCAGCTATGGTGCAGTACCTGGTGGCTAACAGTCTCAGCTCCAACTGCAACATCGGCAGAAGCCACACAATGCCTCAGTGCCACATTGAAAGCTCAGATTGAGGCTGTGACATCCATGCTTACTGCCATGCAGGTTCAGACTGCTCCAATTATGGCTGCAGATCTCAGTTTTCAAAGAGGCTATGGCAGGCTTTTACAGCAGTCCAGAAATCTGCCCTCCAATAGATTATGAGGATTGCTGAGTCACTACTCGGGGGAATGGCAGTGGCTCCATGGTGCACAATCCTGCTCTCTCTCACTCTGCTTCTCCCTATTTAGAACGAAAACAATGAAATTGTCTCTCTTTGTAAATGGGATGTCTGCCATCTCCCACATGCAGTGTTGGACATGTACTGAGAGATTTTTTTACCTGGTTTGTTCCATCTGGAATGATCCAGTCATGTAAAAGTTTACTGCAACTGTGACCTTTATGGCCACTGGCAGTGCTGTCCTTACCCTGGTATGATGCTGCATGTCCTCTTGAAGGCGGTGGCACAGTTCTGCGACCACCGATTTGTTGAATCTGGGTCATCTCATTCGTTGTTCCTGTGTGAAGTGAAGGTTTGAGATATGCTGTCTGGAAACCTGTGGTGGGTAGGGCCTTCTGTTGAGAGTGCTCCTCTACCTCCCTTTCTACAGAATTTTCCCCCTCTGTAGCCTTTGCTCCATTTCTTTGTCATGCTGCAGATTCAGAGGCGCTGCAGTTGCAGCCCCCAAACCTCTAACATACTTGTACAAAAGGTGACCAAATTCTCTGCTTTCCCTGAATGTATTTGTGGACTCACTAAAAGGCCTCCAAAAATAAGCCACAGTATTTCCACGAACTTTGCCACATCAGAAGTCAAAAGCAGCTCATCTGCAAATTGAATGGTTGACGCTTTAAATAATGCTAGTGGAGTTCCCTTGTGCAGGTGATGGATTTTCAGCTGTAAGTGATTTTTACATTCATTGTGCCTGCACTATCCAAGTCTCAAAACAGTGCAATAAATCAACTGGAATGTCTGTTTGCCTGTTTTAATTGCAAGCTGACCACTCCCACATCTTCTGGTACATGCATGGAGAACCTCGACGAGCATACTTCCCAGAATGGGTCACTTCGTTGTCCACGCAGGAAATGCCTGGAAGCTCAGCATCATTTACAGACTTCCGGGCTTCCACAGTGCTGGTATCTGCTTGGTGCTGACTGTAGGCATGTGATGCACTTACGAATTCTGCATGCTCTTCTCACTGGCTTCCTGTACTTCACCCTTTGTACAACTGCAGTGGGATACACTGTAAGAAAGCATTATTCACTCTCCTATTTATATGAAGGAAAGCTAGGAGGGTGCTTACAGATACTTATAAAATCTTCTGAATATATTGTAGTTTTGTAAATAGTATTGATTATGGGTTCCGCAATACAGACATCACTGTTTTAAGCCAGAGACAGTTTTTTTCTTTTCAGTTCATCCCTCTCAGCAACCCTTCTCATTTAATTGATGGCATGAAATAAATGCAGTCAGTTCAGCAGTTGAGGCCCTCAATGAGGTGGCTATGTAACCAAGGAAACTTGTCACAAGTCTTTCTACCATTACTGGGTATCGGCAATGCTAGGCTCACTCAGATCCTGATCTCTTTACAGCCTTGGTCCAAACATGGACAAAAGGGCTGAACTCAAGAGTTAAAGTGAGATTGACTGCCCTTGACATCAAGGCAGCATTTGACCGAGTGTGGCATCAAGAAGCCCTACCAAAACTGGAGTCAGTGGGAATCAGGGTGAAAACTCTCCAATGGTTGGAATTATACCTAGCACAAAGAAAGATGATTGTGGTTTTTGGAGGTCAATCATCTCAGTCCCAGGACATCACTGCAGGAGTTCCTCAGTGTACAACTAACTTCAGCTGCTTCATCAATGACCTTCCCTCCATTGTAAGGTCAGAAGTGGGGACGTTTGCTGATGGTTGCACAATGTTCAGCACCATTCGCCACTCCTTAGATACTGAAGCAGTCCATGCCCATATGCAGCAAGACCCAGGCAACATTCAAGCTTGGGCTGATAAGTGGCAAGTAACAATTGCACCACACAAGTGCCAGGCAATGACCATCTGCAACAAGAGTATCCAGCCATCTCACCTGGGCATTCAGTGGCATTACCATCACTAAATCTCTCAGTATCAACATCCCGGGGTTACCATTGACCAGAAACTGAACTAGGCCAGCCATATAAATACTGTAACTACAAGAGCAGATCAGAGGCTGGGAATCCTGCAGAGAGTAACTCACCTCCTGACTCCCCAAAGTCTGCCACCATCTATAAGACAAAAGTCAGGATTATGACGGAATACTCTCCACTTGCCCGGATGAAGGCAACTCCAATAACACTCAAGAAGCTCAACACCATCCAGGTCAAAGCAGCCCACTTTATTGGCACCCCATCCATCACCTTCAACATTCACTCCCTCCACCATCGACGTACAATGGCAGCAGTGTGTACCAGCTAGAAAATGCACTGCAGCAACTCACCAGGGCTTCTTCAACAGCACCTTTCAAACCTGCAACCTCTACCACCTAGAAAGACAAGGGCAGCAGATGCATGGGAACACCACCACCTGCATGTTCCCCTCCAAGCCACACATGATTGTGACTTGGAACTATATCATTGTTCCTTCACTGTCGCTGGGTTAAAATCTTGGAACATCCTCTCCAATAGCACTGCAGGTGTACCTACACCACATGGATTGCAGCGGTTCAAGAAGGTGGTGGTCAAGGACAATTAGGGATGGGCAATAAATGCTGGCCTAGCCAGCGACACCCATATCCCATGAAAGAAAAAATATATAGTTTCAAATTTTGAGTATGTGGCCATAGAGTTGTATCGTGCAGCTAGCACGCTTGACGTTCATACAAAGCATCACAGCAGCTTCTTCAGCTACCAACCTTAATTGCAAAATTATTTGGTAATGTCATTTTTGCTTTGTAAAAGACTTGCAGGATTATTAAAATTGAAATTCTCAGAATGAGAAGAAATACAGCTTCGAGAAATTTATCCAATAGATAGTCAGCGAAGTATTGTTGATGGAATGCTCTTTTTCTTCATGTTTTGTCGATATTGTTATAACGGTCTATTGTAGGTTATATTAAGAACAAAGAACAAAGAAAAGTACAGCACAGGAACAGGCCCTTCGGTCCTCCAAGCCTGCACCGATTATATTTCCCGTCAACGAAAACATTTTGCACTTCTGGAGTCCGTATCCCTCTATTCCCATCCTATGCATGTATTTGTCAAGCTGCCTCTTAAACCCTACTATCGTACCTGCTTCCACCACCTCCTCTGGCAGTGAATTCCAGACACTCACTACCCTCTGCGTAAAAAAACTTGCCCTGCACATCACCTTTATAGTTTTCTCCTCTCACCTTAAATCTATGTCCCCTAGTAATTGACTCTTCCACCATGGGAAAAAGCTTCTGACGATCTACTCTGTCCATGCCACTCATAATTTTGTAAACTTCTATCAAGTCGCCCCTCAATCTCCATCGCTCTAGTGAGAACAATCCGTGTTTCTCCAACCTCTCCTTATAGCTAATAACCTCCAGACCAGGCAGCATCCTGGTAAACCTCCTCTGCACCCTCTCCAATGCCTCCATATCCTTCTGGTAATGTGGTGACCAGAATTGCATGCAATTTTCCAAGTGTGGCCTAACCAAGGTTCTATACAGCTGCAGGATGTCTTCCCAGCTTTTATACTCAATTCCCCTGCCAATGAAGGCAAGCATGCCATATGCCTTCCTGACTACCTTATCCACCTGCGTTGCCACTTTCAGTGACCTTTGGACCTGTACACCCAGATCCCTCTGCCTGTTGATGCACTTAAGGGATCTGCCATTTACTGTGTAATTCCTGTATTAGACCTTCCAAGATGCATTACCTCGCATTTGTCCAGATTAAACTCCATCTGCCATTTCTCTGCCCAAGTCTCCAACTGATCTATATCCCGTTGTATCCTTTGAGGGTTAGAAATGTAGAATTTTGGTTTCGGTTTAAGGTGAATTGGGGGTTGTGTACTTTGGTTTAGTATGCCTGTGTGTGTTTATAAACTATGCTTAAACTTTTGACCCAGCAGAAAGCCCTGAGGTTGCTATGGAAAATTGCTGAGGGTGGAGTGATGCTCTAAAGGTTTTTTTTGGTAAAATAAAAGGAGGCTGCAGACCCAGTCTGTCATATTTAACCAGAGAATAGGTAGGACCAAGTAGCTCTATAAAGAAAAGAAAAGTCCAGCCGTAGAATAGACACCAAGGGAGTGTCTATGTTTGTCTGGTGGGTCATGGCATGTGATAGTCAGCGATGCCTACACATGGAACAGTTGTGTTCTGCCTAGCCAGGCCCAGAAGGAAAAGAATATGCCTTCTCGATATGAGTATATTTGAAAGCCTATCAAAGTAAAATTCACAGCGAAAGAGTTAAGCTAGGCTAAATCTGCGGCATTGGGTTTAAGATAGAAGCTCATTTTTGTTTAGAATCGTTATCTTATTTGCTCAGTATACCTATTTAGTATTAATGCTTGTGTTTGTTTTGTTCAAGTTTGTATTTTTAAGATTCTTTTGGTGTTTCAATTTAATCTTGGAGTCCTGCCAGTCATTTCCTTACCCTTGGTTCTTCAGTGCATTATATTCTTTAACTGATTATAGTCTATCAAGCCATATCCTAAGAAGTATCTGGCTTTTCCATTCTCATAACTGGGATCATAACAATATCTTACATCTGCAATAGAAAACACCTGCTTTGCCATTATTGTTACTTTGACAGTCAAGGCAATAAGGTTTAATGTAAACCATTCTTTACAATTCTCCTGTTCGGATATAATTACCCACAGTTCTTTATTTTTCCATGTTAGCTATATTGTAAAAAAGTAGAACTACATGTTATAATATGGTAATACAAGAGGGATTTTTTTTTCCTTGCATTCTTGCACGCATTGACTGTTCTTGATTTATGCCTAGAGGTGTTTTGAAAAATACTATACAGAAGCGTGAACTTATTTTGGACACATTTTCACATATCGATGACAACTCAGGACATTAAACTCCATTTGCACTGCTTGTAAAAAGCAGGCTGTGAATTCTTATCCAAATACAGTGATTCTTCCTTGGAACACATGCCTCACTTCGCTCACTGCTGTGATTATGTGTTCTAAATTTATAGCTGCTCTAGTTTGGTATAAATTTACTCCATATCTATCAAGTCTCCCCATATTCAGATTGCTTCTAACCTCATATTTTGTTTCCATCATCCTAATATGCTCTCATATTCTGAACAGGGTTTGCCTGGTGATTACATTTTTTCATTTTTTGTTCATGGGATGTCTGCTGATATTTTCCTATACCTTTTCCCTGCACATTTTCTGTAGATCCACCCATTTCAAGATACAAGGAAAAGTTAGAAATAAATTAAACTGTGTATTTTTCTTTATGTCACTTTAGCCAAGTGCATATGGTGTTCTTTAACTAAAGGTGATAAATGCTTTCCTTCTTTTTATTGCTATTATTATTCTATGTCTTCTATTCTACTGTTGGTGATGCTTTTTTTTTTCGCTCTTGACTCACTGGATAAACTCACTGTTCACTTTTATTTCTCTTCATTATTCTCTTTTTGCTTTTTGTTCCGCAAGTGCTTGCCCATTCAAGACTCTTGCCCATTCTACTCCTGCAGAGTCATTGCCTGATTGTGTTTCTCCTGCCCATCTACCTTTCATTTCCTGCTCAATCTGCCAACCTATTCCTCTCCTGCCTCTCTGCCTGCTGCTCAGTTTGCCTGTTCCTGTCCTGTTAAGTCTGCCTGTTCCTCACCTGCTCAGTTTTACCTGCCCTCTTGCTCATTCCTTCCCTGTACAGTCTGCTGTGCTCTTTCTGCTCAGTCTGCCTGTTCCTCTCCTGTAAATCTGCCTGTTTCTCATCTGCTCAGTTTTGCCTGTTCATCTTGCTCGATCTGCACTCTGCCCCTGCCTCTACTGTTCAGTCTGCCTGTGCTTCACCTGCTCACTCTGCCTGCGTGTTCCTCTCCCACCCTTCTTCCTATCCCTCTCCTGCTCAGTTCACCTGTTCCTCTCTTGCCCCTTTGCCTTTTCCTTTCCTGTTCAGTCTGCCGGTTTTCCTCTTTCCCTTCGCCTCTCCTGTTCAGTCTGCCTGTTCCTCTTCTGTCCCTCTATCAGTTTATCTCCTGCCTCTCTGCCTGTTCCTCTCCTGCTCAGTCTGCCTGCCTGTTCCTCTCCTGCTCAGTCTTCCTGCTTCTCTCTTGTTTAGTCTGTCTGTTCATCTTCCACTCAATATATATGTTTTTCCCCTGTTCAGACTGCCTATTACTTTCCTGTTCCTCTCCTGCTTAGTCTCCCTGCTTGCGCCTCTCTTTTTCTGTTGTTTGTTCCTCTCCTGTTTGGCCTGCTTGCTTCTTCTTTTCTGCTTAGTTTGCCTAACTCCATTTGTTTACCTGTTCCTATTCTGCACAGACAACTTGATTCTCTCCTGTTCAGTCTTTGCCTATTCCTTTCCTGCTCAACCTGTCTTTGCTCACTTTGCCTGCCTGTTCCTCTCCTGCTCTGACTATGTTATTTTCTTGCCCAGAATTATATCTGTTCCCAATAAATCTTAAGGAAAAAACAGTTCAGACCAGTAATCTTATTTCCCAGTTTTAACTGGCATTCCATTCTAAGGTATAGAAGACCAGTTCGGACCAGTATTTTTATTTCCTAGTTTTTACTGGTTTTTTCTGTTCTTTCTTTAAATTCCTGATTTCAATGATGAATTACAAGTAGGACTGTCTTAGCCCGGCCTTGCATCCTGGGATTTTGAAAACACTCTTTTCCTGAAAATAAGAATTTATGGATTACATATTGAAAGTTCATCAAGAAATTAAGTTTGTTAAAAGAATGTTCAAGAGGGCACATGGTTTGGTATTAAAAAATGACCATTTATAGGTAAGAGCCCTGGCCTCAACTGTTTGCAAACTCTCCTGCATTAAGATGCTGGAGGTTGGCTCTAAAGCACAATGAAAAGGCTGCTCATTTCCTGCGATTGACTCTTTATCCAGTGGCCGGCACAGAAACAGGCCATTCAGCCCAACCAGTCCATGCCAATGTTTATGCTCTACTCAAGCCTCCTCCCATCTTTTCTCACCTACCACAGATCTCAGGCTATAAGTTAACATTGCATTTCTGATGATGATGTAACCACTCTGACAATTTTCGAGGACCCATTCTGACTTTCAGTTTGCTCTGACAAGAAAATAGACGCTTCTTCTCTGCTACAGGTCTAACAGAGGAATTGCTTCTTGACAATTTTTCTCAGAATCATACAGCACAGAAGGAAGCCATCTGGCCTATTATAAGTCTGCCAGCTCTTTGAAAGAGCTCTCCAATTGCTCCCCTACCTCCTCTGTCCCAATAGCACTGTACATTTTTCTTTTGCCCTCTACCTTGTAGCGAACCACATTTGTTTTTTTTATGTTCTCTATGTCTTGCCACAAACTGAAGAATATCCTTGTCACCTTGTCCATTAACACCCCTTAAATGTTTATGATATCATCTAAACTAGAAACATAGAAATCTCTAGGCTGGTAAAAAAAAAGTAACCTATCTACCTAATTCATGCTCCTGCTGTTTTGGCAGCTGTATCCAATAATATGTTTGTGTTCACTACTCGTCCAAATTTGCCTTGAAGGTTTCAATCCTCTTTGTTTCTATAATCTCCCTTGTTAAACTGTTCTAATAATCAACCGTGCTCTCTGTTAGGTAATGTATCTTTACATCTTGGCCTGAATCTACCTTTTCTCTGTTAAACAAAGTCCCCCACCCCACCCCTCCCACAAATCCATTCTGCTGTCTTGTGCCACTACAAAGAGCTCTGGCTGATCATCTGTATCTGAATCAGTCTCCACTCAGTCTCCCCTCCAATGGAAAGAGTCCCAGATCTTTGATTGTGTACCATACATTATATACTGCACCTCCGCCCCCTCCACTTAACATCTTAGCTCTTTTTTTGAAGCTACATTACACAGGATTATATAGGATGTGTGGCACAGAAACAGGCCATTCAGTCCAACCAATCCATGCCAATGTTTATGCTCCACTCAAGCCTCCTCCCATCTTTTCTCAGCTACCATAGATCTCAGCATGTAAGTCAACATTGCATTTCTGGTGATGATGTAACCATTCTGACAATTTTTGAGGACCCACTGTGACACATGCTTCCCAAGATCAGGCCAGTGGCTGGCCCCTGTTCTCATGCTGCATTTTGTCTTGGGCATCTTTTGCTTTTTCTTCCATTCTCACACCAGATTTTCACTTGCACTGAATTCCCTCACTGCAACACATTTATTTGATGAGTTAGCAAATGTTAAGTTTTTAAACTTGAAACCTACTTTGTGCTTCATTCTTTTTGCAGGAGGATCCATTTTTGTTCATTGGTTGCAAAGCGCCATCTACTCTGGGCATGCTTTAAGCTCCTGCGCATCTTCTTGACATGTGTCAACTTTTAAGGCGAGTTAAACCCTAAACACGTATTTCTGAGCTGAAAAGCTGAGGCGAACTCCTAATGAGAGTATAGCCGTAAACATGTATTTATTAGCTGAAAAATGGGGGGTTGACTTATACGCTGACTTAGCCCTAAACGTACTTTCTTGGCACTGAAAAAAAGGATCATCTTCCACGCCGGGTCAACTTAAACGCCACAATCTATAGTAAATCTATCATCATAATCATCTATTCCCTTCTCCCTCATCTGCTTGTCTGTTTGCCCCTTAAATTCATCTATTTTGTTCACTTCAAGAACTCCTTGTGGTAGAAAGTTCCACATTCTTATCTTCTTTTTGTGAAAAAGTTTCTTCAAAATTCCCTATTGGATTTCTTGGTGACTATCTCATATGATGGCCTTTAGTTATGCTTTTCCCCACAAATGGAAACATTCTCTCTGTGTCCTGTTCTTTTGTACTTTGGGTTCCAAAGCAGAACAGGATACTCCAAGTGGGGCTTAATCAATTCTCAAGTGAGGTTACTTGTTTTGATCTAATCCCTATCTTTCTTTTATTGCAACCTGACATCCCATTTACTTTTTTGGTACCTGCTAGTTGTTTGCCTATTCCTTGCAAACAATGTTGAGGCAATGTCTCCTTTTGCCAGAAACACACAGTGTGTGCATATCATGGCATTAGTCAGTGTCTAATGCTGATTTGGCACCTCACCTGCCATTTTGGATAGTGCCAGTCCAGTTGACACCCTCTCTTAAACACACACAACTGAATATATGTTCAGCTACACGAAGCACCTCCCCCACCTGCAATATATAAAGGCATCACCATCCAACTTTCAAGTGTAATTCTTTTGACCACCTACTTGCTGTTGCATTGTTAATGAAAGTGCTGTTTTGTTGGAGGAGTTGACAGAAGATCTTTCAGTCAGAAAGGAGTGGTGCTGCACCTTTGGAAAGACTGGTATGGTTTTGAAAAGTTTCTCTTTATGGGGTATGTGGAACATTCCTTGTTCCAGTCCTACTCCAGCCCCCTTCCACAATTCTTTCTCCGGTACATCGATGATTACTTCGGTGCTGCTTCATGCTCTCGTCGGGACTTGGAAAAATTTATTAATTTTGCTTCCAATCTCCACCCCTCCATCATTTTCACGTGGTCCATCTCTGACACTTCCCTTCCCTTCCTTGACCTCTTTGTCTCAATCTCTGGTGATAGACTGTCCACCAATATCCATTACAAACCTACCAACTCCCACAGCTATCTCGACTACAGCTCCTCACACCCCGCTTCCCGTAAGGACTCCATCCCATTCTCTCAGTTCCTTCGCCTCCGTCGCATCTGTTCCGATGATGCTACCTTCAAAAACAGTTCCTCTGACATGTCCTCCTTCTTCCTTAACCGAGGTTTTCCACCCACGGTTGTTGTCAGGGCCCTCAACCGTGTCCAGCCCATCTCCCGCGCATCCGCCCTCACGCTTTCTCCTCCCTCCCAGAAACATGATAGGGTCCCCCTTGTCCTCACTTATCACCCCACCAGCCTCCGCATTCAAAGGATCATCCTCCGCCATTTCCGCCAACTCCAGCATGATGCCACCACCAAACACATCTTCCCTTCACCCCCCCTGTCGGCATTCCATAGGGATCGTTCCCTCTGGGACACCCTGGTCCACTCCTCCATCACCCCCTACTCCTCAACCCCCTCCTATGGCACCACCCCATGCCCACGTAAAAGATATAACACCTGCCCCTTCACTTCCTCTCTCCTCACCGTCCAAGGGCCCAAACACTCCTTTCAAGTGAAGCAGCATTTCACTTGCATTTCCCCCAACTTAGTCTACTGCATTCGTTGCTCCCAATGTGATCTCCTCTACATTGGAGAGACCAAACGTAAACTGGGCGACCGCTTTGCAGAACACCTGCGGTCTGTCCGCAAGAATGACCCAAACCTCCCTGTCGCTTGCCATTTTAACACTCCACCCTGCTCTCTTGCCCACATGTCTGTCCTTGGCTTGCTACATTGTTCCAGTGAAGCCCAACGCAAACTGGAGGAACAACACCTCATCTTCCGACTAGGCACATTACAGTCTTCCGGACTGAATATTGAATTCAACAACTTTAGGTCTTGAGCTCCCTCCTCCATCCTCACCCCCTTTCTGTTTCTTCCCCCTTCCTTTTGTTTTTTCCAATAAATTATATAGATCTTTCTTTTCGCACCTATTTCCATTATTTTTAGATATTTTTAAATACTTTATGCTCCCCCCACCCCCACTAGAGCTGTACCTTGAGTGCCCTACCATCCATTCTTAATTAGCACATTCGTTTAGATAATATCACCAGCTTCAACACCTATGTGTTCTTTTGTTCTGTTGTCTGTGACATCTTTTGATGATCTGCTTCTACCACTGCTTGTTTCTCCCTACAACCACACCACCCCACTCCACTTCTCTCCCCCCATCCAAACCCCACCCCCCCCACACACACCTTAAACCAGCTTATATTTCACCCCTTCCTTGGATTCACCTAGTTCTGTTGAAGGGTCATGAGGAATCGAAACGTCAACTCTTTTCTTCTCCGCCGATACTGCCAGACCTGCTGAGTTTTTCCAGGTAATTCTGTTTTTGCACTACTTGTTCCCAGTAATGGGGGCTATTGTTGCAGCTCTACTTGGATAGCAAGCAGCAAGACAGGGAGGGACAGCAGAGCTGAGAAGATGTTAGTAGAGGAGGAGGAGTGCTCTCAAGAGAAAACTTTACTCATCTAGCATCTTCAAAGAGCATTTTTCCTACCAACATCTCAGGAGCATTGTCTGCAACAGCTACACTTCACCAAGGAAGCAGTCACAAAATTGTGCTGCTTCCTCAAGTCGTAGCTGGCGCTGCAGAGCATGGTGAGGAGATTGCTGCTGGCTGGCTGTCAAGGTGACCTTGGCCCTCAATTTCTATGCCAGTGGATCCTTCCAATATAGAATCAGCCCATCACTGCATCCGGAAGGTCACCAAGGCACCATGCACCATGACAGGGGACTTGATTGTCTTTTCACTTAGCAGGAGGAGTTGTTATGTGGCTTTGCCAGGTTAGTGGGCTCCCCAAGGGACAGAATGTCATTACCTGCAGGCACATAATTCTGCAGGTGCTGCATCTCAGTGAGATGTACTGTATAGGCAGTTGGTGCTCGTCCAAGCCCAGATCATCATGTTGATAAATTCCGCTTTCCTGGAAGCATTCATAATGCTTTTATCTTGTGTCAATCCACAGTTCCAGCTATCTTTGAGCCATCACATCGAACCAGAGAGTGGCTGCTCGACGACAAGGGCTACCACTGTGCATGTGGTCAATGATTCTCCTTGCAAACCAACCACATATGATCAGTGTTCCTACAATGACAGCCATGCTTCAGCCAGGAATGTTGGTGTTCTGAACCAATAATTCCGTTCCCTGGAAAATTCAGGGCAAACCCCCCTAGAGCTCGCAAGAACGTGTCTCCAGATTTGTGGTGGTCTGCTGTATCCTCTGTAACTTGACCATCATGACGGTCAGGTTGCATAGAATACAGATGACTACCTCAAGAGGAGTAGGAAGGGAAGGAGAGGGAGGGTGAGGCATCCAGCTCTTCATCATCTGGACGGGTTGTCTATGAGTGTCTCATCAAATTCTGATTCCCCTGATCACCATTACTCCACCACTCCTCACCCTACCATACCACCGTCACAAAAATTCACAGCATCCTCTTGACCGAACTCCTGAGCTAAAAGACACCATGAAATGACCATTCTACACTGACTTTATCCAACAACACTTCCAATGCATAGAATACCCAACTATTCACCCCTGTGCTTCCCTTAATAGCTGTCTTGCAGATGCCTTTGCCTGACCTAATGCACCTTTACCTGTAACTGCATGGCTGGTGAAAGGTTCCTAACTTTCAATGGAATCAGACTGCAATAGACTGCAGATTGTCTTGCAGGATGCCCTTGAGCAGCTCTGGGCTCTAAGAGCCTGGTTTTGACTACACCAATTTTGCATGGGTGGCAGCCTTGGTTGTCTGGCAGTCTTGGTTGGCTGGTGGAAAGGCAACAGCAAGGTCACTGGTGAAGTGGGAATTAATTGAGCATGAATGCTGCTGTTCTGAGGCAGGACAGCAGATTCATGCTTCCCCTGGGCAGTGCCTCAGCAATCTTATAATCTGCTGGAACAGATTGCTGAACTGTTGGGAGACCCTGAAAGCTCCTTGAGCAGTGGTGATTACAGTAGTCTCAACAAACAGAGACCTCAGCCTGACGTTCCAATGATTCTTCCTGTGTTGTAATGGAAGCTGAGACATCGGTCATCAGACACCGCATCACGGCTGGGCTCAAAAGTGTTCCCATGGAGTTGGCCATCACTCCCATACCAGAAATAATGGGCTCCAAGCTCTGTTTAAAACCCTGGGCCAAGTTGCCAGTGGCAACAGGCTTTTTGGCAGGCCTCCTAATGAACAAAGCATATTGGTATGCAAGACCATCAGTCTTTCCCTGTATGCCACTCCATCGACAATCTCATTTGAATCCCCTGCAGCAGATCTCCTCTATGACCTTATCCTCTGGTGAACTGGCACACATGCTATGCTTTCCCCTGGGCTTGGTTGCAGCTCACACTTGCCTGAAAACTCACCACTTGCAGATCTTACCTCTATACTATCCTCTAAAGCACCTGTAGCTGTCTGTATCTGAACTGGTCACTGGGAATGTCAGATGAAGTGGTGGTGCTTCTTCCTCACAGGTCTGCTCTTTCTCTGGGTCTTCATCCTCAGACACCACTGGCCGACCAGACAGCAGTTCTAGGGAATCTGAAGGGATAAATCCACAAGTGGGTTAGGGTTAGGTAAGTGGTGGTGGGTGGAAAGCAAGAGCTGTGTGGCTACACCATCTGCATCCTGTACATCATACCAGATTGTGAGATGAGGGTGAAATGGGATTTGAGAACGTGCATAAAGCAAAAGACTGAGGATATACAACAAAGCCTATATACCCTGCATGTTCATTGCTGCTGCCTCCTGTTATGTACCACCATGTCTTCTAAGAGCAGGAGGGAAGAGTGTCAGTGAGCATGTTGCAATGTGTTTGGGTAATGCGTCAGTCATAGTTGAAAAGCTGAAAGTATGTGGAAGCTGGGAGATGCAAAAGTATGGCTTGCAGCAGTGTTAAATGTGTGAAGGTGAGGTGGAGCATATGAATGTTAGGCATGACCCCTGATTTTTGGAGATTGCTGATGGGCAAGTGATGGAGATCCAATGCATTGAGTAGCGTGCAAAGTTGGTAGTGTGATTTATAGGAGATGGGTATGAGGGAAGTGCTTTATAAAGCTGAACATATCTGTGTGTGTTTAAGAGAGGGCATTAACAGGATTGCCAATGTCCAAAATGACAGGTTAAGTGCCAAATCAGCATTAGACACTGACCCATGTCATGATCTGCCCACTCTGCATGCTTCTAGCACATACACAGGATGCCCACGCTATCGCACTTGACAGCATTCAATGCATGTCATGCCAGAAGTTGATGGAAGTTAATCCCCTCACCCCCCACCCCCCACCCCCCACTATTTTTCTATACCAAGCTCTTACAGCACCAAAACCATCAGTGCTGTGGAAACAAGTTTTGGGCCAAAACTGTACACAGTACTCCAGGTGTGGTTTCACCATCACCCAATATAATTATAGCTTACTCTTATTCTTTAATCCCTTTGTAATACAGGGTAACACACTATGAATTAACCGCGCAAATAGATGGAAACAGATATGATATAGTCAGGATTACGGAGACATGGCAGGGTAACCAGGGATGGGAACAGAACATCCAGGGGTGTTCAGTACTTACGAAGGACAGACAAAAAGGAAAAGGCGGTGGAGTTGCATTGCTGGTTAAAGAGGAAATTAGCGCAATAGGGAGGAAAGATATTAGCTCTGATGATGTGGAATCTGTATGGGTAGAGCTGAAAAACACTAAGGGGCAAAAAATATTAGTGGGGGTTGTAGTGGTGATGTTGGGAATGACATAAAACAGGAAATTAGAGACACATGCAATAAAGGGTGACTTGAATCTGCATATAGATTGGGAAAATCAAATTAGTAACGTGCCGTAGAGGAGGAATTCCTGGAATGTATCCAGGATGTTTTTCTGGACCAATACATTGAGGAACCAACTAGAGAACAGGCCATCCTAGACTGGGTATTGTGTAATGAGAAAGAAATAATTGGCAATCTAGTTGTGGGAGAGGCCCCTCGGGGATGAGCAACCATAATATGATAGAATTCTTCATCAAGATGGAGAGTGACGTAGTTGACTCTGAGACTAGAGTCCTGAATCTTAATAATGGAAACTACGATGGTATGAGGCGCAAGTTGGCTATGATGGATTGGGAAATGTTACTTAAAGGGATTATGGTGGATAGGCAATGGCAAACGTTCAAAGACCGTATGGGTGAACTGCAACAATTGTTTATTCCTGTCTGGCGCAAAAATAAAATAGGAAAGGTGGCCAAACCATGGCTTACCAGGGAAATTAGAGATAGTATTAGATCCAAGGAAGAGGCATACAAATTGGCCAGAAAAAAACAACAGGATTGGGAGCACATTAGAATTCAGCAAAGGAGGACCAAGGGATTGATTAAGAAGGGGAAAATAGAGTACGAGAGTAAGCTTGTGGGGAATGTAAAAACTGACTGTAAAAGTTTCTATAGGTATGTGAAGAGAAAAAGATTGGTGAAGACAAATGTAGGTCCCTTACAGTCTGACACAGGGGAATTTATAATGGGGAACAAAGAAATGGCTGACCAACTAAATACATTCTTTGGTTCTGTCTTCACAAAGGAGGACACAAATAACATACCAGAAATGTTGGGGAAACACAGGGTTTAGTGAGAGGGAGGAACTGAAAGAAATCAGTGTTAGTAGGGAAATGGTGTTGGAGAAATTGATGGGATTGAAGGCCGATAAATCCCCAAGGCCTGATAATCTACATCCCAATGTACTTAAGGAAGTGGCCCTAGAAATAGTGGATGCATTAGTGGTCATCTTCTGAGATTCTATAGACTCTGGAACAGTTCCTACAGATTGGAGGGTAGCTAATGTAACCCCACTATTTAAAAAGGGAGGTAGAGAGCAAACAGGGAATTACAGACCAGTCAGCCTGACATCAGTAATGGGGAAAATTCGAGAGTCCATTATAAAACATTTAATAGCTGAGCACTTGGAAAACAGTGGCAGAATCAGACAGAGTCAGCATGAATTTAGGAAAGGGAAATCATACTTGACAAATCTACTGGAATTTTTCGAGAATGTTTTTCGAGAGTTGATGAGGGGGAGCCAGTGGGTGTGGTTTATTTGGACTCTCAGAAGGCTTTCAACAAAGTCCCACATAAGAGATTAGTGTGTAAAATTAAAGCGCATGGGATTGGGGGAAGTGTATTGAGATGGATAGAAAACTGGTTGGCAGACAGGAAACAAAGAGTAGGAATAAACGGGTCTTTTTCCAAATGGCAGGCAGTGACTAGTGGGGTACAGCAGGGATCGGTGCTGGGACCCCAGCTATTCACAATATATATTAATGATTTAGATGAGGGAACTAAATGTAATACCTCCAAATTTGCAGAAGATGCAAAGCTGGGTGGGAGGGTGAGCTGCGAGGAGGATGCAGAGATGCTTCAGTATGATTTGGAGAAGCTGAGTGAGTGGGCAAATGCATGGCAGATGCAGTATAATGTGGATAAATGCGAGGTTATCCACTTTGTTAGCAAAAACAAGAAGGCAGATTATTATCTGAATGGCTATAAATTGAGAGAGGGGAATGTGCAACAAGACCTGGGAGTCCTCGTGCACCAGTTGCTGAAGGTAAGCATGCAGGTGCAGTAGACGGTAAAGAAGGCAAATATTTTGTTGGCCTTCATAGCAAAAGGATTCGAGTACAGGGGCAGAGATGTCTTGTTGCAATTATACAGGGCTTTGTTGAGACCACACCTGGAATATTATGTTCAGTTTTGGTCTCCTCATCTGAGGAAGGATGTCCTTGCTATAGAGGGAGTGCTGCGAAGGTTTACCTGACTGATTCCTGGGATGGCGGGACTGACGTATATGGAGAGATTGAGTCAGTTAGGATTATATTCACTGGAGTGCAGAAGAATGAGGGGGGATCTCATAGAAATCTATAAAATTCTAACAGGACTAGACAGGGTAGATGCAGGAAGGATGTTCCCGATCGTGGGGGAGTACAGATCCAGGGGTCACAGTCTGAAGATATGGGGTGGACCATTTAGGACTGAGATGAGGAGAAATTCTTCACCCAGAGAGTGGTGAGCCTGTGGAATTCGCTACCACAGAAAGTAGCTGAGGCCAAAACTTTGTATGTTTTCAAGAATGAGTTAGATACAGCTCTTGGGATGAAAGGGATCAAAAGATATTGGGAGAAAGCGGGAGCAGGCTGTTGAGTTGGATGATCAGCCATGATCATAATGAATGGTGGAGCAGGCTCAAAGGGCTGAATGGCCTACTCCTGCTCCTAGTTTCTATGTTTCTATTTGATTTCTATTTGTATGCTGTATTTACAATCTTGACCAGTCATTTAAGGATATTAAACATTTTATGGTGCTGTATCCAGGTCGTCAGGCCAGATATATGATGCTGACCTCCATGGCTAATTTCTCCCACTGCCTTTGCTGTGTATATCAGAGGGCCTCCTGAATTCCTGCAGAAAGATAACCTATTCCAGCTCTTGAACAAGACCTTCAACACTGCATTTGAAAACCTGGGAACCCTTTCCTTTACCTGGTGCTCTATTACCCCTGTTTCTTCCTGCCTAGAATTTCTTTCCCAGACACTTCCAGCACTTACTGCAGCCAGAATGCACTTCTCACTTAAGAGCTGCAGGCTGGCTTTAAGAAGTGCAGGCTAGCTTGCACAAAGTTGGGCCCTCTATTGGGCAGACTGTCACTCAGCAGCATATTTCCCACTAAACTGCAAGCGCACAATCATGGAAATGAGAAGGCAGCATCAAGTTTGCTTGCTGCTTGCATCACTTCTATTAGGCATGGAGGAATTGCGTAGCACATGTGTGGACATGTTAATAGGTCTTATTGAATTTTTCTCCTTTCATCTCCTTTTTAATGATGCAGATACTTGCCTTAGAGGGAGTGCAAAGTAGGGTTATTGACTGATAGAGGCAATTGGTTGATGAGGAGAGATTGGGTAGACTAGATCTATACTCTTTGGAGTTTAGAAGAATGAGGTGATTGCATTAAAACAAAAAATTCTTCAAGGATTGATAGGGTAGATGTTTGGAGTATGTTTTCCCCTGGTTGGGGAGTCTGGAACTAGTGATTAAAGTCTCAGAATTTGAGGTTGATCATTTGAGACTGAGGTGAGCAGAAATTTCTTCACCTGAAGGGTTGTGAATCTTTGGAATTCTCTACCCCAAAGAGTAGTGGAAGCTCAATTGTTAATTGTATTCAAGGCAGAGATCGCTAGATTTTTGGATTCTAAGAGAACAAGGGATGTCGGAATAGAAACAGAAAATGCTGGAAAAACTCAGCAGGTCTGGCAGGTCAGAGCTGAAGAAGAGCCATACAGACTCGAAACATTAACTCTGTTTCTCTCTCCACAGACGCTGCCAGACCTGTTGAGTTTTTCCAGCATTTTCTGCTTTTATTTTAGATTTCCAGCACCCACAGTATTTTGCCTTTATCTAAGGATGTCGGAATGATATTGAGGTAGAAGATTAGCCATGATCTTAATAAATAGACCTCAAGTCTCAAAGGGTCATATGGTCTACTCCTGCTCCTTTTTCTGATGTTCTTTCACTCTTAAATTGGATAGCTACTGAAAACATGCACAGGAATTGTGACTAGTCCATTCCTATTCCATATAGTGCAGGCAGCATGCCAACTTAGCACAGCCTGCTCACTTGACCGATTGCTGTGTGCAGCCAGCGCTAATCATGCTAATCTTTGGTGGTACACATCAGCAGGAGCCCAAGATTGTAACTTATTAACATCAGTTAAAGATAGCATTTGCTGCCTAAAACTAGCCTGCAGCTTAAAGGTGAGATGCATGCTGGCTGGAGCAGGTGCTGGCAATTGTACAGAAAATGAATCTGACCTGGGAATTAGTCATGACTGGCACAGTATGGGAAAGAGTGGGCTCCAAGCTTTTCAGAAGCTGCACTGAAGGCCTCAGTGGAGGAGGTGGAAAGTAGGAAAGATGTCCTGTATCTGCATGTGGCCAGAAGGCCTTTCTAAACACATGGTCAAAATGCAGTGCGAGCAGATGCCATGGAAGTCTATGTCTGTAGACAAGGCCCGAGAATCTGGATGCAGTGCGACAAGAAGTTCAATGACCTCAGACAAGTGGTCAAACTCAATGAATGCACCTTCAAATACCAATTCCTCTCAATGCACCACCAGCCTCAGACATTGTTTAAATCACCACATCCCCATCACCTAACTACCCCAAATCTCTATCAACCATGATTCGTACCTAATTTTCATATGCTTCACCCCACCCTCATGCACATAGCATTTCTGCAAACCTCACAACCAATTTTCACAGCATTCACACACTGCCAGCTATCTAACCATGAGAGCCACATCACCCAAATGCATGGCACCACACTCACTGAAATACTTCCCTCTCTTTACAGGAAAAGGTGGTGGATAACTGGAGACAGTAAGAGCTAACCAGCGAGGAACAGGCATGCAATATGTCCTTACCCCGATGGAGGAGACATGTCAATCATTCCCAGGATGGCCATTGCTGAGGCCATGACCAATGGCAGTGGCTGAAACTACTGAAGATGACAGTATTCTCATACCTAATTCTCCTTTTCACATCCCACTTGCCCTTCATCCCACACTCTCCTGATTTTCAAGCTGCAGATGGTGTAAGCATCTTTTCCCTCCATGCCCACACCACAATCTTATCCTTGTGCCTTTTTTCTTTCAGTCTTACAAAAGGAGCTAGCTGGCCATGCAGTGGCAGAACATCAAGAATAGAGTAATGATAAAGAGGCAGCACTGTCACTTAATTTCACACTCGCAGCCACCAGCTCAGAGATTGACACCCTGCATATCTTCAAGGATAGATTAGAGGCAGAATCTGCACCTGGTCAAACATTGGGAATGAGTTGGCTTCAGCCAGGGCAGGGGACAAGGATAGCGCAGGTGCCAGCTCACTGGAGGACAGGGTTGCACACAGGTTCTGCTGCAAAGAACTCAGATGAGCATGTCAATAGATCGCCCACAGAAGAAAGCTAAAAGCAAAAAACTGTGGATGCTGGAAATCCAAAACAAAAACAAAAATACCTGGAAAAACTCAGCAGGTCTGGCAGCATCTGCAGAGAGGGACAGAAGAAAGCTGATAGGTATACACAACAAAATGCTTGGTGCATTTCTAAATCAACAAGAAATGCAAAGAAAATGGAGGAGTCCAGCAACAGCTTGGCACTTTTTGCAGACCCTGAAGGCCATCCTTTCCAAAATGGAACTTCATTCAAACACTGGTGGACCCAACAATGATGCAACAACCGATGACAAGAGTCCATTACAACACAATCAGCAGCAGTTATCCAGCATCTGAGTGCTGCAGTGGCAAATCAGACTGCTGTCATGCAAGGTCAGCTTCGTGCTATGCAAGCTCAAACTATGGCCATCATGGTTGTGAATTACATTGGGCAAAGAGGCTTTCAGGGTATCATAGCAGTCCAGCAATCTCTGTTCCAACAGGTTATTAGTATTGCTGAGGCATGATTCCATGGAAATAGCAGTGGCTCCATGAAGCATGAACCTTCTGTTCTCTTGCAGAATGCTAGCATTCCTTCTCCCACATCTGCTACTCTGCCAGTGCCACTGCTGTTGCCAACCCAGAATCCTGTCACCCATGCCAAGGTGACTACAACTGGGCCTTTCAGCCTGAGCTGCTCAAGGCCACCCACCAAGGCCATCTGCCGTCTCCTCCACTGAATGTCAGCAGCCTTCCACCAGCTATACTACAGCCACTGGAGTAGCAATGCACAGGAGCACAAGGACAAGCAAAGGCACATGGAAGAAAGGCATGAAGGGAATGCACATGGATGACTAGTTGACTTTTGGGGGATTTCATTAGAAATTTGGTTTGAAATGTTTATCTTGTGGTGGCAAGCAGATAATTTAATGGTAAGTTACTCGGGGAAAGTAAGATGTAGGACCATTGATGAATAGAGAATTGGGTTGCGGGGTTACTGACGTCACTCTTGGCTAAGTTCTTCATGGGTGGCCTTGGCAGTAATGAGTTTAGGTGACCTTCTTTCTCCTCTTCCTCCTGCTCTTACTTCTCTTCATGTTGCTCCTCAGCTCCTTACTGGATAGCTGGTAACCTCTCTTATGCAACAATGGATGGCAAACTGCAAGATGTTGCAAATATGTCTAGCTCCAGCCTGGAAGGAGCCAGTTGCAAAAGTATTCATCACCACAGTCACCTTTGCAGCCACTAGCAATGTAGCCCTTGCCCTATTGTGAGGTTGCAGTTGTGGCAGATTTCATTGCGGACATCATTATTGAAGTGCAGACATCTCACACATTGTTCCTTGTTAAGGTTCAGGAAGGAAAATTGCTCCCTGAGCACTCTGGGTGGAAATGGTCTCTTGCTAGGAATTCTTCTCCCTCTCCTTCTGCTCCCTCCTCCAGCAGCTTGTCCTGATCTTCATGGTCTCTGTTCATTCTCTAAGTCATGCTCTATTTCAAGGGGAATGCCTTGAATATTAGGGAGCAATTGGCTTACGCAGAAGCTTTAAAGTCAGCAAAAAATGTCCTTTAGCTACTGCCATTTGTCGCTCTGTTTGCCCTGTAGCCCTTTGGAACTTGAACCAATTATAGAAGCAGCAAACACTTGCTGAATCATAGCAATAGCCAGAATAAATCACTCAGTAGCTAACCTGTAAGTAGCTGATAATCGCTTTGAATAGTGTTGGTGAGGTCCTTCCTGCTGCTAAGCACATGTTCAGCTGTGTGAAGTTAAGACACGCATTAGCTGGAGCACTGAGCTCCAAAATGGAACTGCTAGCATCAATTGAGCATTACATGGCATGATCTGCCTGCTCTCCATACTTCTGGCGGACATTCATCACATGCACTAATGCCCTCAATAATATAGTGTCTGGTGTGTTTTGTCCCTCAACTGTACATGTGCACCACAAATGACATTTTGGAGTTCTCAGGGCATCCGTAGTGCCCATAAAAAGGCATTGATAAGCTCAACTGTTCATCCCCTGTCTCTTCACATTCAGCTGATTTTCGCTGTACTTTAGTACACTGCCACCAATCAAAACAAAGTTTGTTTATTTTATGTACTGGATTTCTACAAGTTACTTCATCAAATGCTCCATATTTCACATTTACATTTTTGTCCTTATCCATAACTTTTGTTACTTTCTCAAAACATTTCATTATGTTCCTTTGGAATAACTTTCTTTTTGTAAACAAAAACAAAAATTGCTGGAAAAACTCAGCAGGTCTGACAGCATCTGTGGAAAGAAAGAGTCAACGCCTTGAATCCAGGTGACTACCCCAGAACTCAAGGCATTGACTCTTTCTCTCTACGGATGCTGTCAGACCTGTTGAGTTTTTCCAGCAAATTTTGCTTTTGTTTCAGATTTCCAGCATCCGCAGTATTTTGCTTTTATTTTTTTTTCCTTTTTGTAAATCCTTGTTGCCTCTTTCTGCTGGTGAATATCTCTGTATGTGATCCATTATTTTGCTCTTGATAAGTCATTCCAGAATTTTACAAAGTACGTATATCAGAGGTTTCCTTTTTTTCCATAAGGGCACCAACCCTATTTGCTATTCTCTAGTCCTTTGGTACTCTTCCTTTTTATATATGTTTACTAATGATTTTGCTAGTGCATCATGAGTTTTTTTAAGAGCTATTGGGTTTTTCCCAGAATGCCCAGGTGCTTTATTTTCCTGTACCTTGTTCAAGTGTCCAGCTACCAGCTCAGTAGTAATGTTAATTTCAGTACACTCCTCAATCTGTCTCTTGCGTAAGATCCATTTTTTGCTGCCTTTGTACTACTTCTCTACTTATAACTTATGAACGGAACAACTTGTTTAACTTCTCCACTACACTTGCACATTCACTAAATGTGATTCATGTTTCTATAATTAATGGCCCTGGGTTTAGCAGTCTTATCTACATTTTACTCATTTTTTAATTTATCAATTTTAAGTTCGAATGCTTGTTGTGCTCTTGTAACTTCCCTTTTACACTCTGTGATTTTCCTTATATTGATCCTCACTACATTTTATGCCAATTTATCACTGAAATGCTTTTCCTTTATCTCTATTGGCTTTTGTTACCCTCCCTGATATCAAAACTGTATTTCTTTGCTAAACTGTTCTTCCTACAACTCCCAGCTACGCATTCAGCCATGCTTTTGGATTAAACTTCTACTATTTCATAACCTAATTTTAGCTCTAGACCCCATTTCCTGTGTGTGCATTGAAGTGGTTTTGCTACCTGAAGGAGAGTAACTTCTGGAAACAGATCTGCCAAATGTCTATCTGATGGACTATACCTTTTATGATTTCCTAATCTCTGTTGGTGTTGAAGATGTTTTACCTTGAAATGAAGAGAGAAGGATGGGCATTTATATGCTGCCTTTTATGCTTACTGGGCATAGCACTTTACAGCCAATGAAATACTTTTGAAGTGTAGTCACTGTTGTACTTCACAAAGAGATAGCCACAATTCTACTTTTATACTAAGAAAAAGTTGCATGCAATAGCAGGGTGTAAATGGATTCTAATTAGATTGACATAAATAGGGTAATTCCAACCCATACTATTTTCCTGTCGCATAACACAAACTTGGTAGTTTTTTATATATGTTCCAGCTCAAATGGAAGTTAGTCTGGGTGGTAAAAAAAAAATTTGATTAAGAAATCACTGTGATTGGAATCATACCTAGCATACAGTATAAATTAGGTGGTGCAGTAGAGTAAATCATGTTTGATTCAGTGGTGAGAACCTTATGCTGATGGGACATTTTGCTTTAAAGTGTAGCACAGTCACAATGGAATGTATAATCTAGCAGATTTTCACAGAACCTTTTGAAGCTGGCAAGATGTCCCAATGTAATTGGTAAAATAAATAGCTTTGCTTCCATAATTCCCCAGTATGCTAAGCAGTTTCCCATACAGAGGCATGACCAGAGGATGCACCACCCGAGATGATTCTCACGCTCATATTAGTGTGTGGAAACACAGCAGAACTGATTGAAGTCTTGGAGCAGGTCAGTTCTCTATCTTTTAAGCCAGTTAAGGTGAATATCATGGGAGATTGATTAATTGGTACATATGAACATATAAATTAGGAGTAGGAGTAGGCCACTCAGTCCTTCAAGCCTACTCTGTCATTCACTAAGATCATGGCTGATCTCATTGTAACCTCCTGCCTACTCCCAATAACCTTTCACTCCCTTGTTAATCAAGAATCTATCTAGATCCTGCTTCCACTACCTTTTGAGGGAGAGAGTTCCAAAGACTCATAACCCTCTGAAAGAAAATATTTCTCCTAATCTCTGTCTTAACTGAGCGACCACTTATTTTTAAACCGTTACCCCTAGTTCTAGATTCTCCTGCAAGAGGAAACATCCTCACCACATCCATTCTGTCAAGACCGCTCAGGATCTTAAAAGTTTTGGTCAAGCCACCTCTTACTCCAGTGGATACAAGCCTAACCTGTACAACATTTCCACATAGGACGACCCGCCATTCCTGCTATTAGCACAGTAAACTGAAAGAAGGAAAAGCATGCTTATTTATACATCTTTAAAACTTAACAAAAATGTATGTGTGTTGCCTCCAGTGTGTCAGTGGCAATGATAGAAAATTCTAGAAAAGTGCAGAGACATGAAATAAATGATGGTAAAGTATTTTGCTGGCTCCAAGTTTCCTGAAAAACCAAAGAAGGTTTGGCAACAAATGGTGGCCTAGCTAGTGACGCCCACATCCAGTGAAAGAACAAATTTTTAAAATGGGCCATAGTAAGATGTTTTTATTTGGTTCTGAAAAATGTATGATAAACAGAAACATGTTCTCTTTTGTGGTGTTACAGAAACATTTAAAGTGTGATACATGCTTCTTGCAAGAATTCTAAATTAGAAATTAATTTCACAGTGCATTTACACTGCAACTTTAGTCAGTGTGAAGTGATTTCAGTTTGGATGCCAAGGCCGAAACTTACTCATAAGCAAGCCAGATCCCTTCTCCAAGATTCTTGCTCTTTTTTGCTCTGACTTAGATTTAAACCTCACATGCACCATAACTGCTTTGATGCAAAATAAACCCATTTTGCACAGAGACTACCGACATCTGCAAATTCATACAGGCTACTCCCAAAGATCACCATCACCTCCAAACAAATGACTCAATAAGCACCTCCATCGCATCTGTTCTGATGATGCCACTTTCAAAAACAGTTCCTCTGACATGCCTTCCTTCTTCCTTAACTGAGGTTTTCCACCCACGGTGGTTGACAGGGCCCTCAACCATGTCCGGTCCATCTTCCGCGCATCCGCCCTCACACCTTCCTCTCCCTCTCAGAACCATATTAGGGTCCCCTTGTCCTCACTTATTACCCCACCAGCCTCCGCATTCAAAGGATCATCCTCCACCTTTTCCGCCAACTCCAGCATGATGCCACCACTAAACACATCTTCCTATCACCCCCTCTGGGGGCATTCCACAGGGATCTTTCCCTCCTCCATCACCCCCTACACCTCAACTCCCTCCCACGGCACCTTCCCATGCAACCGCAGAAGGTCCAACACCTGCCCCTTTACTTCCCCTCTTCTCCCCGTCCAAGGGCCCAAACACTCCTTTCAAGTGAAGTAGCATTTCACTTGCACTTCCCTCAGTTTAGTCTACTGCATTCGCTGCTCCCAATGCGGTTTCCTCTACATTGGAGAGACCAAACGCAGACTGAGTGATCGCTTTGCGGAACACCTTAAGTCTGTCTGCAGGCGTGACCCAGACCTCCCTGTCGCTTGCCATTTCAACACTCCACCCTGCTCTCATGCCCACATGTCCATCCTTGGCCTGCTGCATTGTTCCAGTGAAACTCAATGCAAACTGGAGGAACAGCACCTCATCTTCCAACTAAGCACTTTACAGCCTTCCGGACTGAATATTGAGTTCAACAATTTTAGATCGTGAACTCTCTCCTCCATCTCCACCCCCTTTCCGATCCCCCTTTTTTCCAATAATTTATATAGATTTTTCTTTTCCCACCTATTTCCATTATTTTTAAATGTATTTCCATCCATTGTTTTATCTCTACCCTTTAGCCTATTTCGATCCCTTCCCCCCACCCCACCCCCACTAGGGCTATCTGTACCTTGCTTGTCATGCTTTCTACCCTTAATGTCACCTATTAGCACATTCCTTAGATAATATCACCACCTTCAACACCTCTTTGTCCTTTTGTCTATGACATCTTTTGGCTACCTCCACCTATCACTGGCCCTCTATCCAGCTCTTCTTGTCCCACCCCACCTTAAACCAGCTTATATTTCACCTCATTTCTATTTTTCCTTAGTTCTGTTAAAGAGTCATACGGACTCGAAACTGTGTTCCTCTCTGCAGATGCTGTCAGACCTGCTGAGTTTTTCCAGGTATTTTTATTTTTGTTTTGGATTTCCAGCATCCGCAATTTTTTGCTTTTGACTCAATAAGTTTATCCAGTGTTAACTCAGAAAGTAACTTTTAGGAGGGTCCTAGGTTCAGGCTCAAGTCTGATAGCCAGTTACAGCAATGATAATATTTCAATAATAGACTGAGCACCCCTTCCTGAAAGTGGACATCGGGTGAAGACAAATCAGGCTCACTGTGATGTCCTTTATGATTGAATAACTCATTGTCTCAAGTCATCCACAGGAGAAATGTTAATTTTGGTAAATTTGTGGCTACAGTTGCCTGCAAACGTGCTTGTGATTTTGTTACACATAATGCACAGAGTACTTCTTCCCCCTTGAGATTTCATCAACAAGATGTTGATATGCATTGTCTGACGTCCATTACTTTTCAAATCAGCTATGGTTAGCACATCTGCATGAATTTATCAACTTTTCTTTAGTGAAAGGGAAAGATATATTGGGAAAAATGACATAGGCTGTAATTTTCTGTCCCTGTTGGCGTCAGGCGGCATGACGTGCGTGAGCGGGCAACAGGTTGGAAGGCCAAAAATTGGTTTACAATGTTGTGAAACCAGTTTGCGATCGTCCACTCTACCCATCAATGGTGGGCCGCATTTCCCATCACTGGACATCAGAAATGTCATTTTACTATATCTGCATATAATTATAATCCCTGCTCACCGGAATCATCCCGCCACGTTGGATCATCTGGGCACGGTTTCACAATAGCATTTAAAAGGCATGCGCCTGGTGAGCTGAACTTCGAGGGGAACTCAGAGATCAGTGCTCACTAACAATGTGTAGCACTTGTGAGGGTTGCCTGTTCGGCTCCAAGATTGAGGCGCCGCACATTCAGGAGAGGGCACAGGCAAATCGCTTTTTCCCAGATGGCTGACAGTGCAGTGCCAGAGCAAGGGCTACCCTGCGGTCGAAGCGATGGCAAGATGGCAAGGGCTGCACTGCTGTTGGGGGCGAGTTAAAGGGGGCAAGGCAGCACAGCCTGAGGCAAGTTGGGGGGGCAAGGGCTACACTGCGGTTGGGGTGGGGGGGGCAAGGCAGTACAGTCTGACAGTTGTGCACAAGCACATGTGGTGTGAGGGATGGGGAGGGAAGTGGCCACACATGAGAGAAACCTTATATAAAGTGAGCATTCCTCTGCAGCTGAAATATTTCAGGCACAGCCACAGTGACATGCTTGGAGTTGGATCTCCAGCTTCTCTGTCCACTCAAGCAATGCAGAGGGATGAAAGTGCCACCAAACACAGCAGAACTTTTCACCCCTTGGGCACGGACTGCAAACTAATGACTGTTTCAGTGGACTGCAGAACAATTGGACAACTTGGCAAGTTGAACAATCTCCTTGCGAAAACTGGCCACGGACCAGTGACTGGTGGAGGCACTCACAGCCACCTGCAATCTCATCATCCCAATTTGGACCATTATCCACCATAGTTCAGGCTAACAGTGCAGCTTTGCAGCACAGGTTAGGAGAATGCCTGAGCTGAGAGCACAGCATGCAGTCCAGTGGGCGAAGCTGCCGCCAATCGGTCAGGTGGAGTGGGGTGGAGGTGGGTGAGGTTTCGGGCAGCCATGCAGCACACTAAACTCTGGCCATCCAAGAGGTGGCCAGCACCCTCTTGGATCCGTTAAGAAAGAGGCTTTCAGATGTAATCAAGAGAGGTTCTTAGTATACCCATGCGGACCCACACGTCTCTCTCTTTCATCCTGCAGGAGGAGCTCATCAGGATCATGCAGCCTGGTGACCTAGCTGTATGTCTCATGGCTTACAGGGAGCTGGGACAAAGGAAAAGAGAGCGACAGAGGTGCCTGACTGGGCAAAGGGAGGAGCAGCACCCTCAGGAAGAAGTGGCACCTGGGGATCCTGTGCATGCCATAGAACCATAGAACACTACAGCACAGAAAACAGGCCATTCGGCCCTTCGAGTCTGTGCCGAAATATTATTCCGCTAGTCCCATTGACCTGCACCTAGTCCATAACCCTCCAGATCTCTCCCATCCATGTATCTATCCAATTTATTCTTAAAACTTAAGAGTGAGCCCGCATTTACCACATCAGATAATAGCTCGCTCCACACTTTCACCACTCTCTGAGTGAAGAAGCGTCGACACCTAGCTAGACCCAGGTCTATAAATGGCGCTTGTCACTCCTGCATATGACTGATTACCAGTGTCAACAAAGACTGCACATGTCCAGGGAACTGGTCGGTCATCTGCCACCTGCTGCAGGATTTGGCACCACAGGGAGATGGAGGACATCCACTGCCAGTGGCCATGAAAGTGACCTCGGTGCTCAATTTTTACGCCAATGGCTCCTTTCAGGGCTCCACAGGTGACTTCTGTGGGATCTCGCAAGCCTTCACACGTAAATGCATCCATGAGATCATGACGCCATATTCATGAAGGCACATAATTCTATGCATTACCACCGGGATCAGGAAAGCCAGGTGCAAGAGCATTGGGAATCGCGCAGATCTCAGGTTTCCCACAGGTGCAAGGTGCCATGGACTGGACTCATGTGACTCCATTGCAACAAGCAGTCAACTACATCAACCGCAAGGGCTTCCACTCGCTAAATGTTCAGCTGGTGTGCGACCACCATAAACACATCCTGCAGCTCTGCACACGATTCCCAGGGAGCGTCCACGACTCCTACATTCACACCAGGTGTCAGATCCCTGATGTATTCCAGGTTCCACAGAGGCTGCAGGGTTGGCTCCTTGGGGACAAGGGCTATCCACAAAGGATATGGCTGATGACCTGTGCGGCGGCGTCAGGGTGCAGCAGGGAGAAGGTACAATTATGCTCATGCTGCAACTCACACCTTGGTGGAGCAAATCTTTGGAATGTTGAAAATGAGGTCCTGGTGCCTGGACCAGCCTGGTGGAGCCCTGCAATACAATCCACACTGAGTATCAGGCATCGTCATTGCCTGCTGTGCCCTTCACAACCTGGCACTGTAATGGGAGAGGAGCTGGCTGAGGAGGAGATGTAGGTGCTGCACATCACCTCTGATGAGGAGGATGTTGATGGGGATGAGGGTGAGAAGGTCCTCAAAGTTGAGGATGACGCCAATGAGGCCATCGCTCTGCCCAGACGAGGCAGGCACACTCAGGAGGCCTTCATAGTTGCTACCTTCATGGAGGACGACGATGACATGCAGTGAGGAGACAACATAGAGCCTCACATTATGTCTGTGAACGTATGACTCCTGCCTGGCTGATGGCAGCGCACATACCCTCTGTGATAAGGCTCCTGTCATGGAGTCGCAGCAGATGACCATAGTCCCTACAATCCAGGAAGATGATGAAGACATGAAATGGGGACACTCCATAGATCATCATATAGCTTATGTGAATGTCTGACTCCTGTCTGGCTGATGGCAGGTCGCTTATGCTCTGTGAAGAGGGTCATTATGATGGAGATGCAGCAGGAAAACTTTCATTTCTCCTGATCCTATGGCATCCGTTGTGAGCTGAACCTTTCAGGACCACGCTGTCACTGGACTCAAATGCTGATGAGATGGGGGGCCAGTCACACCTCGAAGGTGCTGGAAGCACACAGAGAGAATGACCGAACTCTGTGCCACCGGCCCAGGACATTCTGGCAGCAATGATAAGCCCCATTGAAATGCAAGCAATAACTGTGAAGGCGCACCATTAGTGTGCTGGGAAGGTTGCATAAAGCACAGAGCAGAGGCCCCGGACAGAGACACCTGTCTTTATCTTGTGCAGGGACTAAGTTTTTACATCTGAGTGACACGAACACTGCTTATCAAAGCAAGGAGCCATAGGCCAGGAGACATTCTTGGGAGTTTATTTACAACAGTGAATATTTTGTGCGAATGATTAACACCTGTGCTCTGGCTGTGCAACTGCATAGCCAAGTGGTTATGGTACTGGGCTTGTAACCCCAAGATCAAGAGTTCAAATCTCACAATGGCAAACTATGAAACAATGTAACTTCATCTGAAACAGATGGAAACAGGTTTACTCAAAAAAGAGTATCAAGAGTTCAAATCTCACAATGGCAAACTATGAAACTATGTAACTTCATCTGAAACAGATGGAAACGGGTTTGTACTCGAAAGAGTTACATAGCCAAGTGGTTATGGTACTGGGCTTGTAACCCCAAGATCAAGAGTTCAAATCTCACAATGGCAAACTATGAAACAATGTAACTTCATCTGGAAACAGATGGAAACGTGTTTGTACTCGAAAGAGTTACATCTACTTCACCTTCTTAACCCTGCCACTATGTCTTGGTGCTCCTCCAACATCCACAGCATAAGTGGAGGCAGTCTGCTGGCTGCTATGCCCTGTCTATGATGACACTGATGCGCGTCCTCTGGAGGATCCTGGCCTTCTTTCAGGGTCCTGCTATGTGGCAGTGGCACATTCCTCGGCCTGTGGATCTGGAACTGCTGGGGTTACAGGAAGAGGGGATTCAGATGGGCCGGACACTCCCAGAATCACCAGGGTGGATGGCCTGTGTGTGCACCTGCTGATCCTCCTCCCTATGGGCGTCCGAGGGCCCCTGGCTGAGTCCTTGAGGAGAAGGGGAAGCTGGAGTAAGATTGAGCTGCCCCACATCTGTCTCACTTTGACACTGTTGGAGGCTAACTATGGCATCAGTGATGGAGTTCAGCCCACGCAGCAGTACAGAACCGATATCCTGGACCAAAGTCTTAATGGCGACCGGCATCCTACCAGTGTTAGCCTTGGTGCGTTGACATGCCAGTGCTATCACCTCAGACTGAAGGTGGACGAAATATTCCATTGTGCCTTGCAATCTGAGGAGTGCAGCTAACATCCCTTCCTGATGTTCTAGACCTTGCCTTTGCAGTTCCAGCAATTGAGGTATGACCAAGTGCAGGGACTCATCATCTGACTCAGACTCAGCAGATTTCTGGTTTCCAGCAGTCCTCCACATGCCAGACACCTGGGGAATCCCTGCCTCCGCCTGCTGTGGATCAGACAGTTCAATGTGCTCACCAGATTGTGCCCTGGAGCTACTCTAGAGCTAGGTCCCATCGAGGGTGTGTGTCTCTGTGCTGGTGGAGGGTCTGATGTGCGTTGTAATGGAACTTCAATGAGGGTGCGATCAGATTCTTCTACTGAGGTTTCTTCAGGGTTTGAGTCATGGACCCATCGGCTGCTTCCCAGATTTGCCAGCGAAAGCAAGGAGAGGTAGTTTGTGCATGATAGGTGACTGTGGAATAGGGGAAGTGACTCACAGCATGGTTGTCTGATGGATGTTGCACAGCTGGATCCTCACTTAGCTGAGCACCGCAGAACTCACCGTCAGCACAGGAATGGTCCAGATATTGTTGTTGGCCAGCTAGATGACTCTATTTTCAAAGTCCATGAGGACCTTGATTTCAGGCATTCCGCCACCAGCCTGTGACCACTTCCTTTTGTTGTGTGCTAGCTTGTCCTGCATGAATACAGATGGAGAGAGTGTAAGTAGGACGCCTGCAAGGCTAGATAACAAGGATACCTGGCATGTGTATGGGTAGTGAGTGGTGCCATCGACAGGATGAGGACATGATCCACAGGGTGTGTTATGGTGTGTATGAGAGAGTGAATGGTGATGCCCCTTGAACTGGCAGTGAATGAGATCCCTGTAGATGTGTGACGGGTTTCTGAATGTTTGAGTTGAGAGTGATGAGAAGAGTGACTTACCCTAGCAGAATGAAGGAGATCATTCATCCTCTTTCAGCACTGGGTGACTGTACCCTTTTGCAAGGCGTTGTCGCTGACCACTGCCTCCCATGCTGAATTGGTGACCTTACTTGCTGGTCTTCGCCCAAAATGAAGACTTCTTGGTGGGCCTCCATTGCATCTGGTCGGTGCTTCATGGAGGCATCACTAAATCTGGAGGCAACATGTTGCCTCCCTTTGGCAGCCATCAGTTCCTAGCAGCTTCCTATCCCTTGAAGAGTGCTAGCTCTGTGCAGGGACAGCCTTCAAATGTGGCGCCTGGTTTACTGAAGGCGGTGGTGGCAGTGGGGCGGGCAAATCAGAGGCCTCCCTAACAGCGACCCGGCATGTTTCCCATGAATGCAGAACAAATGAGGCAGGAATAGGATGTAGCAGCATGAAAACCTGCCTTTGCAGCCAGCGGCTAAAATGCCCTTTTTCCTCCCCTGCTACTGTACTTAGTGCAATCTGGGACGATTCCGCCCATAGTCTTTGCAACCCCAACAAAATTACAGACACTTGTTGTTTACAAAAGCTAATAAAATGATAATTGAGGCCGACTATTTCCTTTTGTGAGAGTTAGTGAGATAGTAAAAAGAGGTTATATAATTAATATAATGAGTGGCATCATCATTGGCTTGGGCCTTCAAGGCCACTAGCAAAAGACTACAGTGTTCTCATTTGTCAAAAGTTGGGCAAGTGAAGATCGGAGATGTTCGAACTGCTCATTTATATAGCTAAAAATTGTGTATAAATATCTCTGTCGGGCCAGCTGGTTTCTGAAGCAAACATACACATTAATTGATCTTGGCAATTCGATCATTCATGTTTATTTCTGTACAGATGTTATAGCCCCCAGAACCCATCTTCTAGGCACAAGTTGTCAGGATTTAAATAAAACTGTGTCCATTTCTCATGTATGTTGCTGCTGTTCAATTAGGGTACAGAAGGAATTGTTCCTATTAACTGAGTAATTATCTTTCTGACAAACACGACTCCTGGATGAGTCCAGATGTTTATAACGTGCCAAGTGGCCTGTGTTTTTTTCAGATGGATTTTTATATGCTAGAGTGTCCACAATGAACTGGAGCTACAATTGAAACAAAGAGAATAGAAGGCTGAATTTTACAGGTCACCCACCAGCAGGAAAGCAGGCAGGTGGACTTGTAAATTATGCCTCCCCCCACCCCACTGCGATTTTATGGATGGCAGGGGAGGTGTCGGGTGGTTCACCTGCCTGTGGGTGCCCTTAAGTGGGCAAATAATGTCCAATTAAGGGTCTCATCTTGCCACCACTCTGATTTAATGGCTGGTGGGTGAGGCTGGCATTCAAAGTGCAGCCTGGCAGATTTAACCCTGCAGGCTGCTGGCCAGTTAAAGAGTAGGGGGGAGGCTTTTTATCAGGCCCCCAGTGTTAATTGTTGGCCTCTCCCCCAGTTTTGCCTCCCCATGTCCACCCTCCCCTCTTGCCCTATCCAACATAATCCCCTACCCTCTCGCTGGGTCTGTCAGCCTGACCCTTGCAAGATCCCGGATACCTGAATGTCTGGATCCATTGCTGAACACTTCCTGCTTGGCCTGCCTGCAGCACAGGTCATGCCCATCGCTCCCATTGGCGCTGCTGGTATGCAAAGCTGTTAGCCGCCAAGAGGCGGGACTTCCTCCTGAAGATGGACAGAATTCTTGCCTCATATTAAATTAAGGGCCATCACCCAAAAAATTAAAGCAGGGCGAGCCCATTAATCAGAGGCGGGCTCGCCCCTGTCATTTTAGCTAAGGTGTGGGGACCGTGACCTCAGTGTATAATCCCGCTCAGAATGTTTTCTCAGGAAAACCAGAGAAATAAAAATGTTATGATTAAATCATAATCTGTATGTTCTCCACTCTTGACAGAGAGCTGGGCTATGACAGGAAGCTGGAGCTAGTTCAGTGATATGAGTTGGATGCTTTTGTTCTCTGAGATCACACGTACAACAGAAAGCATCCTATATTGTACATCTTTATCTGCTCTGACAATAAACATTGCTATTTCCCGTTTCCTTCACATCTGCCCATCAACTATCTCTGTTTATTCCTCTGCTTCAACATCTTTTGATTTGACTTGGTGGGAGGTTAAACTGTATGAGTTAGATTTGTGCTTGTTTATTTTTTTAAAAATAGCATTTGCACAAGAAGTGCAACTGTAGCACGCAACCTTTGACTTTCAGACATACAGTGGAGTAGTTTCACTTGCCATTTGGCATAAAGTGACAGGTGTGGAGGGGGAACATTATTTGGAAGATTGAAAAGGGAGTAACATAGTAAAATGTCATGTTCTCATGAGGACTCAAGAGACAGATTTCTTCTCAAGCCACAAAATCTTTCATTTTAATCATAATAAAAAATAAAAAACTTGCATTTATAGGAGGTTCCAAAATGCTTTATGGCCAATATCACTTTTGAAGCACAGACATTGGTGTAATGTGACAACCAATTTGCAGACAACTAGATCCCATAAATAGCAATGGTACAATGGGCTGAATTTTTCCAGTCCTTTGGCGATAGGCTGGGAGGTGGGAAGGCTGTCAAAATAGGGTGGTAAGGCAGCGGGAGGAAAGGTGGCAAACAGCCTGCCTGCCCAGAAGCCAATTGCGCCATTTAAATGGCTAATTAAGGGCTTCTTCCTGCATCCACTGGCATTTTATGTGCAGAGACCACCAGGTAAAGCCTGGCGGCCTCCCTGACAGTTTCTTTTCTGGCACACTTTGTCCCATGGATGGGCCCCCATCCAGTAATAGCCATCCCCATGGCAAAGATGCCACCTGCCCTCAGCGACCACCCCCCTTGCTGGTGCTTGTCTAACTGGTGCCGACATCGCCAGGCATCACTTACCTGACTTTGAGGGTGCAGGCCCATCGATGCACCGTCAACCTCAAGGTGTGCCCAGCAATAGCACCACTTGCTGACTGTCAAAGTGGGGCAACTTCAGCCCAGGCTGTAGAACCCCTGCTACCTATGTAAAATCCAACCCAGTGGCCAGATGATCTGTTTTCAATGATGCTGGTTGAGAGACAAATGTTGGCCAAGACATTCGGAGGAACTCCCTTCCTCTTGGGATCTGCTACAACCGCCTGAGGGAAAACAGAGCCTCAGTTTAAAGTCTCATCAGAAAGACAGAACCTCCAACAGTGCAGTACTATTGTCATTATGGCTGATCATCAACATTATTAAAATTATTTTTTGCTTTTAAATGCCCATGCATGGAGCGTTGAAAATCATTCAGATCTTTTTGTACAATCTGTACTTATTCAACCTCCTGTCCTATTATTGAAGTTAACCTATGGACTAATAAATAAATGTTTACAGCTTTGTTGCAGCACATTCCCTAACCTGGCTGCAGTATGAACAGCAAGAGAATTACTTAAATGTCAGTGAAGACACACTTGTCTTCCCTAAAGTTTTATCCAAGCTAGGATGAGGATTACTGAGGCCTCTGCAAGGGATAGCATGAGTGGGCCTTCTTCCAGCATTTGTGAACACTTGGATGAATTCAATCTTTACTGTTCATTAGTGCAACAGTATGATTCAGACTGTTTTGGGTGGTGCCCTATCAAAACTTTTGATCACCTCTCACACCCCATTATATGGAAACAAGTGCCAATGTATCTGTAGTGATACAGTATTGTGTAAAATTTTTTCATGAAAACACATTACTCAAGAGTTGAGGAGTTACAAGAGGTTTAGTTTAAACCTTCAAAGTGGTTATTCAGAAGCAACAGTTAATATACAACATGTAATCAGAATAGGCATAGTAGACGTATGACCTATGATAGGTGAGAAGGTTTACAGGTCCCAGATCGACAGACGGAATGACCTGCTGCCTGCTGTAACAATCCCTTCCACACCTTAGGTTGATTAGGGTTTTGAGCTGAAGCTAGCATGGATCCATCCCATGAAGCCTGCTCCCTTCATCGGTTTTTCTCTTCATGGGTCCCCATTTATATACTTTAGTTCTGGGGGCTGGTGGGTGTCTCCTGCAAATCACTCAATTTCTTCTTCCCATTCAATTGGCCAATTGCCAGTAAATAGTTGTCAAGGCGGACCCCTCCTGGCCATGGTCACAACCTCCGAGATCATCCTTGCTTCTCTCTTGTAAGGACATCTTATTAAATTTCTTTTGGGCATGAGATTCCATCTTATCAAGCCTAGCAATGCCTACACAGAGGCTGGCTTCTTTGTTGTGTCCATGGTCAGATAACAGGCTTCCTGATGAAAATGTAGATCTATCTTAACTGCTGTTCTGTAACTGTGTCACCTCTGGCAGACTGGTGAAAAACTTTTAGAGAGAAAGCTATTTTAATAATGTTCAATTTGTAATTTGGTCACTTGGCTCGATATATAAGGTCATAAAACCACCATCTTCACAAATGTGAAACAGCTGTGTAGACCATTTGAAGACATTTCAACCAATTATCATTTTAAAGCCTGTACCTTTCTTGCACGCTTGGCCTAAATAGCCAAGTGGTTATGGTACTGGGTTTGTAACCCCATGATCAAGAGTTCAAATCTCACAATGGCAAACTATGAAACAATGTAACTTCATCTGAAACAGATGGAAACAGGTTTACTCAAAAGAGTATCAAGAGTTCAAATCTCACAATGGCAAACTATGAAACAATGTAACTTCATCTGAAACAGATGGAAATGGGTTTATACTCGAAAGAGTTACCTTTCTTGCACTAACTCAGTGGCCAGAATATTACCGGCCTTTTAGTGAGATTTGGAGGCTGGCAAAATGACATAGGAAGCATGCCAAAATCTTTCCACTGCCATGCCATTTTGCCAGCAGCAGAAAAGCTGACAAATTGACCACTCACTGGGAGCCCAATTAAGCAACTTTTGCCCTGGTTGGAGGGCTTGCCACCACATGGGAAGACCGTCCAGTGAAACCTTCCAGTTGGCTCATGGGACTGCCCTCTTATTTGGGCACTTCATGGTCCATGGAGTGTAATGTATCCAAATTTGCTGATGATACAAAAATAGGTGGGAGGGCATTTTGTGATGAGGACATAAGGAATCTGCAAGGGGATATAGATAGGTTGAGGAGTGGGCGAAAACTTGGCAGATGGAGTTTAATATAGGAAAGTGTGAGGTCATGCACTTTGATAGGATGAATCAAAAGGCAGACTATTATTTAAATGGAGAGAGACTCCAAAAAAGTGCAGCTCAGAGGGATCTGGGTGTTCTTGGACATAAAACACAAAAAGTTACCATGCAGGTTTTTTCTATTCCTTCATGGGATGTGAGCTTCACTGGCTGGGCCAACTTTTATTTCCCATCCATAGTTGCCCTTGAGAGGGTGGTGGTGAGCTGCCTTCTTGAACTGCTACAGTCCATGTGGTGTAGGTACACCCAAAATGCTGTTAGGAAGGGAGTTCCAGGATTTTGGCCCAGCGACAGTGAAGGAACGCTGATATATTTCTAAGTCAGGATGGTGAGTGACTTGGAGGGGAACTTCCAGGTGGTGGTGTTCTTATCTATCTGTTGCCCTTGTCCTTCTAGATGGTAGTGGTCGTGGATTTGGAAGGTACTGTCTAAGAAGCCTTGGTGAATTCCTGCAGTGCATCTTGCAGATGGTACGCACTGCTGCTACTGTACATTGGTGGTGGAGGGAGTAAATGTTTGTGGATGTGGTGCCAATCAAGTGGGCTGCTTTGTCCTGGGTGGTGTCAAGATTCTTGAGTGTTGTGGGAGCTGCACTCATCAGGCAAGTGGGAAGTATTCCATCACACTCCTGACTTGTGCTTTGCAGATAGTGGAAAGGCTTTGGGGAGTCAGGAGCTGAGTTAATCGTCACATGATTCCTAACCTGACCTGCTCTTGTAGCCACAGCATTTATATGGCTAGTCCAGTTCAGTTTCTGGGCAATGGTAACCCCCAGAATGTTGATAGTGGGAGATTCAGTGATGGTAATACCATTGAACATCAAGGGGCAATGGTTGGATTCCCTCTTGTTGAAGATGGTCATTGTCTGACACTTGTGTGGTGCGAATGTTACTTGCCACTTGTCAGTTCAAGCCTGGATATTGTCCAAATCTTGCTGCTTTTGGACATGGACTGCTTCAGTATCTGAGGAGTCGCGAATGGTGCTGAACATTGTGCAGTCATCAGTGAACATCCCCACTTCTGACCTTATGATGGAACGAAGGTCATTGATGAAGCAGCTGAAGGTGGTTGGGCTGACTAGACTACCCTGAGCAACTCCTGCAGTGATGTCCTGGAACTGAGATGACCGACCTCCAACAAGCAAACCATCTTCCTTTGTGCTAGGTATGACTCCAACCAGCAGAGAGTTTTCCCCCTGATTCCAATTGACTCCAGTTTTGCTAGGGCTCCTTGATGCCACACTCGGTCAAATGCTGCCTTGATGTCAAGGGCAGTCACTCTCATCTCACCTCAGGAGTACAGGTCTTTTGTCCATGTTTGAACCAAGGCTGTAACGAGGTCAGGAGCTGGCAGAACCCAAACTGGTGCAGCAACCCGAAGGTGCAGCAAGTAATTAAGAAGGCAAATGGGATTTTGGCCTGTGTTACTAGGGTGTTGGAGTTTAAAAATAGGGAAGTCTTGTTACCAATGTACAGGGTGTTGGTGAGGCCACACCTGTAGTACTGTGTATAGTTTTGGTCCCCATATTTAAGAAAGGATATATTGACGTTGGAGGCAGTTCACTAGGCTGATTCCTGGGATGACAGGGTTGACTTATCAAGAACGTCTAAACAGGTTAGGCCTTTACTCACTAGAGTTTAGAAGAATGAAGGGAGTTTTTATTGAAACATACAAGATGCTGAGGGGGGCTTGACAGGGCAGATGTTGAGAACAAAAGCAGAATTACCTGGAAAAACTCAGCAGGTCTGGCAGCATCAGCGGAGAAGAAAAGAGCTGACATTTCGAGTTCTCATGACCCTTCCACAGAACTGAGTGAATATAAGGAGAGGGGTGAAATATAAGATGGTTTAAGGTGGGGTGGAGGGGTGGGGGGAGAGAAGTGGGGGGGGGTGGGTGTGGTGTGGTTGTAGGGACAAGCAAACAGTGATAGGAGCAGATAATCAAAAGATGTCACAGACAAAAGAACAAAAGAACACAGAGGTGTTGAAGGTGGTGATATTATCTAAACGAATGTGCTAATTAAGAACGGGTGGTAGGGCACTCAAGGTACAGCTCTAGTGGGGGTGGGGTGGAAAGACTAGCAGGGCATAAAAGATTTAAAAATAATGGAAATAGGTGGGAAAAGAAAAATCTATATAAATTATTGGAAAAAACAAAAGGAAGGGGGAAGAAACAGAAAGGGGGTGGAGATGGAGGGGGGAGTTTAAGATCTAAACTTGTTGAATTCAATATTCAGTCCTGAAGGCTGTAAAGTGCCTAGTCGGAAGATGAGGTGCTGTTCCTCCAGTTTGCATTGGGCTTCACTGGAACGATGCAGCAAGCCAAGGACAGACATGTGGGCAAGAGAGCAGGGTGGAGTGTTAAAATGGCAAGCGACAGGGAGGTTTGGGTCATTCCTGTGGACAGACCACAGGTGTTCTGCAAAGCGGTCGCCCAGTTTACCTTTGGTCTCTCCAATGTAGAGGAGACCGCATTGGGAGCAACGAATTTAGTAGACTAAGTTGGGGGAAATGCAAGTGAAATGCTGCTTCACTTGAAAGGAGTGTTTGGGCCCTTGGACAGTGAGGAGAGAGGAAGTGAAGGGGCAGGTGTTGCATCTTTTGCGTGGGCATAGGGAGGTGCCATAGGTAGGGGTTGAGGAGCAGGGGGTGATGGAGGAGTGGACCAGGGTGTCCCGGAGGGAACGATCCCTACAGAATGCCGACAGGGGGGTTGAAGGGAAGATGTGTTTGGTGGTGGCATCATGCTGTAGTTGGCAGAAATGGCAGAGGTTGATCCTTTGAATGCGGAGGCCGGTGGGGTGATAAATGAGGACAAGGGGGACTCTATCATGTTTCTGGGAGGGAGGAGAAGGCGAGAGGGTGGATGCGCGGGAGATGAGCCGGACACGGTTGAGGGCCCCGTCAACAACCATGGGTGGAAAACCTCGGTTAAGGAAGAAGGAGGACATGTCAGAGGAACTGTTTTTGAAGGTAGCATCATCAGAACAGATGCAACGGAGGTGAAGGAACTGAGAGAATGGGATGGAGTCCTTACAGGAAGCGGGGTGTGAGGAGCTCTAGTCGAGGTAGCTGTGGGAGTCAGTAGGCTTGTAATGGATATTGGTGGACAGTCTATCACCAGAGATTGAGACAGAGAGGTCAAGGAAGGGAAGGGAAGTATCAGAGATGGACCATGTGAAAATGATGGAGGGGTGGAGATTGGCAGCAAAATTAATAAATTTTTCCAAGTCCCGACGAGAGCATGAAGCAGCACCGAAGTAATCATCAATGTACCAGAGAAAGAGTTGTGATGATGCTACCTTCAAAAACAGTTCCTCTGACATGTCCTCCTTCTTCCTTAACCGAGGTTTTCCACCCATGAGGGCCCTCAACCGTGTCCAGGCCATCTCCCACGCATCTGCCCTCACGCCTTCTCCTTCCTCCCAGAAACATGATATGGTCCCCCTTGTCCTCACTTATCACCCCACCAGCCTCCGCATTCAAAGGATCATCCTCCGCCATTTCTGCCAACTCTAGCATAATGCCACCACCCAACACTTCTTCCCTTCTCCCCCTCTGGAGGCATTCCGTAGGGATCTTTCCCTCCGGGACACCCTGGTCCACTCCTCCATCACCCCCTACTCCTCAACCCCCTCCTATGGCACCTCCCATTGCCCATGCAAAAGATGCAACACCTGCCCCTTCACTTCCTCTCTCCTCACCGTCCAAGGGCCCAAACACTCCTTTCAAGTGAAGTAGAATTTCACTTGCATTTCCCCCAACTTAGTCTACTGCATTCATTGCTCCCAATGCGGTCTCCTCTACATTGGAGAGACCAAAGGTAAACTGGGCGACCGCTTTGCAGAACACCTGTGGTCTGTCCGCAAGAATGACCCAAACCTCCCTGTTGCTTGCCACCTTAACACTCCACCCTGCTCTCTTGCCCACATGTCTGTCCTTGGCTTGCTGGATTGTTCCAGTGAAGCCCAATGCAAACTGGAAGAACAGCGCCTCATCTTCCGACTAGGCACTTTACAGCCTTCAGGAATGAATACTGAATTCAACAACTTTAGATCTTGAACTCCCCCCTCCATCCCCACCCCCTTTCTGTTTCTTCCCAATTCCTTTTGTTTTTTTCCAATAATTTATATAGATTTTTCTTTTCCCACCTATTTCCATTATTTTTAAATCTTTTATGCCCTGCTAGTCTTTCCACCCCACCCCCACTAGAGCTGTACCTTGAGTGCCCTACCATCCATTCTTAATTAGCACATTCGTTTACATAATATCACCACCTTCAACACCTCTGTGTTCTTTTGTTCTTTTGTCTGTGACACCTTTTGATTATCTGTTCCTATCACTGCTTGCTTGTCCCTACAACCACACCAACATCACCCCCCCAACTTCTCTCCCCCCACCCCACCTTAAACCAGCTTATATTTCACCCCTCTCCTTATATTCACTCAGTTCTGTGGAAGGGTCATGAGGACTCGAAATGTCAGCTCTTTTCTTCTCCGCCGATACTGCCAGACCTGCTGAGTTTTTCCAGGTAAGTCTGTTTTTGTTTTGGATTTCCAGCATCCGCAGTTTTTTGTTTTTATCTAGATGTTGAGAAGATGTTTCCACTAGTTGGGGAATCTCAAACTATGGGACATAGTTACAGAATAAGGGGACACTCATTTAAAACTGAGATGCGAAGGAATTCTTCTCAGAGGGTAGTGAATGTCTGGAATTCTCTACCTCAGAGAGTGTGGAGGCTAGACCACTGAAAGTATTAAAGAGGAGGTAGATAGATTTTTGAAATACTGGGGAGTTGTGGACTATGAGAAGCTGGCACAAAAGAGGAGTTGAGGCCTGGGGCAGATCAGCCATGATCTTATTAATGGCTGGGCAGCCTGAGGGGCCAAATGGCCTACTCCTGCTCCTATTTCTTATGTTCTTATGCAAGGGTGCAGCGGCAGCAATGGTGGCTCCAGCAACAATGGCGCCACATGTTCCCTATGACCCTAACCCCAACCCACCACCACTGATCACCGGGGCCTGTCTGCCTGGCACTGGTGTCCCCACTTTGAGAGCTCCTGGCCATTGAAGCACCCCCTCTTTGCAGTTACAGCATCAGCAATGTCCACGGATAGCAGTAGCGCTGCTGAGGTTGCTGAGCTGCTGTCCCTTTGATTGGGCTGGCCGCTCTTGGAGGTGGACTGCTATCCTTCGTTGGAACAATGGCCATGGCCCAATTTTTCTAAAAATAAGTGCAATGTTTGGAACACATTGCACAGACTATTGAAGTCAGTGAGCTGGGTGTGGTGCCTGCACACCGACGTGTAAAATGATGCAGGATGACGTCGGGCAGAACTCTCAACGTCACCCCGTGTTATTTCAATTTTCAGGTCGGCGGGGGCGCAGCTGAATCAGCTGTGCACCCACCGACCTGTCAACGACCAATTGAGGCCATTTAAAATCTAATTGAAGTGGTTAAAGAACCTGCCCGTCCAACCAGTGTCACATGAGGGGACATGTCAAGGAAATTTTATTTTTCTATATTTCTATATATTTTTGAATTTGGCGCCGATCTCCTTGAGGCAGCACTTAGTCTCAGGAAGATGAGTGTGCTCTTCCGCGGGCATGCGGGCAAGAGCGCACTCTCGGCTTAGGGAATCCACTCCCCCAACCCCCCCCTACCTGCATAGGGAGCGCATAGCGCTTCCTGGCAGGTGTCACACTGGGTGGGCCTTAATTGGCCCGCCCACGTAAAATGGCGGGGCTCTGGGGGCACCAATAGGAGGCGCGCCCGCAAGCGCCCGCTCCTGAACCTCCCCCACCGAACAGGGGGAAAATTCTTCCCATGGGAACATCCCGTTGATACTCAAGCAGACATTATATTGACCTGTCAAAAGTTTCAGATTAAAAATTGTACATATCTTGCATTAACTCAGTAAAGATCCAAAATATATTGTTAAAAATTAGCATAAACTTTCTAAATGTGTCAATAACCTTTCAGTATAGCTTCACATTTGTTTCTCACCTGTAATTATTTTTTTAGCTGGCTTTCAATTTTTCTAGTTCTAGAGAAGAAATCCAAAACTGCTGACAGTATCTTTTGGACTTTACAGCTTCCCCATTTTTTGGTTTCATTTTAATGGCTCTTGTCACACAATGCATTTCACAAGATTGACAAATAGAAAGGTGATGTAATCTACGGCATCTTGCCAGCACAAATATCTAAGCCTCAACAGCAGGAGCCTGAGAACTGTGTTAGAATCGCAAACAAAGGAAGCTTGTCAGTGAGTGCCACCATCTTCTGAAAAGGGGCCTAGTTTTCTGGAGTGCCCGAAGATCACACCCCTCACTGAGTCCCAAGTGGATAGGCATCATATTCCATAATTGCAGAACTACTGAAATGGTTAATTACTAAATCTTCTTAATCTATTAAACAAGAATTAAAAGCTTGGCAGTTTTCTAGATTCTGAGTTTTTAGCCCAAGTTTCCGGAGAGAACGTTTCTGGTATATTTCAATATTTAAGTCGCCACCTATCTGCAAATGGTCCGACTGTGAACTCTTGTGTATTTTGTGTTGGAAAGAGGACCTGAGGATTATGAAAGATAAATTCACCAATCTTTAAATCCCAACAGGCAGCTCAAATGGAATGCAGGTTAGAAAATTGGTGTTACAATGTTGTAACTGTATCTCCAACTTGTCATTCCTGCTTGAATCATGGGCTTGGTGAATTTATTTTTAAATCTATGCCTTATACTTTCCCAGTTTTCTCTCGCTTCCTGAAGGCAGTGATTTATTCTGGGATATGGTTTAAAGAGGCACTGGCAGCCCTCCAGTGCCCTGCCGAAGTGTTTATTCATCATACATGATCCAACACAATAAGTGTCAGCAGGCTATTTAACTTCAAAGAGCACCAAAGCCAAGCCTAATCCTATTCACACACTTTTATGTTTCCAGAACTTCCAAATGGAAAGGAGAGTCTTGTTTTCAATGGGAATTTGCTGTGGACAATGACAAAAATACATTAAAATAGTGTTTTGTAACTTTTTCCTCTGATATTTTCATTATACCATCTTTCAGGAGGTTCATTAGTTTTCTTTGAGAATGCCAATTTGATATTGTGATGGATCCCCTCTCAAAGGATTAAGCATTGGATATGAATATTTTTAATAGGGTAGCCAATATATTATATTAATTTATAAAGTTAGCAACTCAAGTCTGCCTTATTGACTTCTTAAAGAAAATATACCCATGAACATACTGGGTTAGAAATTCATTTCTGGACCTAACACAAGTGTTAGAACTGCCGCTAATGTTATTTGCTGAGCAAGCCAAATCCCAGAGGGAAACTTGTCTTACTGATCATAATCTTTTTTTTTGAAAATGAGGGGAAAACTACCTATCCCAGAAGCATACAATCCCAGCAACACTTGTGGATTTTAAAATTAAAAGGTTTATTAACAAGAAGAAAGAGAACTTAAGTACACAACATTAAAATTACAGTTAAAACAACCTTACAAAACATTCTCCAAAAGAAACCCACTTGGTCTGAACACACAAGTAAACTACTTGGCAACAGCTTCCTTTTGCTGTTACTGTAGTAAAGTATACCACACAACCTCTCACTCTCTTCCACTTTGCTGTGGAAATCTAAGAAAGTTCAGAAACAGACTGTTTTCTGAAAACAAACACTTTTCTGGCTTGAAACTGGATGGCTGCTTCAAAATCACAACTTTTCTCAGCACAGAGAAGGTCTCAAGACATCTGCCCCACACAGCCACCTAACTCACCTCAATATCTTTCTTTAAATATCCTATTTCCCTTTCATCTTAGATTCCATAGTCCTCAGTACCTCTTTGAACTCATCGTTGCTAAAATATAAAAATCATGTCTTCCTATTGCCTCCACTTTCAGGTCAAATAAAATTTAATAACCTTTCCTTGTTTACTTATGAAACCTCTGTAAGTTGTGAAGTCCCTTGTCACTTCTAATCTACCTTTTGAAATTTAACAGCTGAAAAGTCAAGTCCCTACCCATCACCTAATGCAAATTTTAAAAGCCAATCTATTTGGCCGTACCTTCAACTTCATCATAGCCTCTTATTACAAATGCATGCATCGAGCACGACTACTTTTCATCTCTCAGTTCCCAAGTCAAACTGTCTTTACTAACCATCTTCCAGTTTAATTAATCATGGACACACATGCAGAATACCACCATATTCCCAAAAATATTAAAAAAGGCAACTTCCATCTTCACAATAGGCAACACTACTTACAGATGCATCAAGCAAGCAATGGAAGTAATGTTTGAAAGAGGCCACAAATGCATTACGTTCCGTGTGGGAATGGGACACAATGGCCCAGATTTCTGCCCCCCGGGTGGGGTGTGCACAGATGGGAGAATTCTGGGCTATGTGAACCAGAACTCTAAAAATGTTTGCCCGAACTTCCAACTTTAGTTCCAGGGGATGGGCTGGAATGGGAATCTGAGCAGGCAATCTGAGCTGAAGTAGTGAGTGATTGAAGCAGGCCCGGCGCGGGTTGAGCGGGTGCAGATAAAAAATGGGCCCTCAGAGAGGCCCATTTGTATGTTGTCAAAGTTGAAATCCCTGTGTCTCAGAGGGGACGTCATTGTCTTGTCGGGTGCGTGTTCAAGCTGTAAATGTTTTCCAACTGTTAGCTGACCCTGGAATGAATCATTCATCATGGGCTTTCCATATGGGGGAATTGTCATTGTTGCTGCGTAATCAAACTCTACTGAACCACTGAAAGCATGGAATGGATTCTCAAGAAACAGCAATGGAGATGGCATTGTCTTGCCACCACTAGCTGCTACAGATATTCTGCAGTCATGTAGTTAGCTTCCAACACTCAGTGGGTGGAATATCCCGTGCCCACTGGCATCAGGTGTCATGACGGGCATGAGCGGACATCTATGCGCACCCCACCTGGGGGGTGGAAATCTGGGCCATGGTGTCCCATTCCCACATGGGATGTAATGAATTTGAGGCCTCTTTCAAACATTACTTCCATTGCTTGCTTGATGCACCAGTAAATAGTGTTGCCTGTTGTGAAGATGGAAGTTGTATTTTTTAATATTTTTGGGAATATGGTGGTATTCTGTGTTGAAGGCTGTGTGTGTGTCCATGATTAATTAAACTGGAGTAAGGTTAGTAAAGACAGTTTGACTGTGGGAAAGCCAAACATCAGTTTCACGACGTCGTGAAACCAGTTTGCAATCGTCTGTTCCACTCATCAGTGGTGAGCTGCGTTTCCTGCAGCCGCACATCGGGAACTTCACTGTAATATCATTTTATCATTATAAGCCCAGCTCACTGGAATCATCCCTCCATGCTGGATCATCTGAGCACATTGGTGTGATTGCATGCCAACGTGTTTCACAACAGCATGTATAAGGCATGCACCTGGTGAGCTGCACTTCAAGGAGAACTCGGAGCTGAGTGCACAATAAGGTTGCGCAGTACTCACAAAGGTCACCTGATTGACCTCAAGGTTGAAGCACAGACCATTCAGGAGAGGGCACAAGCAAGTCGCATTTTCCCGGCTGGTTGACAGTGCGATGCCGGGTCAAGGACTGCATTACAGTTGGGGTGAGTCGTTGGGGGGCAAGGGGTGCACTGTGGTTGAGGTGAGTTGTGGGGGCAAGGGCTGCACTGTGATTGAGGCGAGTTGTAGGGGGCAAAGGCTGCAGTGTGGTGAACGCAAGTTGAGGTGGGGGGCAAAGGCTGCACTGTGGTTGAGGTGAGTGGGGGGGGGGCAAGGGCTACTCTGAGGTTGAGGCACATTGGGCGGGCAAGGGCTGCATAGCGTTTGATGGTGGCGCACATGTGGCCACACATTAGGGAACCTTGTATAAAGTGACCATTCCTCCACAGCTGAGACAGTTCGGGCGCAGCCACATTGACTTGCTTAGATTCGGGCCTCTAGGTTATCAGCCCACAAAAGCAACATAGAGGAATGAAAGTGTCACCAAATGCTCCAGAGATTTTCACTGCTTAGGCAGAGACTACACACTAATGAGTGCTTTAGTGAACTGCAGAACAATTGAGCAACTGGGCGTGTTGTACTATCTCCTTACGAAAGGTGGCCATGGAGCAGTCACTGGCGGAGATGCTCACAGCCCCTTGCAATGTCTTCATTCAGGTTTGGATCAGTCTCCACCATGGTCGAAGCTAACAGTGCAGCCTTGCAGTGCGGGTTAGGAGAATGCCTGCACCTGAGCTAAGAGCACAGCACGCAGCCCGGTGGGCAAAGCTGCCAGGTGCAGTGGGGCGGATGTGGGTGGGGTTTCGGGAAGCCATGCAGCACATTAAATACTGGGCACACAAGTGGTGGCCAGCAACCTCGGGGATGCATTAAGGGGCCTTCAGACTTAACCAAGAGATGTTCTTAGCACACCCAAGCTAACCCACACAACTCTCTCACCCTGCAGATGGAGTACATCAGGAGAATGGAGCCCAGTGATCTAGCTGTATGCTTCATGGCTTACAGAGAGCTGAGATGAAGGAGAAGAGAGCGACAAAGGTGCATGGCTGAGCAGATGAAGGAGCAGCACCCACAGGAAGAAGAGGCGGCTGGGATTCCCGCGCATACTGCTGAAGAGCCACAGCGAGCCATCTTTGGTCAGCACCTAGCTAGACCCAGGGTCTGGAGATGGTGCTTGTCACTCCTGCAGATGACCGAGAACCTGTGTCGCATGCCCAGGGAACTGCTCGGTCACTTCTGTCACCTGCTGCAGGATTTGGCGCCACGGAGAGATGGAGGGCATCTACTGCCAGCGGCTGTGAAAGTGACCACAGCGCTCAATTTTTACACCAGTGGCTCCTTTCAGGGCTCCACAGGTGACCTCAGTTGGATACTGCAAGCCTCCACGCACAAATGCACCCATGAAGTCACAGACACCATCTTCACGAAGGAGCACAACTTTGTGCATTTCGCCTAGGATCAGTAAAGCCAGGATGCAAGAGCGCTGGAATTTGTTTGGATCTCATGTTTTCCACAGGTGCAGGGTGCCATTGACTGCACTCACATGGCACTCTGATCTCCATCGCAGC